>NC_058131.1:222995771-223115771 GCF_016433145.1 Gracilinanus agilis | reverse complement strand
TCAAAAAGGAGTAGTTCAATGACAGGAACTGTGATTCTATTGATATAGAGAACTTCTAGGTGAGTAAATTCCCTATACTAATATATTTTGGCATCTCTTTAGCAACTTTTAGTCTAAAGGAGTTATCTAGAACTCTGAAAGTAAAATGGCTTGTCTCAAGTTCCAAGACCCAGAATATTTCAGTTCTGGGAATTGAACACAGGCAGAAAACGGTGCATGATCTGAGGCCTGACAGAATTTAATGATTCTAAGAGTCAGGGATATGGAGTATATTTTAGACATGGAAGACAGCCAGTGCAAAGGTTCAATGATAGAAATATAGCATCCTCCATGACCTTTGAACTGAGATCAGTTAGACTGGATTGCAGTAAAATAGATTGTAAAATAGAGTATTGTGAAATAAGGCTGGAGAGATGGGTAGAATAAGACTTTATGAAAATCTCTAAGAAAAAAAAACCCAAAACATCCTAATATTGAGAGTTGTCTGAGAATGAGACAGGCTGCCCTGTGAGGAATGAAATCTTGTTCACAAAAGTATTCAAGCTAATGCTAGCTAATCACTTATGATTGTTCACATATAAATATCACTTGAAAGTTTATTAGAGAAGTTTCCTCATAATAGCCTTAAAGTAGAGACCCCAGTATTATTATTATTATTATTATTATTATTATTATTATTATTATTATTATTATTATTATTATTATTTCCATTTCTCAGATAAAGAAACTGAGACTCAGAGAGGTTAACTAGTTTACCCATGGTTATACTACCCGGCTTTCTTGTTATTAATTACCACTCATTTATTTCACTATGCTACTTAAGTTTTAGAGCAAAAGTCTGAAGTGACTATATATATGTATATGTGGGGGAAGGGAAAGGGGAAATAATTTCCAAACTAAACTATAAAATGTTAGTACATTAAAAATATCTATTATAGACCACTTACTCCCTCCTTTGCCAGTTTTCTGTAGTTCAAGGAGAAGGGAGCAGGAGAGGGAAAAAGCAGAAGTGGAAGGAGTGGGGTTTGGGAAGAAGGATTTATTTAATTTTTTTTGAGCTTATGATTTCTAAGAATTAAGACCTCTTGTTAGTAAAAGCTTTGAAGTCATAAACATTTGGAAACCCTGGGCTAAATGATCCATAACCAACTTTCTAACCCTGAGGTTCTTTTAATTTATGATGTTAGCAGGGGCCCTGGTGATGCTGGGTTCAGCTTATATAGGATCTACTCAGAAGAAATTATTTATTGATGGGTATTAGCCACTTTATGTAAATACCTACTGGCATGTTTGAGGCTCAGTGCCTTAATTTTATTCTGAAACCTGCTGGGATACTGTTTGTTGTTCCCTAGAGTACAAATGAAAATTTTATATTATTTAGTATGAACCAAATCATTCAAAAACACAAACTATTTCTCTAGGAGTAGGCAATTTGATTTTTTAACTATTCAGTACTTCTATAATGACAGAGTTGTTAAATTTTCAAATCAAGCTAAGTCTTCCTATAAAAGGATTTATTTCTTAACTGGTCCTGGAGACTCAAAGTCCAAATGTTGTTAAATGTTATTACCCATCCTGAGTCCAACAAGACTGCATAGCTAAGAAGTGGTAAGCATGGAGCCTATTACTCAAAGGTCTCCTAACTCTGGATCTGATTCTCTGATCATGATTTCCTGATACTTCCAAGGGTACCCATTTCATTCATATATATATATATATATAACCAAAGAACTTGTGTTCTAGTCATTGACTATATTTTCTTTGTTTTAGATTATAATTTTTCAAATTAAATTTGATAATATGCTACTTTTGAGTTAAGTATCCTCTAGACAGGATTGTACTAATACTGTTTGGGTAATTTCTCCCTTAATAGAATGTGAAATCCTGGAGGATAATTATTATCCTTTGTGCTTAGCACAGTGCCTGGATAATAGTAAAAGTCCAATAAATCCTTGTTGATTGCCTTCTTTAGTTGACCAAAATTTTCTTAGTGAGGTTAAAGGTTGTAGAAAGGATAATTACTTGAAGTGAGAATGCTTGGATTTGATTTCTGACTTCAATATGCATTAACTTTATGAATTCATCCCATGATGTAGTGTAATATGGTGGATAGGGTACTGGACTAGGGGACAGGGAGTGATGAAGGTCTGACTTTTAATATATCTTTGTGCCTCAATTTCCTCATGTGTCAAGAGGAGATTAGAATCAATGAATTCTAAAATAGGTAATCCCTAAATCTGTTATGTTATGATTTTAGTATACTGACACTTATCTAACATATCTGTTTTCAAATTGGGAATAAGACCACTTGTATTACTTACCATTGCATTATTGTGAGGATAAATAAATGAGTGAATTAGTGAAAAATCATTTAGTAATGAACCTTATGCACCATGTACTGTGCTAAATGCAAGAGATAAAGGTACAACAAAGATAGATTATTCCCTTAAGGAACTTCAACTTTCAATACAAGAAGACATTGTATAAAAGAAAGCTAGAGTTTGAAAGTAAGTTAGGGATAAAAAAAAAAAGGAATGGAATATAAGTAAAATGGCTTGAAGATGGCAAGAAAGTGCCTTGATAGTCTGATTCTGGACAAATTAACAAGAAAATCTATTTACCAGAATACCCAGTTTTAGACAAAGGAACCAAAATTCTTACAAGAAGTGGTAGAAGGCCAGAATTCAGGCTGCATTGTGTGAAGATGGCTGGAGAGTAGATGAATTAAAATACTGATTTTGATCCTATTAAGTAGTAAATAGAAAAAGAGATAGATAACTGATAGGTTGATATTTAGGTAGATTGATATATTATAGATGATAGATACAGAAATACAGACATATAAGACAGATTGATAGATAATAGGAAGATGAGAATATTGATAGATAATAGATGCATAGATTGAAAGATGATAACTATATAGAAAGGTAATATACAAATTTATGGATATAGATTAGAGATAGGAAAATATTATTAGATAAATGCAGCCACATCCTTGTTTTACACTAGAGCCTTACTCAGATGCTTTATCATGCCTGGATGTGCCCTTGAATTCTTGAAGGCTATCCCAGTGGAGAGTAAACTTTGTTCCTCAAGGATCAACCTTCTTAAGTTTGGAGAGGCTCATTTTTGGCTTTAGAATAAAGACTTTTTCATTTTGGCAAGCTCCACAAAATCTATTTTCATGCCTTACACTGTGGTGCCTAGGTAATGTTCTATTCCTGAAGGCTATGTCAGTGAAATATTAGAGTAAAAAAACCCTGACAGATGCTGCCATGCTATAAGGACATTGTGTGTGGCTCTAGCAAAATATTATGTCTCCTTTTTAAGAGCCATTTAGCTTTGTATAGGGAGGGCAATTACTAGTCATCTCGCTCTTTGGTGATGAATCCCTTGGCTAAGAGAACCCATGCAACAAAGGCAAAAAGAAAAGAATATTTAGTTAAAAAAAAACCTAAAACTTACCTTACATCTTAGAATCAATACTGTGTATTGGTTCCAAGGCAGAACCATAAGGCCTAGGCAATGGAGGTTAAATGATTTGCCCAGAGTCACAAAGGTAGGAAGTATCTGAGGTCAGATTTGAACCTATCATCAGTCTGGCTCTCAATCCACTGAGTCGCCTGTAATGCAGAGATGCAATCAAGGCATTTACTCTTGCAAAACCTAACTGTAGAATTTCTGGCAGTTAGCCAGCCTTAGAACTCTGACAAAGGGCAGTTGGTCCCAGAAGCTTGTGAAGAGCAGAGGTGTGAACTGGGCTCTACCTTCGAGCTGAAACCTTGCCTTGAATCTGTGCTTTTGTCTTTGGACATTTGGAGCTTAGCTAACTTCTCTGGACCTTCCCTGATCTTCCCTATATCATTCCCCTATCACCTTCCTGATTTTCCTGTGGGCTTTGGGAGAAGGTTGGATTTTTGAGTTGTAGCAAATAGACTGAGGATTTAGTTTCCCATAGACAAGTAGGGCTTACCCTTGAAACCAACTATCCCCTGCTTTATTGTTTTAGTACTCCCTAACCTCAAGGGCAGCCAAACTTCCCTGGCTGAGAGAGCAAGCTCTCTCTCAGTCCAAGTCATTCCTGTGACCTTCCCCCTCCTTGAGCTTCTCCCTAGTGGCTGTTAGGGAAACCCTGAACTCCTCTCTTCTTTATAATCAACTCTGAAACTTTAATAAACCCCATGTTACCTAATCAAACCCTTTGCTAAATCATTGGCTCCACGATAAGTGAGGGTTGAAGGAGGGAAGGAATAATTCTCTTTATTTCCTTGAGGGAAGCAGGGAGCATCCATTTTGGGAGGAAGTAGTTGTCTCTATACTTCCTCCTGGAAACCCTTCAGTTTCATTGATAGGGAGAAGCCTTGGGACTCCTTCTTTGTGGACTTGAGGAACTGACTAGAAAGCCCTCTAGTCAGATTCAAACCATTTCTGACTGGCCCTAACCTTTGGGTCTGTACAAATACCATTTTCCCTGGAAGAGTCCAGCCTTCTTCCCCAGTAACCTGTGTCTCTAGTCTGAGTTCACCCTGTTGCAGCTGCCTCCCCTAATTACCTCATCATCTCCCTTACTGTTTATTATATTGCCTTATCCTCTATTTCCCTAAACTCAGCCATTCCCTTACATCTTTCCTTACTACCTCAATCCACTATTGCACCCTCCTTTCCCACCCAAGGACCAAAACCCCCATTTACCTTTTCTTTATTACCTTTTTACTACATGCCCTGGTATTTAGTCTTATGTGGTGTTTTTCTGCTTCTCTAGTATTTGGCAGTGTGGCAGAAAGTGGGTAGAAGTTAACAAGAATATATAAGTATTTTTTTTTTTGCTTTTTGTTTTGGCCTGTCTATAATCCTATCTTTTGGAATTTTAAATGTTAGATCCACTTCCCCTGACTGAGTAGATATACCATGGGGGGGAACTGAATCATATCATTCTTGACATTCTCATTGCACTTAAAACAGGGAGACAAAAGGGAATATCAGCTGAAAGGAAGCATGGCTCACAGGTTCTGCCTGGCAAAGCATATGAAATAATTGGAAATATCCTGTACCCAGAAAACATCTCATGAGACACATGGTCATTTCATATAATACACCTCTTTGAAAGCATTAAAAAAACCCATGAAAATTATTATAGTTACGAACTAATATGGGCTATGGAGGATGAGGAATTAGAGAAATTATGAGGAACTCCATAAGATTCTCTAAATTGAACACAGTTATTTTAAAACGACTTCACTGTAAAGTACACATACATGAGTATGGCGAAAAGTGCTTTGGTAAATATGATATAAAAATAAGGGATGAGATAGGTCAAAAATTTACAAATAAGTCAAGTGACTGACTATATTGTGAATATTTTCTTTGAGGGGAGAGTTGGGATATTCTGTATATGATAATCACTGGATGACATCATACATGATAAAATAAAATACATTGTTCTAATTATTGATGTTGATTATTAATGTGGGAATCATTTCCTAATTATTTCAGACCATATTTAAACAAACACCTGCTTCTTAGAGCAAGCATCAAAATAAATTCTAAGTGATAGCAAAGACTAAAAATGAGTACATCTGGCAAGCAATGAAGGCTACTCCGGCCTCTAAGATTTAAGAAAGCTATTAAGGAAGAAAAGGAAACTAGAAAAAAAAAAACAGATATTAACACAGATAATCATCCTTGACTAAAGAAGTTTAACCATTAAAATAAAACAAACCAAATAAGTTGTAGAAATTGTCCTGCGTAGCAAATACAACATTTTCTTGTGAAATACAAAGATATATGACATTAAGAGGGATCATAAGTCTAAAATATAAATTAAAATTCAAAATCTTATAGAGGAGAATTGCAGGTTAAGATCAATATTATTGCTGTTCAAAAATAGCAAGAATCAGAAGTGAAGATACATTTGTAGAAAAGCTGTTGATAGATAAACTTGAATATTTAATGATGAAACAGAAAGCAGAACACAAAACAAACTCCACCCCTCAGAGGGAAAAAAGGAGGGGAAAAGAAGATTACCATAGCAAATTCTTTTCCTCAGCAATGGTACTGGAATTTTGACATTTTAACTCAATTCTACAATGTCTAGTATTGTTGAATGAAGAAGTAGGAAATAGAAATTTCTCAAAAAGTAAACAAAGTTGGAAAAACTTCTGGGATAGACCAAGTACACACAGAGGAAATCCAGACTAAGGTCAACATAATTTTGAGAATACTGAGAGACTTGTCCTCAAGATATCCAAAAGAAGACATATTAAAGTACTAGACAGAGGCATTGACTTTATTTTATTAAACAAAGCAACTTTGAAAATATAAGTACCAAATAATATACCTATTTTCCTATCTATTCAATATCTTTGTAAAAATTATACATTCTTAGATAAAAGTATCAAAAAAGAAAATCCAGGCCATATTGAACTATTTTCTACAGCAGATAACTTATTTATAGTTTTATCTATGACTGAAAGGAGAAAAGAACATAAGATCATAGTGTCATAACATTTAAAACTGGTTTCCTGTATTGATTGCTTTTCTTCTCCCACTGCCTTCTCCCCCACAAAACAACAAAAATTTAAAAGCAAGAACAGTTTATTCAGTAGAAGAAAACACTGCTTTAAAGCTTCTGCCCTACCAAAGTGTATTTCAGTAGAGACAATATGGTTTAATGAATAAAATACCTGACTTAATGAAGATTTTGTTCAAATTCTGAATTGGCAACATACTACCTAAATGATTTTAGTATTTTTTTGAAATAATGGGGTTGGACTAAATGACCCTTATGTTAACCCTTCCTGCTTTATATATATAATCCTGACATGTTAAAATCAGATAAAAGATGCTTCGAAAGATGTAACAAAAGATAGCTTTATTTGATAAACTGATTATTAATATTAAAAGAGGTATATAGCAGGGAGATGTATATTTATTGAAGGCACTGGCTATTTTCCTGTGAAGGTTAAACCCAAAGTCAAATTGAAGAGGGGTACTCTATAAATGATGCTCCATATGCTCCTGTTTACAGATGACATTGTATAGTCGCATCAATTTCCAAAGCACTGTAGGGATTCCTAATTAATATCTATAATCACTAGGAAGAATTGAATGTAAGTATTGAAATAGGGAAGAGCAAGTGGAAAAAGAATGACTAATTCATAGAGTATGATATACAATTGGATAGTCAAACTCTGTAAAATTAGCATATCAGTTCATATTACTTGGTAAGATGCTGCAGATGGGAAAAAAAACCAAAAACTTGATTTAGAATATTTCTGAAGGAGAGGAAGCTGAATTATATTTGATCTATTATACTGAAGAGAGTTAGAGAAAGGCCCTCAGAGGGAGATCTTCCATAGAGGAGGTATTGAATGACTTAGGCAAGAATCATGAAAGATAAGAACGTGTGGATCCATTGTAAGTTCTATTGTTAGAGGAAATAACTATATAATTAAAGTTAGGAATAGATCAAAATATGAATGCAGATCTCAAATATCTACTAATGCAGGTAAGTGATACTAGAATAAAGGTAGACTTAGAATCAGGAGGTCCTGAGTTCAGTTCTAGTCACACTCCCTAGCTGTGTGATCCTGGGCAAGTCATTTGATCCCTGTTTGCCTCATTTTTTTTTCACTTTGAAAACGGGGATAATTCACCTCCTAGAGCTGTTATGAGGATAAAATAAGATAATATTCATAAAGTGTTTTGCAAACCTTAAAGTGCCATCTAAATGCTGGTTACTATTAAGCATGAAATGCGTTGCAATCTGTGACAATTGATAAAATCAAAGACTAATATATTGAAAAAAGTGACTGTTAAATTCATGGATCAACTCAATTTTTTCTTTCTCTATAGCCCTATCTAGCATTATACATAGTTTGATTACCTCTGCAATTAAGTGAAAGCAGCTCATCATATTTAACTACTACTTACCGTCATTTATTTTAAATTATTTATTTGGTTTCAAGAATATGATAAAATCACATAGTTCTACATTCACATTTATGTTGATTTTTTTGTGGGATAGGGTAATCAATATTTATGGTTTCATCCTTGTAGGAGAACTTCCACTGAATAAACTTTTACTTACAAATAGGCAATGTGTTTAACTTCTAGACCTTTTAATATTACAGGAAATGGAACAATTGAATGATTTTACCCACATCATGTAGCCAGTGTATCGGAATAGGACTTGAACTTTTGTTGTTGTTGTTGTTGTTGGGTTTTTTTTTTGACTGCCAAGCCATCTATCAATGTACTTTCTTCTGATGAATAATGATCACAATCTACAATTCTGTATATCTTTTTTTCAAATATAGAATTATCTCATTTAGTTCTGGAAGAACTCAATAATCAAACCTGCTAAACTGTAGAGTAGGAAAGAATTCTTCCTTGAATTGTGTCTATGCACATTAAATGACTTATATTATTAACTTTAGTTCCACTATTGGAAAGAACCCATTCTGGTGCTATTTGAAGGATTTATCAGAGGAATTGGAGATATGATGATAGAATTGGATGCATTGATTTGCCCTCTATCCTCTTCTTTCCTCACAAGAGTGAGCATGTGGAACTGTATTTTTCTTTTTCATGATTTGAACATCTCTCTCAGATGTTATAGAAAAATTACTCCCTGATCCATTGTCGTTTTTGTTTTTATTTATTTTTTTTGTTTTGGTCTGGAATTATGATAACATCCCTAGATACAAGGAACTATTGGCTATCTCTTCATCAATGCAGATAAGAAAATTTTGTAATTTGCATTGTTTGAATATATCATGAGTACATATATAGTATAAAACTGAAACAATGACAGGTTTTGTGACTTATTAATAGTAAAATAGTAGTCACTATTTGAATCCAAGTCTTCTTGAATAAAAAGTCAGTCTTTAATCCACTATTTAACTCATAAGAAAGAAATTTGATCTTATATCTCCTTTTTCTCAGTCAAATGAATCAATATTGTTAATTTTTTGCATCCTTAGTGCTATAATTCATAAAACTCTGTAAGTCATATTATAGGAACTATTTTTATTATTCTTCATATTTCTTCCTATAAAGTTTTCTTTTATCTGCTGAATAAACATTTAACTCCTACTTGTCCTCTATATTTCACCCAGGAGAACTTAACAGTCATAAAAAATTTGGCTTGGGAAAGCCTCAATTCTCACCTATAATATGGTAAAAGGCTCTGGTTGATCTTACCACCTCTTAGTCTCTTCCCTTTTTGTACAACCCTCTTGCCTCTACTGCCTTTACAATACTAAATTTACACAGTTAATGAAATTATCTTTCTAAGGCAGGGATCTGGCAAGCTCATGCCTTTGATGAAAAACATTCAATAATCTTCTGTGTCTCTTCAAATAAAACCTTGTCTCCTTAGACCTACATTTAAGGCCACCCACAAAGTGGCTTCAATACTGTTTCTACTGCCTTAGTTCATAATAATTATTTTTATATTCTCTACAAACTAGACAAACTGGACCTGTCCTCAAACTTGATAAGCTACATTAGTCTCTGTTTTCAAATATGCAATTCATATTAATTGGAAAGTCTTTCCCTTTATTTTAGACTTTAAGAATTTTGAAGATCTTTTGAGTATCTCTTCAGATATTTCCTTTTTTGTGAATCTTCACGGATACCTCCAACTTTACCTTTTCACCATCTTTCAAAATTTCTAGTGTTCTTTAACTGATCACTCCTTGTCTATGACCTCCTTAACTATTCAATCACTTCAGTTGGTCTGACAATTTGTGACCCTATTTGGAGTTCGCTTTGCAAAAATACTGGAGTTGTTTGCCATTTCCTTATCTAGCTCATTTTACAAATGAGAAAATGAGGCAAAGAAGGTTAAGTGACTTACCCAGGGTCACATAGCTAATAAGCACCTGAGGCTGGAATTGAACTCAGTTCTTCCTGATTCCAGGCCTGGGTCTCTATCCATTGTACCACCATTTGCCCTTTACCCCTTCACTATTCATCTTTCATTTTACTTATTTGTATTCATTGTATATTCCACCCCATTCCACAACCAGTAGAATGGTAGAATGTAAATTTCTTGTGGCATGATGTCATTCATGATTTATACTTGTGCTATATCTGTACACTTTAGGTATGAAAAGGATCATTCTCTAGTGCATTAGATGGAGCCTTAAATACAGCATTTTGAGGAATACAGGAATAAAAATGGAAAAGGATTAAAAAGTATAGCATGGTTATAATCAGATGGATTCAGAACGATTGGACCTGAAGTCACTAATGGATGAAAATCTACTCAGAAGATAGTCTCTAGTGGAATGTGCCAGAGCATTGCCATTTATTCTGTATCATTTATTATTCATTGACTTGAGTGGTCAGATTTAAAGAGCAGCTCACTGGCAAATTGAAAGATCTTATGGAATACATATATATATATAAATATATAAAACATACACATTATATATGTGCATATATTTTATTAAGTGTGAAGATGATTTGAAGAAGGATAATTAAAAGGTTGAATTCATAAAATTATAGTGCTTGATCCAATCACCTTGTATATAATATGGATATGTAATATTTAAATGGGGATTTGAAACATGAATTGCCAAAGTATAAGTTAGGAAATCTTGACTAGAAAAAAATTTACATGGGGAAAAAAGTTCTGATGATTTTAGTGGACTACTAGCCACCTCAATTTGAGCCAGAGTAATATTCTAAGTAAGGTAGGACTAGAGGAAATAAAGGAAAAGAAAGAAAGAAAAAAGAATGTATCAAGCACATATAGTATGTGCTATGCAGTCTTTGTGCTAAGCACTTTACAAATATCTCATTTGCTTTCCCAAAGGAATTGTAGGAATTGAGTGAACCACATTGACTCCATCTTGACTCAATTCTAGATCTAGCTTACTTGTCTTTCTATACAATTATAGATGTAGTCCAATTTCTGTCTTATAAGAAAATTGTATTCAATTATTGGAATTATGAGAAAACTTTATTGCATTGTATGACCCTGACCTTATGTGACTGGGAAGTTGGACCACCTTTGTCTATTGCTTTGAGACCCTTTACTGAGGACCTGGTTATGCTAACAAGAAACCCAATGAGACTTGAAGTTTCAGGGAAGGAATTTTCTCACAATTTTACATCTCAAGTAATTCATGTTTCTGATCTAAAAACTGGTCCTGTACTGGTCATTCAATTACAATTTCCTTGTTCCTTTGACTGAATACAGACATTTGGCAGAGGAGTTGGGTGGGGGTAGGACACCTTTTTTACTATTTCAGAGAATTGTATCTGTTCACACTTCCTCTTCCAAATGGTAAATTTAATAAATTTTTCTTCAATTATAAATCAAATTACCTAATCTTATATCCTGATTTACATCTGGTTGTTTTCTTTTCATGCATGAAAATCTGTTTCCTCACTGTATTCAGGGTTCAGTGCCAGGCTTAGGAGTCCTGGTCCTGATTTGTTATATAATTGGCCTGCATTGCTTAATAAGTCAATATGCTCAGAAGCTTGAACTTTTATTTAGTATTTTTCAGATTTCATCTGTCAAACCTCACAACAACTCTGAGAAATAGGTGCAATTATGATCCACATTTTATAGTTGAGGAAACCAAAGCAAACAGCTGTTAAGTTAACTTGCCCAGGGTTACATACATAGTTAAGTGTCAGAGCCTGGATTTGAACTTGTCTTCCTGATTCCAGTTTCATTTAATCTATTTTGCCATCTGGAGGACTGGGAAGGGACAGACAAATTTAAGCTAATAGCAAGGCAACCCTTGCTAACATTATTGGCATTTATGAAAAGTACACTGATTCTCCTACATTGTAGGTTTTCCAATAAAGGTTGAAAAGTGGCCACTTTTCAAGGATATTGTAGGAGGGAGAATTCTTGTCTAGGTATGATTTGGATCAAATTGCCTCTGGAGTTCCTTTAACTCAGATGCTGGTGAATTCAAGAACAGAGTTTAAGTCTTCTGAAATTTGATCCTTATTTTCTTTCATCTCTGCCATATAGGGTCATTAGCTTAATTTTTTAAACTTATGGAAGTTAGAAAATTGTATGTGTAGCCCAAATCCCCAAACACAATGGTATGGTCCTTTCTCCTCACTGGTGAAGATCAATGCTCCTACTTGAGAGCTGGGGTGGATTTAACAAGAGTGAGAGAGAGGAAAACACTAGCCTCTTGGATGGAGTCTCATTTTCTTCCTCTTCTTCAGATTCTTTGGGCTCGAGGTATTTCTGCCTTATAGCTTTGAGAGGGGATATGGAAAATGTCAAACCCCCTTTAGAATGCTGAATGGATGATAAGACCCTGGGGAAAAGCCTACATGAGTGAAGCTAGCAGTGTTTCCCATGCCTTAACCCCAGCTTACTACAGTAGATATTTGGGGGAGTTTCTCCTTGGGAGATTTGGAGCTGTCTCTTTTGGTTGAGCTGAGTTACCTTATTCCCAATGGCAGAGTTCCTTCCCTCTGTATTGTCATATATTTTCTTATGTATATATTTTTTTCTGATTTACATTTTGCTATTGATTTGATTAAATGATTTTTTTTACTACCTGATATTTTTATTCCTTGTGGAACTTATATTTGGTAGGAAAGGCATCCAGCTTTAGATCTAAAGCTTATATCCTTCTTTCCTCATTAAGAAACAGCATTTAGAATTTGAATATGAAAATGACATCCCCTAGACTAATAATATTTAAAACTGCAGAAAGATATAATTCTAGCCGGGTATCCCCTCTCTCTGGGGAGAGCAGTGTGGTTAAGGTTTGGGTCTCAACCTTTTGCTTCCATTCTTGGCAAGAATTAAAATCTCAACTGGAGAAGGGTGGAGGAAGAAGAGGCTAGAGATATTTGAGTCATGCAATGATACTGCCATGCTATATGTGAGAGGACAACCTTTCCTACATGTTTATATTGATCCAGAATCATCCCACAATTGTGAAGTTGTCTTACAAAGAGAAATTCATAAAATTCAAGCTACACAGGACTACAGAAATGGCCAAATTTAAGTCTATCATTTTACAGATTGTCATTGTTGTTGCTGTTCACCCTTCATTTTCGAAAAGGACTAATAATATCACAGATTCATGTTTTGACTTGTACATGAATTGGATTGAAGTGAGGCAGAGTCATGCCAATATTAGGCTCACTCTCTCTTCTAGAGTCATTGAAGTCCAGTGCCAAGACAAAGCCATGAAGCCCGCTGATGGCCTGGGATGCAATGGATGACTTAGAGAGCCTTCTTAGTGATATAATCGCTAGATCCCCTCCTGGTCTGTTTCTCTCAGGGATTTGAAGACAAGTTATTCTAATTTATTGTGTGCCTTATTTGGTAATATGATCTTTTCCCTTATCCAATGAGGCTTTATTCAGGGGTTCCAATTTCTAGTGGAGACTAGCCTCAATTCCAACAGGACTAAACCCACAGTCCAACTGCCTCTTTCCCTAACCTTGCCCTAGGTGAAAATGGAACTCCAAATGCCAGCTTCTGACAGAGTACTTTAATATGAATAATCATTTTTAAAAATTTTTTGTTCTAGGTGGCAGGGAAACTAGGATTCTTTCTTAGTTAGATGCTAAGATAAGATAACTTCATTTAAACCAATCTGCTTTTGTAGTCCCCATACTTTTGGCAGTGTGTTCCTTGGCAGTGACACTTATTTGCATATTCTAGTGAGGGGGGAATGACTGCAAATTCTGTGTATAATTTTAAATGTATTTCAGAAAAGGGACTGTCTGATATTGATGCCTCTGAGACATCCTCTGCAGATTTTAAAGTGAAAAACAAAAACTCTCTCCAATACAATTTCAGAAATGAAATCCTATTGACAAATGTTTTGGCTGAGTGCCAGCAGCTAAAACTTTTTGTCTCTCAAATTTCATTGAAGTTTTACTTTTTTAAAAAAAAAGGAAATCAGTTCTAGCTGAGAAACTTAGCTGACTCAAATCCAGTTTGATATTCAGTAGTCTGCAAAGGAGGAGTGATGCTGATCATTTAATCTTGCTTGCTCTTTCTCTTTTTAAAATGAAAATGTGTGCATAATAATGCTTCCTCACATTCGACTTTCCTTTTCTTGGCAGTGAAAATATCTCCAAGGAGACACTTGTCGACATAACAGCTCCAATTGCCATTGTACTTCTTTCATCTACGGAGGGAATTTGCAATTACTGATGAGGTCTAGAAAAGGCTAGTAAGTGGGTGGGTAAGAAAGAAAGGTCATAATCTCAACTTTCTCTGTAGGTTAATATAAGTGGCCCAATCTACAAAGAGCAGCCATTATCAGATCATCATTTTTATTCAGTCCTATTTTTAGGTAGTAGATAGGAACCTTAATAGAAGTTTCTTTCCAAGAAATGATGACCTAACAAAGAAGTACATAGCTTGCTTTTATTTATAATTTTTTTCGAACCATCCACAGTCTTTTTTTCTTTTTTTTTTTTTTTAGTTTATGGAACAGGTCAATCTTTATGCCTGTTTCCTCTGATGTTAGAATAGATCATGCAATGATGAACACAAGTATAATTATAGACATTTTGCCAAGCACAAATATGGATACACAGCTTGTTCAGAGGATTCATAGTCCAAATTTGTCTAACAATGAATAGGAATATCCCACTTGATCTTAGCCAAAAGGCTGAGAAGGAATTGAATAGGAATATCCAATAAGAATACGAAGACAATTAGGGAAAAAACAGTTATTCACTTAACGGAGAAATCCAAGGTCTAAGGATTCATCCCACTAACAATTGACAGTCTTTACAAAACCAATATGTTGAAAAAACATTTTACAAGTTCCAAACAAGTCCCTAGACTGTCCACAAATAATGCTATCATGGGACGAAAGTTTATGGAGCTGCAGTAGATTTTTCAGAGGTTCTCTTGTCTAGTTTCCTTGTTTCACACAATCATTTAAATTTAGAAGCTGAATTGTTATTTCTTCTGTTCTCAAAAAGTTCTAGATTTATAGATAGCCTATTAACTTTTTTTAAAATTTTAAACCCTTAACTTCTGTGTATTGACTTATAGGTGGAAGATTGGTAAGGGTAGGCAATGGGGGTCAAGTGACTTGCCCAGGGTCACACAGCTGGGAAGTGTCTGAGGCCGGATTTGAACCTAGGACCTCCTGTCTCTAGGCCTGGCTCTCAATCCACTGAACTACCCAGCTTCCCCCCTATTAACTTTTATTAGCCAACAAGTTGGTCTAATTACTCTGCCAGTCAAGATTTCTTCATAAGACCATTAAACCATTAGTAATCTATAGGCATGGACAAATTCTATATAGTTCTTCATTTATATATGTTTTATACATATATTTATACATTCTTCTTATTTCCACATACTTGTGTATTTGAATATAGTACTTCCTATCTCTAGAATAATTATAATTATTTGATCTTTCCCATAGAAAACCCTTTAACACAATGCTTTTAATCATTTGGCAAATTACTTTAAATCCCTTCCTCTCTTTCTATAGATCTAAACAAAATTTGAACTTAACAAAGATATTAATAATGTAGAGCATAGAAGAAAGATTACTCTTTGGTCCTTGCCATCATATTCCTTTAATTATATCTCTGGATTGTATTAGTCTTTTATCTCTAAATGTTTGGTTGCATCTTTGGATATGCTATGTATATGGTACTTTCTCCATTAGAAAAGATTACAATTCAATTGTGCCTTTATATCTATGTGATTCTTGTTCAGTTCCTTCTATAAACCCTGCATGTAAATCAACATAACATAAGCCTTTCCAGAGATCTTTTACTACTTCATGGATATTAGCAGAACATTAGATCTGTCCATCTGTTGTCTTTTATTATTGTTCTTTGATGACACCTTTTCTTATCTATGTACCTCATAATGTCTTTGTCACTTGCCATCTCACATGTGCAAGTTATAATTGCTAATAAGATGTTGCCTAATGATTTCTTCATCTTTCCACTGGGATTGCCATTTGGGACAATTTTTATTCTTCTACATATATGGTGCCACTCAATTCAAAGCTTTACAACATTTCAAGAATAATATTCATGTTAAAAATATGCACTTTGGTAACAAGGATAAACTTTGGGTCACTAATAATAGTTTGAAAGATAATAATAATAGCTAACATTTAAATGGTGCTTTAAGATTAATAAACACTTTAAATACAAGTATAATTATTTCTGCTTTGCAGATGAAGAAACAGAGATTCAGAAACATAATTTGTTCATGGACACACAGTATCCTGATGAGATTCAATAGCCTTGGGCTCTTTCCCCACAATACTGTGAAACTTCTTCAGTGTGATTCAGCTTAATCTCCTCCTATATAATTCTGAGTGAGTGTAGCTCATTTCCCATTTGCAGCCACCCATACTGGGCTTCCACTAGAAAAGTAGTTTGAACTCCATGGAATATGATGACCCATCCAGAATAAAATGATCATCTGAATTCTCACTGTTATGTAATTAAATCAACTTTGAATACTCAATATCTTTGTGACTCCCTCAGCCTCCTCTACCCTCTGATTAGAGAGTTAGAAGGCAGAGCACTAAACTTCTAAATCTTTCATTTCTAGAGGGCTGGAATCTGGACTTTCCAGCTAACTCTCTACTTTCTGTCTGCAGCTCTGTTTGGTTTGACCTCCATAGAATTCTGCAGAGATAAGCTGCCATCTTTTCTATCTTGTATGCGTAAATTTATCCCAATCCCTTTTCTACTCCTTTATTTGTTAAAACGAATAAATACCATAATTGCTGCTGGGAAGAGTATTACTATCAGCTTTTCAAATCAAAACTCCTTTCCTTGGTCATTGCTCTCTAATATAGGTGGTCTCCATTGTTACAATGAAGCCTCTTTGAGGACTTTCTCTTTTGAATCTCTATCCCTAACACCTAGAACAGTGCTTTTTCATTTATTCTTTAGGTGATATGGCAGGAAGAGAGTTGTTCTTGGAATTAATAAGAAATTTCTTTGACATTTAGCAGCTCTGTGAAGCTGGGCAAATCATTAACCTCTCTCAGACTCATTTTACTCCTTTAATAAATGGAAGATAATAATAGCTTCTACCTAACCTAGCTTGTTGTGATGATCACATGAAATGATGTCTGTGAAGCATTTTGTAAAACTTGTGCTATATGCATGTTCATTTTATCATCATCTATTATTATGATTTGTTATTATTATTATTATTATATGCTAGGGTATCTAAGATGTAGGTACTAATGGACTACTCAGTGGTTTGCATCATGTAATGTAGCCAAAATTCCTTTTTTTATTCACTTAGTTTTGATCAAGAATTGTTAGCCTGATCCATTTTGAAGGATAATGGATCTTATTGAGGAGACCCTGTAGTTATTTAAAAAAAAGAGAATTAACTACTTACTAATTTATTGTAGAATAATAGGGACTTTAGAGAACATTGAGTCCAATCCCTTATTTTTAGTGTGAGGAAACTGAATCTCAGAGAGGAAAGTATTTGTTTTGATATTCAGTTATGACTTTTAATATTTTCTTCCTTTTTTTCTAGCCACTCCTTCCTCATTTGAAAAGTCAATGTTCATTTTACTTATACCTCTTGTCTCTATGTAGATCTTCTCTGCCTTTGTGCTATTATCATGAAGACTTGGTAGATCAGAAATCTTTGCACACAGGCTAGTGAACTTTGAGTTTCCCAATTTCTTGTGCTTTTGGCCTTGAAAAAACTACTTCAGATTTGTAGCGATCATGTTGGGAAATGGGATTGAGAAGCAGAGTTGCCATGCAGGCTGACAGAGGGTCAGAAAGCAGCACCTTTTAGGTGAGTGTGGCATGGAGCATCGGTTTGCAATCAAAACTTAGAAACAGGGGGCAGCTGGGTAGCTCAGTGGATTGAGAGCCAGGCCTAGAGATGGGAGGTCCTAGGTTCAAATCCGGCCTCAGACACTTCCCAGCTGTGTGACCCTGGGCAAGTCACTTGACCCCCATTGCCCACCCTTACCACTCTTCCACCTATGAGCTAATACACAGAAGTTAAGGGTTTAAAAACCAAAAAAAACAAAACAAAGAAAAAAAAAACTTAGAAACAGACCTGAGGGTCTCCATTTCAGGCATTTGAGGACAGCATGTGTAAAAGAAGATAGTATGAATACTTCCATAAGAGAGCAATCTAGTTTGACAAGAACTTAGCTAGCAAGAGAGAGAAATTAAATAAATCTGGAAAAGAAAGGGGAAGTCATATTTTGAAGAACATTGATGCCAGTCTAGGAATTTGTCCTGGATGTAATAGGGAGGAGTCACTGAATAGCAAAGCCAAACCCATTTCTCAGCAGTATTTATTTGGCAAGTGTGTGGAAGATGGCCTGGGGAGTGGAGAATATTCTCTCCTGGGTCACCTACTATCTATCTGCCCATTCCTTTTCAGTTCCTTTAACCTGATCTTCATTAAGATAAAGTCCACTAACCCTATGGGTTTCTGCCAGGGTACTATGCTGGGCCCTTTTCTCTTTTTCCTCAATACTTTTTCAATTGACTATTTCATCAGCTGCCATGGATTCAATTTTGATCTTTAGACTGATTATTCTCAAATGAGCTTATCCAACTCTAACCTTTCTGCTGACTTTTAGTCTCACATCTCCAACTGCCTATTTGACACCTCAAATTGGATGTCCTGAAGACATCTTAAACTCAATATATCTAAAACTGAACTCGTTATCCCTCTCATCAACAACTCTTCCAAAATATTCCTATCACTGTAAAGAATATCACCATTCAAACACCAAGAGTATTTGGTTTAAGTTTCAAAGAATCCAATTTTAGACAAAAAATAGAGCTATTCAAAAGCGAAATGGTTATTTCAAGAAGTGATAGATTCCACTTTCCTAAAGGTCTTCATCAGAGGCTGGAAGAATACTTGTTAGATATATTATAGTGGAGGTTCTTTAGGTCCATGGCTAGACTAAATGGCTACCAAGGTTTTTTTGCAATCTTAAAATCTGGTGATTTTAATTTCAGCTCAGTGATTCTTAGTCACTTCCTCTAATACTTCTTCTAATAATTCCTCCATCTGGTGAACTGAGGAAGAATGAGTGGAGGAAACTGCCAGAAAGAAGGGGAGGATTGGATGGATTGCTGTTAGTATTAGTAGGTACTCTCATCAGACTTGGGATAAAGAGAGAAGAACATACACAATTAGAAGGGTGAAAATCTCACTTGTGTCTAAATGATAACTTTTTAAAGTCTGAGAAGGTACTGTATTTTTGCATTAATTCCCCAAAGTACCTTTAACACACAAGTACTTGTGCTTATGAATGTTTAAAATTAGCTCTTAGAAAGAAAAAACGCACTTTATGTTTAATCTGTTATTAATATTTTCTCAATCACTTTCCTAAGTCTAAATAGACAGCAAAATAATAAATAAAACCCTAATTTGTAGCACTTGCCAATTTCTGGGTATAAATTCCCACACTGGAAATTTAATATTCAGCTCTCTAGAGTCAATTAACTTGGTTCTGAAACATCTCTACGACAAGTTGCTCATTTAATACTTGAAGAAAAGGAAAGGAAAAATGGGGAGGAGTGCATTCTATATATTTCACTATCTTGGCCAATATCCTTTTCCACATTTCTACTGGACAACACTGGAATGGCAAGAAGGTGTGTGGTAGAATATAAGAAATATTGATCTGGGCATTAGAGAATTTGGATTCTAGGTTCATTTCTGTAATTATTTGGGTAGAGCGTCTTGGGTAAGCCAGTTTCTTGGCATCATATTCTCATCTGTATAATAAGCTACAGTTGGTGATCTCTGAAATATCTCACTCTAAAATACCAAAACCCATAGTCTGGGGTTCCCCAATGTCTAAGTTTATACAGGTTAGATCTAATGCTGCAAGCTGACCAAAGAATGCAATTTTATCCCCACCTAGAGTTTATTTTGGGAAAAAGTGCCAGACTATCTATCTATCTATCTATCTATCTATCTATCTATCTATCTATCATCTATCTCAGTCATAACTTAGATCTAGGTTTCTTTTAATGTCTGTAACCAGGACCTTAGCCCCAACAAAAACATTCGAGGTTAAGATATTAGAAATGAGTATGGAACAGCTCTTATCTGACCCCGTAGAAATGTTATATCTAGACTCTAAGGACTCACAGGAGCACATAGATGGAATATAGAAAGTAAATAAAGCACTCAGACATCCCATAAAATCCCCACAGTCCCCAAGGCAAATATATCCCGAGCCTGATAAACAGACTCTGCCCCACTCCCATCAAATTTACACCGTTTAAATCACTGTAGTATCAGGGCATCACAAGGTTTACATTACTTGCTTTTCTAACTCTTGAGGCCATTTCAATGCTGTTGTAGTCAGGAGGAGCACATGAGCCTAAAGGTGATTTTTCATTGTCTCCAAGAAATACATTACTCATAAAATTTATTCTTTTTTCCTCTTTTGAAGACCATATCTTTGTATTCTCAAATCTAGGAATTCTTGAGCCTGGGGTTCGAGGCCACATCCAACCCTATTTCTGCCAAGGAACTTTTACTTCTCTAAAGATAAAGCTTGATTCTATGATCATGTTTGCATGCAGTATCTAAATCACCCCTTTCCACACAGAAACTGGGGCTAAGCAAAAGTTCATGAGCCTTACTTTTAGGCTGAGTAGGGAAATACATGCTTGGACTTCTGCAGAAAATCAATCACTGCTCCGGCTGCTGTTATGACTTAGACTGGGAAAATTCACTTTCGAGTGTTCTCTTTTGCAGTTGAATGTAAGCACATGTCTTTCTCTGTTTTATGCTTCTGCTTCAAATTGATGTCAACAGCCCCTGGGTGGTTGGGGGTGGTGGTAGAGGTATTGACAAATCCGTCTTTTTCCATATGTGTATGCTACTTCTGAAGAAACAAGCAAGGCAAAAAATGGAAAAGAAGACTTAAGAAAAAAAGACCCTTTTCTTAATAGGTCAATGTAGAGGGAGTCAAGCAATCATCTGGGGATCAGTTCCAGTCACTGGAAAGCATGGCACATGACACACTACAAGAGGAGAGAGATATTCAAGCTGATGGGGGCAAAGGATCAATCCCTCTCCATCAAAACGTTATGTACTTGATCACAATAATGCTTCTTCTTGTTACTCCATTTATGTAAAGGAAAAGCCCTGCAATGCCATCATTCCAGCAGAGTTGTGCATATAAGGTGGGGCTTGGAACTTGTAATTCCACAGATTCCACATTTACCCTAATCGACAAGTAGGGGACAAGAGTTATACGCCTCTCCACATGAAAGTTAAAAAAAAGAACCATAAAATTATATACAGCTGGTTAGCAGCCTGTGTCTGAAGGTTTAATAGAGTTATATTTCAATTCTGTGCACTTGGAAGATTTTTTTTCTTTTAAGTAGGAAGGAGATATGGTGGAGTTGATTGGGCTTCTCCTTTTAACCCTGTGCCGAATTTATTAATATAGTTCATGGCTTAGCACCTGTATCTGTTTCATTACTTAACTTTTAAATGGCTCAATATTTAACATTTACCTTTGAACCTTGAATATGAATTTCAACTAGATAAGACTAGGAACAGAGAAGCATCTTACTTTAAGCAAATCCAATACATAAAAAACCTATTTATGAAACAGATAAATTCAGGGCTGGCTGAATGATTTACAAAACTCATAGATCTGGAGATTAAAGGTCATCTAGTCCAGTCACTTCCATTTTCCACATTAGGAAACAAATGTATGGTTATACTCAGACTTATCCAAGGTTATACAAGTACTCAATGGCAGAGTCAGGATTCAAATAAAGGGTCTGTTGGAGTCAGCTCCAGTGGTCTAGTGAGATCTGATTGTTAAATTTTCAGGGTCAGTTCTTATATTCTAGAAATCAATGAGCTACAAATCAGGACTTGATGTATTGTTTGACTGTCTAGACTTAAGAAAGTAATGAAGAAAATGTAAATAACTCAGATTAAACCTAATGTGTTGTGTCTAGTTTTTTGAGACTTGATTATTAAATATTTGCTAGAACGCTCTTACTTAAAACTTAAATCTTTTCACTTGAAATGTAGTATTCTTTCTATTATGGAATATAATGTCCCTCTAAAGAATATATTTAAAGTAAAAGTTTGTTAGCAATGCCTCTTCAAAAACAAATCAGTCTACAAAAGCCTCTGCAAGGCATACATATCTCAGATAGTATAAGGATCAGCTGTAGTTGAGCAAAATTTGCTTTTTTTAGACAGAAAGATAAGCAAGCAATACTCTATTATTAAAAATAGCAAATAATATTAGACTTGTCGGTCTTAAAAACTGAGAGAATAGAGCTATAGTCAAGGGTATTGTGACATTCAAATGAGATTATAAATATAGAGAACTTTGCAAAATTTAAGTGTCTTATAAATGCTAGTTATTATTGTAATTATTATTATTATTTTATTATGAACATCCAATCAACAGGCTTCCATGTTTAGTGATTTCATTACTTCCTTAGCCTGAACCTTTCACTGACCTCCTGTGGTGCTGAAATAGTATTTATAGAATAATACAAGTTTGGGTTGGTAAGTATCTAATAGTTGGGTTGGGGAAAGGATGTTACACACACACACACACACACACACACACACACACACACATATGCTTTTTTTTTCCTTTACCTTCCATCTTAGAATCAGTACTGTGCATTAGTTCTAAGGCAGAAAAGCCTTTAGGGCTAGGCAATGGGTTTTAAGTAACTTGCCCAGGATCACTAGGAACACAACTAAAGAAGTGCCCTTTGCCAGGGGACCCAGGACCTTCTATCTATAGGACTGGCAGCATCCACTGAGTCGCCTAGCTGCCCCTACACACACACACACACACACACACACACACACACACACACACACACATATACACACACACACACACACCCCTAAGTTATTTCACATTATTAACATTTTCTTGAGGTCTAGACAATCAATTAAACAATATGTCAAACCATGATTTGTAGTGACAAATTTTACAATTTTCTCTCTCAAGTGGGTTAGTTGATAAAAGAAATTAATATATACATGCAGGGTCAAATAAGTTTTAAAAAAGGAAAGTCTCTGAGTAATGATAGCATACTCTTTCTGTGTTAAAATGACCTTGGTTTCATCATTGAATATATTGTCTTTATAAAATAATCATAATAGTCTATTAACAAGGGATAATATCATATTGTAGAAGAAAAGACACTAGAAATGGAATCAAAGATCCTATGGCAAAGTCCTATTTCTTTTTAGTCAATAGATACTTTATTACTTTGGATAATTTATTTTTCTCTCCAATCCTCAGTTTTATCATCAGCAAGATATGGTTTGGATGAATTCTAAGATCCTTTCTGGCTATAAATCCTCTCATCCTATGATCTGGTTTGGATGAGTTCTAAGATCCTTTTTGGCCATAAATCCTCTCATCCTATGATCCAAGTACAGTTACAGTGGTAAGAATTTCAAAGGAAAAGAAATAACTAATTTCATGTAACATATAGAAGTAAAAGCAATAAAAGATATACAATTCACAAAAGTTATATAAAATGATAGTAAGAGCTTATTGATTCACACAGGCTTATCCCCATTCTTAAAATGAACTCCATTTACATCTCCCACATTTTTGTAATATTGGAAATTTGTGAGTCCTTGAACTAATTTTGAGGTCCCTGATCTAAACTCCCTGTGGAAGTTTAGGGGACTTCAAACTACATTGCCCATGATTCCTGGCTTATGTAAATGACATAGGCAATTTCCTAATAATGCAAACAGAAGGTTAAATAGTGAGTGCCAAGGTTGGTACTTCCTCTTTTGTGATGATGGAGCAGGAGCAAGGATGGGAGGAACAGGTAATGACAGGTCCCTTTAAAATAACTCAACAGGCATGTGGCTTCTTTTTTCTAAATGGCTTTCAATAAACCCTTTGAAACCATGATATTTTTAATCTTATCACTCTATATTAATTTTATTTCTTACATTTTGCAATCCTCTTCCTGCAAGGCACCTAAGATGTGTCACCTTCTCCACTAAGCCTTCTATTATCCTTTCAATGGACAGTGTTTGCCCTTCCATAAATTATGTTACATTTTACTTACCTTTGGGGAAGCATCATGGCATGGGTAGAGGCCTGGCTTTGAAACCAAATCAAGGACAAAAAATTTGCCTTTTAAACATACAGATGGATAGCATTGTGACCTTGGTCAAGTTGCTTAACCTTTCAATGCTTTAGGAAACTACCTAAAACTAGTTACCTAAAGTAAGTTATAGAGCAGTTGCTGAGCTACATTATTTGAGGCAGTTTCTATATCTTATATGGAAAAAGAAAAAAAGGAAGAAGGGGAGGAAGAAGAAGAAGAAAGAGGAGGAGGAGGAGAAGGAGGAGAAAGAGGAAAAAGAAAAGGAGAAGAAAGAAAATGGAATGAAATATGCTTTATTTTGTTTTCAGATTCCATCAATTCTTTTTCTGAAGACATTTTTCATCATGAACTTCTGAGATTATTTTAGATCACTGACTTGCTGGGAACACCTAGGTCAATCATAGTCTATAATATAACCCAGAATATGATATGGACTAATATATAATATATAGTCTGCACCATAGTATATACTATAAATACACATACTATGTAGACTATGTTATATGCTAATATATATACAGCATAATAAAGTATAGCATAATACATAGTATAACATATTATATAGCATAGTATGTTACATATACCATATAATATATAACATGGACTACATTATTCTAAAGTATTTGTTTTATGTGGTATATGTTTTACATATTGATAATAGAATATAATCTAAGCTATGTTATACTATGCTATATTATATGGTATCCAGTAAAGCATAATAAAGTATAGCATAATATATAATATAAACATTTTCCTTTTTTGTCCTATCAAGGAACAAGGTTTCTTGTCTTCTTTCTCAGACATTTACTAATGCCAGGTGAAATACTAGTCAATATTTTTCTAAAGTACACAGTTCAAAAGCTGCTGTATAGTGCTGTAAATTTAGAGACTCATCACAGAGTTTTTTGAGCATGGAAACACTTCCAGATTATCTGGTCTGAGCCTGTGTATCTGGTGCTGAGAAGTCCGAGACTCCAGGGTTAGATGTTCTTCCTGGGCTCCTCCAAGAAGGTGGAGCTCTGCTAGAGTTGGGGCCAAGATTAGGTTACTATTCAGGCCCTCCTTACTATGAAGACTAAAGTCACTTTCCCCCCAATTTCCTTGTCCATTATTTTGTCTATTAACTGGAAAGATTACATGAATTAACACCATTCCTATTAAAAGTTTATATATTGAATAAAACAGTACTTGCCTATCTTGTTTTACAGATTCTACAGATACAGGGATGATGGATGGCTATTTAAATTTTAGAATTAATTTTTAGCTTGCTGAAAAAACAAAAACAAAAAAAGGGTCCCTTCCATTTCCTCCTAATCCCCTTTCCAAAGGAAAAAAGTAACTCAGAGCTACTAAAGTGGTATTACATTGGTCATGCTGAAAAAAATTTCATCTCTTCTAATTGAAATATAACTAGAAATTAGTTTCACTTAGAGGAACAGGCAAAAAAAAAATGGCTCAGGGAACATAAGAGATATTTATCCATAAATCCACTGTGATGGGAACCTTTACATATTTCGAGGCAATTTTTGAGGGTTGTCCACAACAGGGAGATATATAGTTTAGACAGAGATGGTACCTGACCTCATGGAGATTAGTCAAAAAAAAAGGATTCATTGAATCACACATTAGAGATATAAGTTATACATTCTATAGTCCTTTTTAAATTACAGATGAAGAAGTTGTGGCTTAGAAATAACATAATATCATAGATATTAAATGAGCAACCTCTGATGTTATCTAGAGGGCCCTCCTTATTTCATGGATGATTAAACTGAGGGCCAGACATTTGTATACAGTCAAAAAAACAGTATGCTTCAGAAATAGAATTTTGTGCTAGGTTCTCCTATTCCAGGGACATTGTTCTTTCCAATGACCCACTTTGTGCACAGGGGCAGATAACTAGTAAATAGCAGAGGTAGAATTCGAACCCAGATCTTCTGACTAAAAATCCTACACATTTTCTACTCTAACACACAGATACAAAATATACACAAACAATGAGATTCTGTTTTGTTATTTATCGTTCATTAGTTTCACTTATGTATGACTCTTCATGACCCTATTTGGGGTTTTCTTGGCCAAGATATTCTAATTATTTACCATTTCCTTTTCCAATTCATTTTATAGATGAGGAATTGTGGCAAACAGTTAAATGATTTGCCCAGGGTCACAGCTAAGTGTCTGGGGCCAGATTTGAACTCAGGAAAATGGATCTTCCTGACTTCAGGCCCAATCCTCTATCCACTGGACTGTGGATCCACTCTGTCTCAGTTGCCCATTTTATTCTGTTTAGTATTATAGTTCTCTTGCAAGGGAGTGAATGGGTAGAATTAAGGGAAAAAACAACTTCTAAAATACTGTTCATCTTTTTAATCATTTAACTCAAATATGCTCAATCTTCCTTGCTACCTGGGTGGTATTCTTCAGTGCCATCCTGTAAGGATTACTTTAATATTTCAAAAGATGAATTAACTTCTTGATGTGGCTATTTTCTTTACAGATATAGATTGTAATACTGGCCATGCTTTTATTGATGAGCTTCATGAACTCCTGTGGATACAATTATTTATCGTGTTTTGTCCAATTTTCTCATGAAATTCTTTTTTGAAACTAGCTTAGCTGGTCCTCAGACAACAGATTCCTTCATTAGACCTCTACTGGAAGCATTTTCAATTTGATTAGCTGTCAGGCCCTGTGGTGTCCCCTCCATAGCAGGGTAACATTGGCTTAACTAATGTTTTAGCAAAATTCTAGTGTGTGCACGCCACATTCAACTCATTGTAGCTTATACAGGCACGTGATTAGTTCACCAGCTGATTGTTTGAGGCATTTGAATAGATGGAGTCCCTGATGCGTGGCTTTGAATAACTTCAGCTAAGCTTGCTGAAATTTGTAGGGGTCTCTGTTTTCTTGAGTTATTAGCAGTGGACACAGCATGTTCTCCCTAGCATTGGCCTACCTGTCTGGCTCAGGGCATTGATTTGCCACTCCATTATTAATAGCTACACAAAGTCTCCCCATCCCCATCCCCTCAACTCCCATCAAACAGTAATGAGTCAGTTGCTATATTTCAAAACATGAACATTCCACCAAAAAAAAATATGCCAGTATATGACCACAACAATGTATGGAATACAGATCTGTGTATAGATCTTTCTCAGTGTCTTCCCCCAGACCCTGGGATGCTCTTTTCCTTCTCTTTACATCTTGGCTTTCTTTTTTTTTAAATTTTCTACAAGCCTTTTCCAATTCCACTCAAAAATAATGCCTTCTCTTGGAGATGACTTCTAATTTATCCTGCATGTATCTTCTATGTATGTAGCTGTTGGATTATTGTTTCTTCCATCTAAATGTGAGCTCCTTGAGAGCAGGGACTGCTTTTATCTTTCTCTGTATTTCCTCTTCTCAGCGGAGTATTTTGGCAAATATAAGTGCTTAATGAATAAATGCTTATTTACTTAGCTTGACTCCTCTTGTACCCCATGCTCCATATTCTGTGCCATCCTGGTGATGATTTATTCTTGTCAAAGCCTTATTAGATCATTCCTCTTCTAAATTTTTGATCACATATTATTTCTGAGTAGTCTGGCCGGTCATTGCCCTTCAGGTGGATGTCTCACTGTTCAATTTTTGCTGTTATGGCAAGCAGTTTTCATGCTTGTTAAATATCTCTAGGGTCTTATATCAGTCTGAATATCATCATAAAGTTGACCTTAATAAGTTTTTATTACTCCAACTGGGCTATCATGTTGCATTAATAATGTCCCCATGACTTACAATTATAAAAGCACTTTAAAGCTGACAAAATCTTTTTTGTCCATCTACCTTGTGAGTTGATAGTGAGAGTCATGATATCCATCTGGTAGATGAGGAAACTGGCTCATAGAAGTAAATGACTTACTAGCTGTTTATCAGTTAAATACATTAGATTCAGGATTTGAACCCAGATGTCTTCTGACCCTATGTCCACTGTAATTTTCAGGGCAGGAGGCAGTATGACTCTTGGCATAGAGCAAATAGCTCCATGCAGGATTTTATTACTATAGGGGATCAGAAATAATGCAATATAATCAAAAGAGTGCTGGTGCTGGAGTCAAGAAATCGGGGTTCAGATCCTACTTCTGCTACTTATTTCCTGTCATGTTGGATAAGTTGCATAACCTCTTTGGCCCTCAGTTTCCTCATTTGTAAAATGAAGGGGTTATGCCATATGTTACCTTAATTCTCTTCAAAGCATGATCTTCCAGTTGTATTAATCTTTATCTTTGAGAATTTTCTTTCCTCACACTCTGCCCTTACACAGTCAAAACAATAGCATTTATTAAACACCTACTATGTGCCAAGTGCTGTATTAAAAATTAGAAATATAAAAGTAAAAAATAGCTTTTCCCTTCAAAGTGTTCACCATCAAATTCAGAAGGCATCATACAAACAACTATGCACAATCAAGAAATAAACAATTGGAGAACATCTCAGTGGGAAGGCACAAGCATTTGTGGGGATCAAGAAATAATTGAGTCTGTGATTTCATTGGCATAAATAATTCTCAGCATTGATATTGATATGCTTTCTACCAATAAGATGGGCCCCCACTTTGCAGTTTAGAGTCATAGAGATCTGACTTGGAAGTGAGAGGCTAAATGACTTGCTTTGGATCACATTGCCCAAATGCATCAGAGGCAGGTTTTCTTGGATCTGAGGTCTTTAGTCTATCTGCTATGTATCAAGGAGCTTTTTGCCTATTGTATAGACTCTAGCATATTTGCATGCGTGACCTGTTTCCCAAGTTTCATTTTAAATAGTGAAACACCTTTGACATTTCTATACATTAGAAAATGGATATTTCACTCATGTAAATTGTTAAAAAAATTTTTTTTCTTCTCATAGAAAGTAAAAGGAAACTGGATTTTGATATTCTGAGCTGGAACATGAGTAGTATTTTGAAACTGTGCTCTGATACTTAAAGGACCTTGTGTTGGAACATCAGTTGAAGAGAAGAAAGACAAAGAGAAAGTTGTTTGGGACCTTGAAAAACTAATTTTGCTCTTTGTCCAACACAGAGTCCATCTTTCTGGTTAACTTTGTCATCTTCCTCTGATGAATCAGTGTGGCCCACTGATCTAAAGGAAGACTAATTCATCAGGAATGATCCAATGACATATTGGGAGTATTGAGTCTTCTAACCATTAATTAATTAAGAGTTATTTATCTGGTTCAAAAATAAAGCTTCAGGGAAGAAGATGAAGGCCCAATTATGCAAGGAACTGGGGCAGAGAGAGTTGAGGTTTCTGGTTAAAGAACCTAGAAGTCATTTCAGATGGCAGAGGGCATCAATGAGCTGATGAAAAGTATGTTCTTAACAGAAATGGAGCACATGCCTCCAGAAGGTTGGAGTATTGGAATAAATACCTGGGGGAATCTAGCAGGGAAATGGGACAGTCAACAGGAATAGGCAGGAGAATAAGCTCAAGGTGAAGGCAAAGAAAGAGTGGAGAAGGTGGCAACAATTCAATGAAGTTAGAGGGCTCAGCCTGGAGGGAATCCTAAATCAAAGGCAAGGATTCTGAATTAAAGTAAGAAGAATGCAGTGGTCAGTGGAGTAGCCACTTGGAGTAGGATTTGGAAAAGTTTCTACAGGACTGAAAAGCTTTATTGGAAAGGTGATGGTTTAGCATTTTTGTATAGCCTGATAGTCCTATCCCACTTTCTTTTCCTCTCCTCTCCTCTCTTTTCCTCTTCTCCCCTCTTCCCTCCCCTCCCCTCCTCTATTCTCTCCTCTCCTTTCCTCTCCTTTCCTTCTTTTCCTTTCTTTCCTTTCCTTTTCCTTTCCTTTCCTTTCTTTTCTTTTATCTTCCTTTCTTTTTTTCCCTCATCTTCCAACTAGTATCAACCCTGTGTATTCTTTCCAAGGGAGAAGAATGATAAGGGCTGGCCCATAGGGGTTGTTAATTCCCCCAGGGTCTTACAACTAGGAAATGTCTGAGGCCAGATTTAATCCCTTGACTTCTCATCTTTCTAGTCCTGTTTCTCAATCCACTGAGCAACCATTAGGAGTTCACTCCCTTGGATTTTCCTTCCTTTGATCCTTTTCTAAAGTGCAGGTATTTCTGTGAAAGTTTGCAAAATAATTTGAATATACCTATTTAATTTTTTCCCATTCTGACAAGAGATTCCTGAAATACTGAGCCAACACATTTAACTGGGGAAGAAAGGGAATACATGTTGTCTCTAATTATATGAGAGCGTTTCCTGCTTTGTGATTGTGCCTTTTCCTGGCTCTCACTATGTTAGAGTTGAGCAGATTTTTTCTTTGTCATAGTCTGTTTTCATGATGGCAAACCAACTTTCAAATAAGATTTTTAAAAAACCATGCAATGCCAAATAACCAGTTGGATTTTTACTTTTTTTTGTTATTATTGTTAAATTGGCTGGTTGTTTTGGCATAGTGTAGACATAGAAATTGTGTTATTTCCACTAGACCACACATAATAATTTGGAATTTTTCCCAGAGTAAAGAATGAAGCAGTTGTTTATGTCCCACATAAAGAATACTCTTACCCCCCATAAAAACAAATAAAAATTATTTTAGAAAAATAACAACAATCAATCTACATGAACTGTCATTTATCATTGTGACTAAAACTCCTTTCCCAAACAAAGGAACCCAGGACTTACAGCTAAGATGATTACCTTACCTAGGTTTAGGTAAGGAAACATAGGCCCATAGAGGTGAAGTAACTTGGTTTAAGTCACAAAATTAGTAAATAGTATGATATAGGTGGTATTAGTACATTACTTAATTTAAAAAATATTCAGTTAATGAGTATTTATTTTCTCTCCCTCCTACCTTCTTCCTTTATATACCTCCCACAGAAAACATGGGAATTTATCTCCTTTGATTATGTACATTATTTTGTAATTCACAAAGTGGATTTTTCCACCTTTTGAAATGTGAATATTGGACTTTAATATTGGTACTGAATAGATAGGGATGAAAATTGTTCCTGGTGGGTGGGAGCCTATGACTAGGTGAATAAGTCCAGGTCTCAAATGGTAACTTAGGTTATTGATATGTGAATTAAAAAAAGTGTTGGGTGTTTTCAGAAATTAAGAGTAAACTGAAAAGAAAGCAGAATGAATAATGCCTAGTCATAGAGGTACTTCAGAGGTTGCCAGAAAAGAAGAACATTAACTAGGAGTAAGTCAGCTTCTGGAAAGGCTTGAAAACATGGAACATCTGCTAGGAAAATCTCTCCAGGATGATTAGAAAGAGTATGGGGAAGTCACACTGGCTTAAAGAGGAGCGCTGGAAAGAATTCTAGGAAGCCTGCAAATATGAGATTTGAAGTTTTTTAAGGAGAGCATCTGTGGCTTAGAATGGTTCCATTGGACCAAAAATTTTAGGGTAAAGAGAGTTTCTAGAAACTGTCAAATCCAAGTCTTATAAATGAAGATATGGAAGCTGAAAGAGATTAAATGATTTGGTGGGATTTGAATTTAAGTTCAATCAACTCTACTCTCAACACAACCAAAAAGATATTCCTTTCTCAGGAGCTCAGGTAGTTTAGAGAGTTGTTTTTTGTTTTTTATTTTTTTGTTCTTTCAATGGAGATAGAAATAAAAGTATACTAGAAAGGAGAGTGACCTGAGAATTAGAATTAATTTAGGAATAAGCTACCTTACCAGTAAAATAGTAGAAAGAGAAAGATCTATGCATTAATAAAGGAAAACTAAAGATAATTTAGCCTTAGGTGAGGAAACAGAGGCCCATAAAGGTGAAATAACTTGGCCAAAGCCATAGAGCTACTAAATGGCATAGTATATGTGATATAAATAAGTAGCAAGGGAGGGGGGAGAGAGAGCGAGAGAGAGAAAGAGAGAGAGAGAGAGAGAGAGAAAGAGAGAGAGAGAGAGAGAGAGAGAGAGAGAGAGATGCAAATTACCATAATCAAAAATGAAGAGGGGGACAGCTGGGTTGCTCAGTGGATTGAGAGTCACGCCTAGAGATGGGAGGTCCCAGGTTCAAATCTGGCCTCAGACACTGCCAGGCTGTGTGACCCTGGGCAAGTCACTTAACCCCCATTGGCCTCCCTTAACCACTATTCTGCCTTGAAGCCAATACACAGTATTGACTCCAAGACGGAAGGTAAGGGTTTAAAAAAAATGAAGAGGTATAAATAAATAGGAAGACATTTTTTAAAGACACTACTAAATATATTACCTGTCAAAACCCTGAAAATGTAAGGAAGAATGGAGGAATATTTACAATCCATAAGACTTATAAATTTACAAATAGGTAATTTAAACAATGTCATCTCAAAAAAGAGAAATTAAATGACCTATAATTGAACTTTCAAAAGGGAGAAAAAACTGAACTTGGTATATTTACAAGTGAATTCTGTCAATCATTTTAAGAATCAATGATTTCTGTGATATACAAAATATAGAATCTTATCTATTTCTAATTATTAGAAAAATATGACACTGATATCACCTCCTCCAAAAAGGAAGCAAAGCAGGACAATAAAATCATAGAGAAATGTTAACAGTGGATATTAATGCTGAAAGATTCCAATGGATCTGTAAGTTCATAGATAAGAGTTTTAGCTTTAATAATGTTGATCAAAACCCATCCAAGGTCCATATCCTGTGGGACCATGTCCTATGACATAATAACCAAAAGGGCCCATTCAATTTTCTGAAGATCTTCCTTATATTTTTCATCCTCTGCAAAAATACCAGTGGAAAATACAAGCTATATAAACAACCATCTATTTTTTTCTAGTCTTTTATTTCTCTGATAATGTCTCTGGAACTACTTCTCTTGCAAAATCCCTGATTTATAATGTGCCACCTTGTAACTTTCCCTGTCCTTTGGATCATCCTCAATTTCAATTCTTCAGAGATTATAATATTCATATTATAGCATACAGCATTGTCAAGGGAAATTGGCATTTAAAAGTTGGGCCTTTGGGTTTGGAAGAAGCCTGAGGTCATTAAAATAATTTCTACAGTTTCACGAAGGTAGTGTAGCCTGTACTTTTCAGTAAGGATCAGCTCATATTATGGTGGTAATGATGAGGTCTTGCAAAAATACCACCTTATAAATAAATGTACTATATAAATTCTTTTGGTAAGTCTCCTTTTTATGATGTTATTTGGTATTCATGATGTTTAACACTTTCTGATCCGTTTTTATGGAAGAAATAGTCATTTTGTATTGGGGTGGGGTTTCTGTGTAATTGACATGACTTTGGTTTTCCTCTTTCTTTATTTTTGATTCACAATTTTTATCATCTTTACCCCATACTAGCTTTGCATTATAGGTCACCAAACATCAGTGTTTATGATGTAAATCTAGTTCTCTGTAGAATTTCTATACCTCTTCAACCTCTAAAATGAATGTTTTTCATGTTACAATTATTTTTAGTGATATTTTTGTAAATACTTTTAAATGGTGAAGTGATCTGTAAAGTGATATTTCTTCTTAATCATTAGAATAACTAATATTTATAATATATTTTAAAGTTTAGTAAGCATTTCAATGATACTATCTCATTAGACCCCAACAAAAACCCTGGGAGATAGGTGCTATTTTATCCACATTTTGGATTTGAGGAATTTTAGATTGACAGAGGTTAAGTGGGTTGCCTAGGATTACACTGTAAATTTGTAAGGCAGGATTTAAACTTGGGCTTTTCTGACTCCAAGTCTATTACTATTTCTACTATGCCACCTCCATACCTAAATTTTGTCTTTGAAATACACATTAAAAGCAACTCCACTCACTCCTTTATTGCACAGAATCACAGAATTTGACAGTTGGAAAAGACCTCAGTGGCCATCAAGCCTAGTTTATGAAGTAATCCTTGGCATTAGATATTCGACAGAATCCTGTCTAATGAAAACATGCCCCATTCTCCTACCCTTCCACTTTGCTACAGTTTCCTTTTTCATTTCACTTATACTTCTGCAATATTAAAAAGAATGTGCTTAAGTTTTTTTCAGAAGACTATCAAGTTATTGAATAATTTAGACTACCCAGATCTAGTTAATGAAGGCCTAAAAACTATATTTTTCTTAAACCTCTATTTCTTCTTCTCCCTTTCTGACACCATTACCATGAAAGAGGAAAGGTGGCTGACCAGTAATGAAGGCTATTTTGTATTTTTCTTGTTTTGAGGGTTGTCATGGCAAAACAAAAATCATCACCAAATGGTTAGATTTCTTTTTTTTTTTAACCCTTCCCTTCTATATATTGGTTCCAAGGCCAAAGAATGGTAAGGGCTAAGCAATGCGGGTTAAATGACTTGTCCAGTGTCACACAGCTAAGAAGTATCTGAGGTCAGATTTGAACTCAGGATTTCTTTTCTCCAAGCCTGGCTCTCAATCCAATGAGCTACTTAGCTACTCTAGTGACTAGACCTCTAATGAGGAATCTCTTTGTATTTAGGTAGACGTCCTCAAAATTCAGATATAACCTATTTCAAGGATTCAAAGGCTTTTATAGCATGGCAGAGTTCATACTCTAATGGCACAGACCTTTAGAAAACCAGCATTAGCTATTTCTATTTCATTATGAGACGCAAAAATAGGTTTTGGTGGAATATATGAAAAATTATTAAATAAAAACCTAAAATCAAAAGACCAGAATATGGCCTTTCCTTTGCTTTCACCAACTTTCCTCCTCATGTGGGCACAGCATATTGAAGAATTTCCTTCTCCTCTAATGAAGAGAATTTTATACACATTCTAGACTTGAGTCTCAGGTTACACAAAAATGTCTACTCTCTCCAATATTGTTTGCCATATTACTATGATTAATAGGATATTAATCATAATAATAAGACATTTCAGAGAATGTTTAAGGGAATAAACATAGGTAAAAGAATTGACAAAATCATGATTTACCTATAAAACCCTAGCTACTGGATGAAGAAATTAATAGAGGTTATTAATAGTTTTAGTGAAGTAACAAGATACAAACTAAATCCAAACTAATCCTATGCAACCATTTGCATTTCTGTCTATTCATAAAAAGGCTGTCTTTAGACTTATTTAGTATCTTTGCATTATCTGTAAAAAGCACAAAAAATATGGGAGCAAATAAGAATTCTATAAATACTTCTACAAAATGACTTCTCAAAATAGAAATAAAAAGAAACCTAAGTAATAAAGGATATTCAATATCCATTGCTTGTCCAAGCTAAATACATAACAATGGCTATGTTGCTTAAATTACTATATAAATTTAGAAATTACAAAAGGTATGCTTTATAGAATTTGATACAATAATAAGACCATATGCTCCAAGAGGCATGAAGGAAGTAATCTTTGTGGAGATTCAACTGAATAATTACCTTCTCTAAATTGTCTATGTATAGGCACTGTTGACCTTTAACTATTCCACAGCTATACCCACTGAAGCCCCTCTGACTTCAGGTACAATAATCTACCCAATCCTTTTGGGGCTAAAGAAAGATCTAAAGAAATGATAGGGTGAAAGGAGGAAAGAATATGTAGGGGCAGAAGATTTAAACTAGGTGCAACAGTGGGAAGCGAACTAACTTCTATAAGAGAAAAGTCCTATTTCCTTGAATTCAACAATTTAAAATATAATACCCTGAAAACCAAATTCCTCTATATCTAAACCAGTGTTTGGCTACCATTTAAAATATGTGGATAGAATGCCAGGCCTTGTCAGGAAAACCTAAGTTCAAATCTAGCCTTAGACACTTACTAGCTTTGTGACTCAAAGAAAATCACTTAACCATGTTTGCCTCAGTTTCCTCTTCTGTAAAAAAAAGCTGGAAAAGTAAATGTCAAACCACTCTGGTATTTCTGCCAAGAAAATCCCAAATGCAGTCACTAAGAGTTGGACATGACTGAACACCTAAAAATTAGGTTAAAAAAAGGGCATGTGTAACAAACTAAATAAGGAAGAACCAGAAACAACTGAATGAATAGCCCAATGTTTGATGGATCCCAAATCAGAAATTATGCCACCATACTATTCCAAGAACTCATCACTTGTTACTGGGAATATTACAATGAGCTTCTAACTGGTTTTTCTGACTCTACCCACTTTTCAGAGAGGAAATAAATTCATTCATCATTACCATTATTATTCAATATTGTACTAGAAATGTTAGCTATAATAATAAGATGAGAAAAAAGTTGAAGGAATATATATTAACAATGAAGAAACAAAACTATCAATTTTGCAGCTGATATGAGATAGTATGCTTAGAGATCTATATAGAATCAACTAATGGGGGCGGCTAGGTGGCTCACTGTCTAGCCCTTCTTGTTCTTCTGCCTTCGAACCAATACACATTATTGATTCTAAGAATGAAGGTAAGGGTTATTTTAAAAAAAAGAATCAACTCAAAACTCATTGAAATAATTAGCAACATTACCAAAGTTGTAGAGTATTAAATAAACACTCAAAAATCATGAGTATTTCTAAATACTAACAACAAACCCAACAGCAAGAAATAGAAAGAAAAATTCCATTAAAAATAATAGCAGAGGAAGTAGAGCCAACATGGCAAAATACAGGCTGGGAACCAACTGAACTTTTCTAATATTGTCCTCCAAATGACTTTAAAAATAGCTCCTCAAATCAAATTCTGTAGTGGTAGAACCAACAAGGGTAAGAAAAATTTCCAGTCTAGGACAATTTAGAAGATCAAGAAAAGAAGTCTGTGACAGTGGTATGGGAAGCAACCCTGAATATAGCACCAGCATCAGCATCAGCACCAGCATCAGCATCAGCATCAGCATCAGCATCAGCATCAGCATCAGTAACAGCCAGAGTAGGGCCTTGGAAGCTTCAGCAACAATAGTAGCAGCTGCAGCAGTTTAGAAGCTCTTAGCCCTGAGATAGTTAAGGAGGTTGGACAACTGGTCAGAGAGTACAAGGGACCCTTTGCTACCACTGGGTTTCATTGGTGCTCACTGCCAACTTTCTTACTCATATACATTTCTGGTTCATAGTTACAGGGTAGAGAAAAATGCATGTTGCTGGTCAAAGGGAGCAGAGGCCCTAGTCCCATTGTTCCAAGGCAAAGGTGAACACTATTACTTGTGGCTATAGGAAAATGGGGAGCTGATCACAGTACCAGGGTCAGGAAAAGAGTTAGCACTTTCAGTGATAGAGAGTAGGGACCTTTCCCAAATAAAGAGCACAATCCATGTTGGGAAATCAGTGACCTCACCTCTCCCTAGTGTATACAGCCTTGAAAGATTTCCAGACCAATTGGAAAATATCAACACATAAGTATGAAGTTTGGAAAAGTAACTTTACCAAAAATGAACTAATCACAAGTTATATATGAAGCTCAAATTAAGTCACAGCCCAGAAAAGCAAACAACAAAAAGAGAACTTGACCATAAAAAAAAAAATCAAACTACTATGGTTGAGGGAAGAACAGAACATGAACTCTGAAGAAGGTAATATGAAAATAGCTACAAGCAAAGCCTAAAAGAAAAGTTCCAATTGAAAGTAAGCCCAACAAGAATACCTATAAGCCTTAAAGAGATGAGTGGAAGAGGAAAAAATGGGAAAAGAAATGAGAATAATGCAAAAAATTTATGAAAAGATAATTTCAGCTTGGTAAAAGAGACACAGAAGTACTGAAGAAAATAATGCTTTTAAAAACAAAATTGGTCCAGTGGTAAAAGAAGCATGTAAATTCACTAAAGATTTTAAAAAGCAGAATAAACCAAATAGAAAAAAATCCAAAAGCTCACTAAAGGAAATAATTCAATAACAATTTAAATTGGGCAAGTGGAAGCTAATGACTCCATGAGAGGTCAAGAAAAAATAAAACAAAGCTAAAAGAACTAAAAAAGAACAAAAAAATGAAAATATGAAAGATATCATTGGAAAAACAAATGACCTGGAAGATAAATCAAGGAAAATTAGTTTAAGAAATATTGAATCACTTGAAAGCCATAAAGGAAGTAACTTAGACATACTATTTTAAAAAATTATAAAGGAAAATTGCCCCAAAATCTTAGATCCAGTATGTAAAATAGAAATTGAAAGAATTTATTGATTTTCCTGAAAGAAATATCAAAATGAAAATACCCATGAATATTCAGGATACAATAGATGAAGTAATGTAAATTTTTTTGCAAATTTCTCTGATAAATGCCTAGGCCTGATTTCTCAACTATTCAGGGAGATAAATAAAATTTATAAAAATGAGATCTATTTTCCAATAGTAAATGGCCAAGGGATCTGAATAGGAAGTTTTTATCAGAATTACCCATATTCATATGAAAATTTCTAAATCATTATTGACTAGAAAAATGCAAATTTAGCCCTGATATACCATATCACATCTATCAGAAATGATAAATTCTGAAGGGGACAAGGAAAAAGAGGTACATTAATGAACCATGGGGTGGATAGTGAACCTAATCTATTCCACTTAGCTACCACTTTATTTTTTAGCCAGTACCAGACAGATTTAAACAACTAGAAAAATAATCATTATTCATAAGAAGCCTGAGAAAATAATAACTATTTTACCTAATTAATTTTTTATTCAGCACCATACTTTTCAAAATACCAAATAATGACCTTATAGAGTTAGAAAAAAAAAAACAAATTCATCTGGAAGAATGAAAGGTTACGAATATAAAAGCAACTGATTAAAAAAAAATCTGAAGTAAGCCAACCTAGCAGCACTTGACTTAAAACTATGGTACAAAGTGGCAGTCTTGAATACGATATGGTAATGGCTAAGAAATAGAATGTTAGATCAGTGTATGTCTTGACATGTATTTAAGTCAAAGTTACTCAGAGTTGTCAGTCTCACTCACTCTTCCCAAGTCCTTGAAATCCAGTGGCAAGACAAAAGTTAAGAGACCCGGTGATAACCTGAGATGCAGTGAGTGCCTTCAGCATTTTAAATGCTTGACCAAACTATAATCATTCCATAGCACCTGCTTCAGCCATTTTCATGAATTTTGGAATAAATTATTCTCAGCCACTCATTCTACTGAGGGCAGTCTTCATGTGCTTGGAGTGGACATCCTCCTAACTCAGCAATGGGTTTGAAACCTATTGGTTATCCTCAGCTTAGTTTACCAGTCAGTCTGGCTGCTACTTCTGCTATAGATTGAGCAACAAGTGAGAGTTGAGTGAAAGGTAGACATCGAATGGATGAACAGCCCAGAAAATGGCTCATGGTATGCCCTCATACCCGAGGTACTAGTCCTTCCTGAGTCCTCCATCTACCCCTAGATCATCCATAGTAGTAAATGACTATAGGAATCTGGCATTTGATAAACCATAAAATTCGAGCTCTTAGAATAAGAACTCAACATCTGACAAAAATTACTAGGAAAGGGGGCAGCTTGGTAGCTCAGTGGATTGAGAGCCAGGCCTAGAGATGGGAGGTCCTACATTCAAATCTGACCTCAGACACTTCCTAGCTGTGTGACCCTGGGCAAATCACTTGACCCCCATTGCCTAGCCCTTACCACTCTTCTGCCTTGGAACCAATATACAGTATTGATTCAAAGATGGAAGGTAAGGGTTTTAGAAAAAATTACTAGGAAAAGTAGAAAACAGTTTGGCAAAAACTAGGCACACTTTATACCAAGTTATGATCAAAATAGATAAGTGATTTAGAGGTAAATGGTAGCATCATAAGTAAATTAGGGGAGTTTAGGAAAAGGAATCTTTAATATCTATATATAAGGGAGGAGTTTATGACCAAACAAGAGGCAAAAAGGATCACAGAAAGGTAAATGGATCATTTTTATTAAATAAAACTAAAAAGCTTTTGCACAAAGATAATGCACATGAAATTTGAGAAGAATGGCCTTCTTATCTAAAGAAAAATAATCTTGAATTTGGGGGCAGAGTATCAAAGACTTTTTATAGCATTCTCAGAGAATGGTCAGAAAGTAAGTTTACAGACAGTAGGTGCAAAAGCATGGGGGGCTCAAAAACCCCTCTTTATCCTAGTCCTTATTGAAAAAGGGCACTTTCCCTCATTCACCATCAGTTGGTAACCAGAGAATTACAATCTAGCTAGGAGAACTAATTGGACCCTGTAATTTACTCCACCTTATTTCCCTAATTATTTATATAGGTCTTAGCTAATCAAAGAGTAGTGTTTTTCTAGGCTATCTATTTGCATATCCATCCTTTTTTGGAAGTGACCAATTGAGTAAGTCTTTGGTAGTGGGTAACGTATCATTCTCAGCCTTATTATAATATGCTCATATAATTTTGTGGAAATGGAGTCTAAACCAGGAATATGAAACTTAATCTGTTTTGATCTAAACTTGGATGAAGTGACTTCCAGTAATAAAAAGCTTAACTCAAAAAAAAATTTTTAACTCCATTATTCAGGTTTGTGAGAGTCCACCATATTGGCAGTACTTGTTCCTCACAAAATCAGAATAAAAACTGGAAACTAGGATAAAATTTTATAGCAAATGCCTCTGTTAAAAACCTCATTTCTCAATTACGTATGATATTCAAACAAAATTATAAAAATTAAAGTCATTTTCCAGTTGATAATTGGTCAAAGGATATAAAAAGACAGTTTTCAGAAGAAGAAATCAAAGCTAGCCATACTCATATGAAAAAATACTCTGATTATTATTATTAGAGAAATGCAAATCACAACAATTTTGAGATACCACTTCAAAGTAGGCTACCATGAGAAAAGGAAAATTACAAATGCTACAAGGGATGTGGAAAAATTAGAACACTAATGTCCTGTTGGTAGAGTTGTAAACTAATCCCATCATTCTGTAGAACAATTAGGAACTATGTTCAAAGAACTTTTAAAATGTGCATAGCCTTTGACCTATCAATTACCATATTAAATGTGTATCTTAAAGATATTGAAGAAAAGGGAAAATGACATATCTGTACAAAATTATAGCAAGACTTTTTGTGGTCACAAAGAATTGGAATTTGATGGAATATCCATCATTCAGAGAATAGCTGAACAAGTTGTGGTATATAATTGTAATGGAATACTGTTGTGCTATTAGAAATGATGAACAAGATAGTTTCAGAAAAACCTGTAAAAACTTATATGAACTCATGCAAAATAAAGTGAGCAAAATCATGAGAACATTTTACAAAGTAACAGCATTGTAATAGTGATGATCTACTGTGAAAGTCTTGGCTACTCTTATCAAGACAAAAATGCAAAACAATTCCAAGGAACTCATGATGAAAATTGCTATCCACCTCCAGAAAGAGAACTAATTAACTCTTAATGCAGATTGAAGCATACATTTTAAATTGCTGCATTTTTCATAATTTTTGTCTGTGTTATCTTTTGCAAAGTGACTAATATGGAAATATGTTTTGCATGACTTCACAGGTATAATCATATCAAATTACTTGCCTTCTCAAGGAAGAGAGTGAGGCTAGAGGGAGGGAAACAGTTTTTAAATCAAAATTTAAAAAAATGAATATTAAAAACTTTTCCATGTTATTGGGAAATATTTAATGAAGTAAACAAAAATATGATTCATCAACCTCATATCTGACAATATCACTGCACTGTTCTTCACAATAAAATCCAATGGCTCCAGGTTATTTCTTGAATCAAATATCAAGTTCTATTTTTGGTAATTAACGACCTTCCTAAACTCATTATTCCTGACCTACCATTTCAGTCATCTTACACTTTTCTTCCCTCTACATTCCAGCCATACTGGTCTAATTACTCCATCTCCAGTATCTGGTTTTGTACCGGCTATCCCATACCTCTAATGTTTTCTCTGCTCACTTTAAAGTCTTGCCTTCCTGATTTCCCAACAAAACTGAGCTTAAGTATTATTTTTTTTGGGGGGGGGCTTTCCCAGAAATCTCAGGTGCTAGTGTTTTCTCTTTTGAGACTAAACACCTACATATGTGTATATGTACATATATGTGATACACACATGAATGTGTGTATATGGAGTCTCTCTATTATAAATAGTACTATGTTATACATGTGAACATATGGATGTATATTATGTGTATTATTATGAGTGTAATAAATAGCCAGATATTTATAAGTTATCTTCTTCATTAGGGAAAGTGCCCAGGCAGTATTTTTAACTTTTTTTTTCTGTCCAACGCTTAGCCCAGTGACTGTCACACAATATACACTTAATAAGATGTTCGTTGACACTATGATTAGAGAATGAATTAAAGCAGAAGAGATGAAAAAGAGCAGACAGGCACAAGAGTCATTATAAAAAAAAGTGATTTCAGAATTTGTTGACTGACAAGGGAGAGAATGTCCATTTTCTAAATTAGTTTGGAAAAAAAAAATCTGGGAATTCACTGTTGATTGATATCAATGTTATCTTCCCCTTCCCTTCCCTGTTCCCCTTAACTTTTCTTTCTAGTTCCAGACTATTCCTATTCTCTTTATTAATTTTTTTTTAAACCCTTGTACTTCGGTGTATTGTCTCACAGGTGGAAGATTGGTAAGGGTGGGCAATGGGGGTCAAGTGTCTTGCCCAGGGTCACACAGCTGGGAAGTGGCTGAGGCCAGATTTGAACCTAGGACCTCCTGTCTCTAGGCCTGACTCTCAATCCACTGAGCTACCCAGCTGCCCCCTCTTTATTAATTTTTCATGCAATTGTGAGTGTAAAGTTTCTTTTCTATTATTATGACCCTTAAAAGATTAGGTGGATACTAATCTTTTGATGCTGAATGATTTCCCAAACACTGTGTTTAGTGTTGCATTCTTTTTGCTTTTTAGAATGAGATGGAAAATCGATGCCTTGCCTGATTTGTTTCTTTTTACTTCTCCACTGATTTTTACAGTCTCAAAGAAGTTTGACTGGAGCTCCACAGTGGAAGTCCATTGGGATTGAGGTACAAAGTCTCCTTTACATCTTCCCCAGGTCAGATGTCTGAGGAGTTTGAACAATTTGCCCAGCTGGGCTAAAGAGTAAGTACTGAAGGTTGTCTGAAGTGAGACTGTGAAGAAGGAAGACCACAAGGCTGGGAATGAATTCATAAGAGGGTAGCGAGGAAGGAACCCAAAGTTTGGATGAATTAGAATGTGGCTCTTCCAGAGGTAAAGAAGAACTGGCTTATGGAAAAACAATGAACTGAGAATTAAGAAACCTTGGTTCTAGCTTTAGCTGGGCCCTTCCTTGAGTTACTGTAGAATGATAGCCTCAGTATTTTTTTCATTTTTCTCATTTCTGAACTGAATAAAACACTTACTTGCCTTCCTTATAGAATTGTTTTGAGGCTGATATTAAGAAAATAATTCTTTTATAAAGTATAATATGCCATGCTCATGTAAAATATTTAAGGGACTGTGAGATAATTGTGATTTTAAAGAAGGATATAAATAATCGCTCCTCTTTGCCATCCCCTGACATTTTGATATAGAGAAGTAGCTAACTATGTCACCCACTGGTCAAGGAGCTCCAGGCATGCTCCTTGGGGTTTCAAATAATACACAAACTCTTTTTTTTGTGGGCAATTAAAGGACTTCCTTGTCTGACTCCTACCAGGATTATTGAACATTATTCCCTTCACACATTCTATATTCCACCTAAATTATCTACTATTTTTTAAAAAAAATGACATTCCATTTCTCTTTACATAGAAGGCCCACCTCACTCTCTTCTAACCTCTGCTTCAGAGGTCCTGCTCAAGTAAAGGAAGTCTATTCTGATGCCCACCTCTGGTCCCTAATGACTAAGGCCTCAATTAGTTTGTATATATTTTGCTTTTTCTCCTCTGTGTGCCTGTTGCCTCTGTCTCTGCCTTAACTTTATCTACTCTCCTCCTTCACCCCCAAAATGCCCACAGAGTAAGCTGTAAGGCAGAAATCATTTCTTTTCTTTTCTTGTCTTTTCTTTGTGCCTGACACACAGTAGACAATTAACACATTTGTTGAAAGAATGAGATGAATGTCCAATTTTGTCCCTGGGACCTTTAAATAAAATAGGCTGAAAAATCCTGGTTTTAGATTTTTGTCTTGATGAACTTTACTTTAATGAATTAGCTGGATCAATGAAGGGTGAAGCAGGAGTCTTCCTCTCAGTTCTTCAAGGGGCCCCTTGATAATCAACATTTCTTCTGGCTCTAAAATTGCCTGATTCTATATATAAAACTGCTGCTAATCTGGAAATTAAACTGTGTATGTTGGTAGCAACTTAAATATACAATATGAATGGCCTAGGTAGTGTAGATAAATCTTCCAGAGAATCAGATTAAGGCTATGACTATGTTACAGCTCAGAGTCCAAGGATTCCCCTCTTAGTTGTTTTTTTAAATTTTATTTTAATGGCAACATGATTTTGTAGATATTTTGATTCAGTATAGGAATTCACCAAAACAGATCTACAAATATGACTTAAACTTATAAAAATTAAAGAGTAATATGAGACACTTTCTCAGTCTCCTTTACTATATCTTCATCTAGGTCATGCCAACTAATCATAAGATATCCCAAATGGCTTTGTTTTGGGTCCTCTTCTCTTTTCACTCTATATTAATTCAGTTGGTAATCTCATGAGTTCCCATGGGTTCAATTATCATTTTGAACTACATTTCCCATATATATCTTAAATACAACTCATTCAAAATTGAACTCATTATCTCCCTCCCCCCCCCCCACTTACCCCTTCTCTTCTTCCAAATTTTCCTTTTACTATCAAGGGCAATGCCATCATCCCAATCACTTAGGTCTGCAATCTGGTCTTAACTCCTCGCTCTCATTCCACACCCCCTATATCCAATTCGTTGCTGAGGAAACAAAGATTCTGCTTCTGTGCATACCAATTTATTAAGCAATAAATGCAAATTGCCTAACATATTTGGATCAGTGGTCTTCTTCAGCTTTCCCCTGAATACAGGGGAAGACAGACTTTGATACATTAAAAATAATCAAATAAGACCAGTTAATTAAAGAAAATACTTAAACCAGGAAACAAAATTAGGGAATCTGATTTATAATTGAAGAAAAGATGAAGAATTTTCCCAATTGGGAGGAGTGTGAACACATGCAATTCCCTAAAATCACAAAAAGAATTGTCCCACTGCCCCCCTCCCAAGTATCTGTAAACAGGCAAAGGAACTTGGAAACAATAACTGACTTATCAATATGGGACCAATTTTAGCATAAGATTTATGGGTTGTTTGAGATATAAATATAAATCTATATATATATACATATTTGTATATGTATATATATAAAATTGTGAAAAAAACCCTTGCATCAGCGTTTGGATCTGACTGGATTTCTAGTCAGCATAAGCTGGTTGTTTGTTGCCATTTTTCCTGAAGAATACCAAAATGACATCACTATTTGGGGGCCAATATACAGAGTGTCCTCCTATGGCTGACAAGACTAATGTGAGCTCGGAAGGCTCTAGCAGAGGTCAGGCACAAGTAGCCCATGTGAACATGTGGGATAGACATATCTCTGAATTTGAAGTCTCATGTTTCTTTTGAGCTACTGAATTTCTGCTTTGCTCACGAAGCAAAGCGCCTTCTTTGATTCAGACCTGCTGGGCTGGACAGTCCTGGGTCAGTGTTTTCTGTGTCTCTCAATTTATACCAAAGTTCTTCAGAGAGGCCTTAACAGTGTCCTCGTATTGCCCCTTCTGATCTCTGTGTAAGCCTTTGCCCCGTGTGAGTTCTTGGTAAAATAGTGTTTTAAGCAGATGTGTGTTTGGCATTAAGGGTCCCTCAGCAATTGGCAGAGGTGCTCCAGTTTCCCAGCCTTACTAGGTTAGGTTCAAATAATACTATAAGGTTTCCTCAGAATTCCCACCAGTAAATAAGGTTTTCTCACAAGAAAGAAATTGGACAAGACCTATAATTGAATAGAAAGGGAACTGAACAAGCTCCAAAACTGAGTCACAAAATAGCCATTGTGATTCACTCAATCTGCTGTTCTGATCTGCTCAATTCCCTCCTTTGTGTGTGTGTGTAGATGCACATACATGTATGTGTATAGTATGCATGCATCTTGGTGTATGTCCAAAATCATTTGCATTTTTGCATCTCCCATTAGATTATGAGCTCCTAAATGGCAGAGATTTTTATCTTTCTTTGTATTCCTGATGTTTAGCATAATACCTATCATATAGTAGGTGTTGTATAAATGTTTATTGACTGACTTGACTAAGGGACTTGTCCATGGATGCTCAGCTAGTAAGTTTCAAGAGGTGGGATTTGAACCCAGATATTCTTGTTTCCATGTTTCCTGCATTTAATCAGTTGCATAATTCTGGTTATTATATTTCAAATGAAAAAACCTCCAAACAAAGCAGAGTTCACATTCACAAGATATTTTAGTTTCTGAACTTATTTTATAAATATTATCAGGCTAATATAGAATGTCAGCACTGATGATGACCTAAGGGGTCATCTACTCCCATTCCCTCATTTTAAATTATGACTACTAGTGTTACATGAAAATATAAACTGGTTGAAAAAATTACAGGATGTCAGCTGTGTGGTCATTTAGTCCAACTCCTTTAGCTGATCAAAGAAGAAACAGAATCTTTGAGAGATGAAGTGACTTGCCCAGGGTTATATAGTGTGTAACTGGCAGAGTTGGGATTTGAACCTAAAAACAGTTGTGTAAACCACATCCGTGTCTCTGCCCCACCATCATTAAAAACCCTGCTTATTTCTAAGTTCAAAAATCAATAGTGAAGGAGAGAAATGCATCTTGAGCTAAACAATATTTTACAATTCATAAATATTTAGTGTTTTTTCTTCTGAAGATCCAATCAAACTGGTTCACAATAGGTTCTTAATAAATGCTTATTGCCTGGCTAAATGATTTTAACACATATTAAATATTGAGGCAATAAAAATACATTGATTCAATTGCAAACATAGTTTTACCTACTAACCCAGATTAATTTCATCAAACAAATACCCAAGAAGTAACGATATATTCTTTTATAGGAATTTTAAAAGTGGATATAATCCTCTGCTGTCTAAAATTTTCAGCGTGTGAGATCTTATGTGTAATGTATCATATTTTGATAGGATAAACTTTGTTTTGTGGGAATATGTATTGGTCTAGACCTGTGATTTCATTCATTTGGAGGACTTATGATGCCAGATCAGCAAATCATCTGTACTTTATATTTTTTTAAAGTTGCCTGAGAGAAAAAACCGTGGGAGTAGAAACACAGAAGAAAAATGACTTCTTGATCACATGGATCGATGGGGATATGATTGGGGATGTAGACTCTAAACGATCGCTCTAGTGCAAATATTAATAATATGGAAATAGATCTTGATCAATAACACATGTAAAACCCAGTGGAATTGTGAATTGGCTATGGGAGGGGAGTGGGAGGAGAAGAGGGAAAGAGCATGATTCATGTAACTATCGAAAAATATTCTAAACTAACTAACTAAATAAACAAACAAAAAAATGAGTTGTCTGGAGGCAATAAAAAGTTAAGGGACTTGCCCTGGGTCAATCTTCATTGTCTTAGATATGGAAGTTGCTCTTTTTCTAGAAAAGTATTTCTGACCTCTTTGTTTTTATACTAAGAAAATTATCCCTGAAATGTTGCTTATATTCCTTCTCACTTTCAGTCTTCTCCGATTCTCTCAGTTTCTTTTGCATCTGTCACTCCTTAGATTCTGTTCTCTCATTTTGTCTCACTTGTATCACTATAAATGTGTAATACAACCATGCTTAAGACACCGAGTGATAGTGGAGGTCTCCCCCCAGACTTTTGCTTGCATAATACTTTTGGCCTGAAATAAGTTAATCATGGGATGCAAAAGATAAAGAGAAAAAAAATTACTCCATTTTATTTATTCTCATTGTCCCAAATTTCACTAGGAAGCTAATGAGGCTTTGGAAGCCCCATTACAAATGAGGGAAGAATTAGTGGCCAACAGACCCTGGGCAGTGTCAAGTTCCAGTCCCAGTTTGAACAGATGGCATCTTAAGCATGACAGATCTACCAGCTCTCAAAATGGAGTCGATATCCAGGAGCATGAAGTGAGGTAACTGGCAGTGGGCTCCAAAATCTGCCTATTACACTGATTGAGGGATAGGCTGATTTGCATAGTTCAGCCATAACACTTTGTTTCACTTCATTACTTTGACCAGGCTAAACAGCAACCATTCTGAGGATTGTGAGAATGACTTGATCATTAGCATAAACTTGCAACTGGAAAGAATTTAAAATGAGAGAAAAAGAATTGGAGGTGTTAGGATCGGTGCCTTTCAGCGCTAAAAATCAATGAATCGCTTTCTTTATATTAGCTACCTCAGCACAATTCCAGATGAGGCACATGCCATATCCTGAGAAGACCCGGCCAGATTCAAAAAATGCTGGCCCTGAAGGAGACCTTGAAAATTGTCTCCTGAGCTTTAACCCTTCCTTCTTTTTACAGATGAGGAAATAGAGTCCCAGAGAAAGATGAAAGGACTTGTCCTGCACCTACAAGCTGCTGGTAAGCTAGAATAAGAAAAAAACATTCCCATTCTATAAAACCATGGTATAAATGTAGAGCTCAAATGGATGTGAAAAGGTCATTTGCTCCAATGAACTCATTTTACAGATGAAAGAACTGAGGACCCAAAAGATGAATCATCAACTAATCAATTTTCACATATTAAACACTATGGATTAATTGCTGTGGATACAAATATAAAGGCTAGGCAATCCCTGACTTCAAGGGACAATTTTTTCATTGGCTTCAATGTCATTGTGTCAGTAAACATGCATCAAACACCTACTATGTGCTAGGCACTGTGTTAATATGCTGGGAATACAGATACTGAAAAGAAAGACAGTCTGTCCTCAAGGAACTTAGAACATAATAGGAGAAGATCTATAAAAGGAAGCTGAAAAGGGGAAGGCATGGTGGAAAAGTCAGAGATATCCCAGAATAGTGCAGCCAAGTGATAAATGAGATATTTTTAACTGAGTCACCTCCTTAACTGGAAATTTTGGAATTTTTTAATTCTACCATTCAATGAGGAAAGAAGGTAGTGATGAAGTCGAGTCCCAAGCCTGATGGGAGCAGGATGATGAGATTTTCCCAATAATGAGCTTCGTAGGACATAATGAAGAAGTCGCAGATACTGGATAATGGAGATAATGGAGAAGTTAGAGAACCACAAATACAAACAAATCTCTAATGGTGAATATTTAGCCATAATAACAGGTTGGTAAAGATGAGATTTCTATGGTGCCTTCAGTATCTGAAAGACATCTTATCCTACCTGTGCATATGAGTAGTTATTTATTTGAAACTACCACTGAGACAACTTAACTCAAGGTCCTTTTTCATGTATTTTTATTCATATGCATTTATATATGGCATGTTCACATACCAATCTATTGGTTCCCTCTGTCCTCCAACCATTTCTAAGCTGAAAAATGGAGTGACATTGTATTCTACCTTCTGCTTTATTTTACCAAAGGTGATATAGCTGTCACCACTCTTGGTTCTGGTTTATTTATCTGAGAAGTGAAATGGGATCTGTTTTTCAGAGGTATTAAGATAAATCACATATACTACGAGAAATGTGCAATGCTTTAGACTTCTTGGAATTCAAGAATATGACAAATGAAAGAAAATTGGAATCTGAGAATTAGAAATTTAGAATCTGAGAATTAGAAAATTTTGGATTCTAGGTCTTGGACTTCCATGAACTCTCTAGATATGAGGAAATCATGTAACCTTCCTGGACCTAGATGGTGTCTAAGTTTCTTCTACCTCATATCTTGTGTTATTTAATTCCATTTAATTTCCAATAAACTTATTGAACACTGTGTTGTGAAGGTATAGGACTAGAAACTGAGGGATGATAATAACTACTAGCATTATTATATAGTCTTTTAATATTTGTAAAGCACTTTCCATATGCTACTCATTTGATTCTCATATCTGCCTTGTGACATAAGGGCTTTTAATAGCTTCATTTTATAGCTGAATAAAGTGGACAAAACTAGTTTAAGGGCTTTGCTTATAGTCCCAGTTGGTAAGTGTTTGAGTCAGGATTTGAACTCAAAGCCTCCCGACTCCTGACCCAGTGCTTTTTATTTTGAATTGCTTAACTCTGGAGGTATACAAAAGGTATGCAAAGATGGTAGGGCAGACAAAGCTAAATAAGGAACAACATCTGCTCTTGAAAAGATTTATGATCTAAAAAAGAGATGGCATATGAACAAATTATCATAGTATAATGCAGAAATAGATAAATGCCAAAAGGGAAATACAATGAGGAAAGAGTTATTAATTGTAGTTATAAACACTGGGGTACCTCCATGGAAAAGTTAGAATTTAAACATAGTTTTAAAAGGTAGGTCACATTTAGACAGAAGCAGATGCTGTTGGGGAAGAAGTATCTTCCAGGTAGCAGAATCTATATGGAGAAAGGCACAGAGGTAAGAAAGTACAGGACAAATAAGGGGGAAATGAGGAGGAAAACTTATCTGGAAAATAGAGTATATCCCAAGTATCATTGAGAAGTTAGGCTGTAAATGTTGACTGGGAACAAATGATAGGCTATGGACTTTGGACCTCATTCTATAGATAATATAGGAGCCATTGAAGTTTTTGAGCAAAAGAGTTATATAATCAAAAGTGTGTTCTTGATGCATGGCAAGATTAGACAGATGATGGTGGTCACAGAGCAGTGTGAAGAAATATTCCGGGAGTGGAGAGCTTCCCAAGGTTCCTTTGGAACATCAAGCCAGCCTGCCTGGGAGGGGCAATTAAATGTCTCTGCTTCTTTCTAGCCAAGATTCTGTGAGGATAAATTCCCACCCACTTAAGAGTAAAATTAAATGTCTGTATGCTCTATGAAGATGCCTTGGCATGGCTAAAATTTATCCTCATAACAATTATGATGCTATTTACAATAATGAAGTAAAATATAGATCATTCCAAGTTTCTAGAATCTAAATGAAATAGTATGGTCTTCTGAATTATGCTTGAAATACAAACAGATTTATTATGCTATGTGATGTGTTGACCAAATATTGTTGTCGGTTTATGAGGCTTATGTTTGCGTGCCTGAATGTGAGACTTATGAGCTGCTGAGGTCCTAGCTCTCTTGACCCTTTAGTATAAAATCATAATTACTGTTCTGGTGATTTTTTTTTACCCAAGTGGCAGGTACTTGATCTAAAATCAGACTTGATTGTCAAACCGTAGGTAATATAACTGTACACAGAATTGTTCATCAGAGTAAATAATCTAAATTTAGTCAATTGTGTGCATAAAAGACTCCCCCCAATGTCTCCAGTGAAGTGCTGTAAATGATGCATCCCCAATAGTGTATATTAATCATTTCATGGACAGCAAAGAATTAAACACTCTTATGTAGATACAAAAAATGTAGAGTTGCCACGAGTGATTCAGTGATTCCCCAGCATGTCTGATAGCTTAAATGTCTGCATGGTTTTGAAAAAAAAAACAATCTTATGATATGGGTTATGCTCATTTAGCCAAAGCAGAGATCTCTAAGCTGTACACATCTAACAGATGAGAACTGCTGAGAAACAACGCATTTCACTTGCATTGCATTTCACTTTGGTTCAGACCTGTGATTCCATTTGGGGAAGGAATTTGATTAATACTCTTAAATCTTCATTTTATAGTCTTAAAAAGTTTCTTGGGACACTGTGAGGTTAAGAGATTCACCCAAATCCATACAGCCAGTATGTCTCAGGGGAGAGATTTGAACTGAGGTCTTTCAGATTTTATTGTCTGGTACTGTATATTATCCTGCTACACTTATGCTGAAGTTCTTTTTATGGGTCAATAATTTTCAATGGTGTCGGGACCCTTGTGCATCAATTCCTGACAGTGCAGCTCAGCAACTGTTCTGTAACTTACCATTTTAGTTACTTTACTGGGGCGCTGAGAAGTTAAGTGACTAATCCAGGATAACACAATTAACTAATGTGTAAGAGGCAGAACTTAAATTTGTCTTCCTGGCTCTGAAGTCAGATCTCTGGCTGCTGTATTAATATTGCCTTGCCTCACACTTAATACTGAAAAAGACAGTGGCTAATTTTGGAAGAGTAGAAACAGAATTGTAAAGGCCACGAATCCCAAGAACTGATGAAGTCCTTTATGTCAGCATTTCTTCACAAGTTGTAATCACAGTGGGGGCAATTGGGCTTTGCCCTTTGGATTCACCAAAATTTAGATTGTGCTGACAGAAACTTCCCTGCTATAAAAATAAAGAATAATAAGTTAAAACATGAAGCTACAAAATTCTCTCTTCTTCCCTTTGCTTCCTCTGTAGCATTATAGTTTAACCCCTCTCCATCTTGCCCTAACCCTGAGTTACCCTCCTTGGAAGTAGCCTGGGGTACTTTAGGGGTTGCTTCTCAGAGTTGCCTCTCTAGAGGGATCTTTTTATTCCCTCTCAACAATGTAGTGTCTCAGGGGTTCCTGACTCCTCCCCCCCAACACACACACACTGAAGTGTCCTGTGTAACAAAAATACTTAATAGAGTAATAAAAAATAAATAAAAATAAAATATAATCCATAAACTTAAAAAACTTTATTTATTTAATTTGTTTTTGTTCTGTTTGTTTGCTTATTTTATTTATTTAATATGAAAAATAGAAAAAACTAAATGAATAGTAAAATGTAATACATAATATAAAAATGAAATAAAAATAAATCTTAATAGAGGTTCTAACTGCTCCTGGATGTATGCTACATGATTTCCTATAGTCAGAAGAGCAATTGAGATTAAAGGCAAAGAGAAAGAGTTGGGTTGGAATTAGGGTTAGAAGTTTCTTTGCTCTACAGAGCAGGCTATAGTCATTGTTCTTTACCTGAACAGATTTAGGTGCCATTTTTTCCTTTATGTAATCCTATGGCTCTAGGCTTAACTGATTATGTGAACTTTTTAAGGTATCCAGATAGTAGATTTTACTCCATCGATTTTTTTTCTTTTGAAAGAAAAAAATCAATATGCTTAAATGAACTTTGTCCTCTTCATTAGAAATAGTAGCTAAGATACTTTAGGTATTTTCCTCTGAAATGTACTCTCTAAGTATGGCAATTTGTTGCAATATGCTAAAAAAAATTGCCCGCTCTAGCCTGGGTTCAATGAATTTTGAGCTTCTAGATTCAGTGGTCTCTCGAATGTTGTGGAAAACTTTTAAAGATTTTTATAAGCTAATCTGTGCTTTCGAGAAACAACATTAATAATAAACCATTTTTGAGATATGGCATTTAATATATTTTTGTTAGCAGGGATAAATATAGTGATATGCATTTAAAAATTGCACAGCAAGAAAAAGCACTTAATTTTTTTTGTTGTAGTTATTGTATGCTTTTCCCAACATGTTGCTCAATTTTAACCATTGTGGGCAGCATTTAATCAAGATGGCCTATAAAAAGTCACATTGGAACACCAAATGAATATTATATAAGCAGGAGCAAAGGGATGCATATTTGAGATCCTTCATTTGTTGTCCAAGGCCCCAGATGTAGTAGAATAGTGATGGTGAACCTTCGAGAGATGAAGTGCTGGGCCCTGCCCCACCCGGACTTAGTGACCCCCTGAGACTGTGTGCCATGTCCTACCCCGACTCCCCGCATATGCCGAGTACACCAGCCCCCTCTTACCCCACACAGGGGAGGGAAGCAGCTTTGCCCAAGTCCCTCTACCTTTCTAGTAATGAACTCTGGGGGTGGGTGGCTGGGAAAGGAGGGTTGCCAAGTGCCCACAAAGAGTGCTTTGCATGCCATCTTTAGCAACTGTGCCATAGGTTCACCATCACAGTAGCAGAACCTTCTTCAGGCAAATGCCTTTGTTTCAATGATGGTCTTTGTGACTGAACTGCAAACCTAATTCATCATGTCTGAATCATTTATGCAAATAAGAGTTAAATGAAGAAAAAAGCCTAACGATAAAATAATATAAGAATATATTTTTGTGTGATCTCTGCCCCTTTTTTCCCTCCCAGAAAGCACACACATCTCAATGGTTTTTCAGTGAAACATTTTGGACAGCCAGTACTTTCTTTGAGAATTTATATTTGAGTATGTTGAGAGCTAGAGCACATAAGCCTTCTTTCAGATTCAGTTAAGATTTTGGACTTATGACATTATTTACCAAAGTGACAAGCTACAGGGCTTTCTCCCATGTTGGCTGCTTTATATGGTACACTTTTTCATACTGAAAATCTGTCTTCAAAAACATTGGCTAGAGGTGGGGCAATACAGGTGTTAAACAACTCATATGCTTTTGGAATTAGATTCAGAGGATCATATATTTAAAATGGGAAGGGGTTTTAGAAACCATTGAATCCTGTATCCTCATTTTAAAGATTAGGACATTTAAGGCACAGAGAAGTTAAATGTTTGTATGCAAAGTCATATAAAGTTACTTAAAAAATAATTATTCTTTGTTTGTTTGTTACATTAAATCCCAGGGATCTCCCTTTCTCCTTCTCTCCCTTCCCTTAACTAGAAAGAAGATCATTTGCCAAAAAGATATATACATATATAAAACTATGTTTTGCTTGTTTCTATTTATCATTTCTTTCTCTGGAGGTAGACATTCATAAGTCATTATTTAAACAATATTTCTGTCACTATGTATAATATTCCCTTGGTTCTGTTCATTTCATTCTTCATAATTTCATGTATGTTTCTCATTTTTTAACCAACCTCATCATTTCTTATGGCATAATAGTATTTTCTCACAGTCATATCATATTCCACAATTTGTTTAGCCATTCTAGATCTTTGCTGACACAAAGAGAGCTACTATAAATATTTTAGAACATATATGTTTTCCTTTTTCTCTGATCACCTTAGAAATTAAAACTAATAGTGTTATTGCTAGGTCAAATGCTACACACAGTTTTTATAATACTTTGGGCATAATTCCAGATTGCTTTCCAAAATGAGTAGATCAGTTCACAGTCCACAGTTCCACCAACAGTATATTAATGTTCCCATTTTCCCATAACCCCTCCATCCAAAGACATTTTGTCCTTTTATCATTTTATTTATTTCAGAATAATTTTGATTTGCATTTCTCTAATCAATAATAGAGTGTTTTTTCCCCACATAGTTATATATAGCTTTGATTTCTTCCTTCAAAAACCCATATCTTCAGACCATTTGTCAATTGGGAGATGATTCTAATTCTTATAAATCTGATAAAATTCTCTATATATTTTAGATATGAGACCTCTATCTGAGAAACTGTTTATAAAATTCCCCTCCATGCCCAATTTTCTGTTTCCCTTCTATTCTTAGCTGTATTAGTTTTATTTAGACAAAACCTTTTTTAATTTAATGTATTCAAAATTATCAGGGACAGCTGAGTGCCTCAATGGATTGAGAGCCAGGCCTAGAGATGGGAAGTCCTAGGTTCAAATCTGGCCTCAGACATTTCCTAGCTGTGTAACCCTGAGTACTCTTCTGCCTTATAACCAATACTTAGTATTGATTCTAAGATGAAAGGTGAGGGTTTTTTTTAAAGCAAATTATCCTCCTATTCAAAAATCTCAAAGATTATATGTGCCCTTTTCTTCTAATTTGCTTATGGTATTTCCCTCTCTGCCTAGATCATATATCCATTTTGATCTTAACTTGGAAAATGGTGTGAGAAATTGGACCACATTTAGTTTCTGCCAGATTGATTCTAGTTTTCCAGACAATTTTTATCATAGTGAACTCTTACACAAAAAGCTTAGATCTTTACTTTTATCAAATACAAGATTACTATAATCTTTTACTACTGTTTGTTATAAGTCTGTTCTGTTCCACTGATGTACTTTTCTTTAGCCAGTACCAGATAGTTTTGAAAATTACTACTTACATTTTAAAATCTGGTACTGTTAAATCTCCTTCCATTATATTTTCTTTTCATTAATTCCTTTGACATTCTTGAACTTTTGTTCTTCCAAATTCATTTTGTTATTATGTCTTTTCCAATACATATAGCAAACATTTACAGATTACCTCTATTCCACAGGAGCTTTGTTGCTAGTAAAATTCCACTCACAATAAACTGAGGTTATTCTTTGAACATGAAATCATTTATGAATTAGGGACATGGACTCAGATAATGAAGGATGGGCATCATGACAGAAATTTTGAGAAACAAATTTCCCAGAACAATCAATTTATTAGTTAGTCTGACAATAACTAATAAATACCATCATTGGCCTCTTTCAATGACTGAAAACCCAGAGTTAAGTACCAACAAGGCCTTGTAAACCCAGGTATTTCTTCCTTCTGATTCGTCTGCCGAGGCATCATTTGGCCTGGGAAAACCTGGGTAATCCTAATTGGTGGGCATTTTAATAAGAAGGTGGGTTTAGAACTCTCTGCTCTTTCCATTATGAGGGTGTGTGGCAGGACTCATTTTCAGGGTGTAGAATTATTCTTTAATTTAATTTTTTTAAACCCTTACCTTCCGTCTTAGAATCAATACCGTGTATTGGTTCTGAGGCAGAAGAGTGGTAAGGGTAGGCAATGGGGGTTAAGTGACCTGCCCAGGCCAGATTTGAACCCAGGATGTCTCTCATTTCTAGGCCTGGCTCTCAGTCCACTGAGCCACCCATAGAATTATTCTTGAGTGTGGGAGGGAGTGGGCTGGCCTTCAGATGTAGCCGATTACACGCCTCCTTGACACCTAAGCTATTTCCTGTCTGAGTTCTGGCTGCCTCTAGCAATTGGCTAGAAAAATAAAAACCATTTTGTTCAGATTCCCACTGTTTTGGTTTTCCCATTGCAGACAAAGTCAATCCTAACTTTGATTAGAAAGCAGGGACAGGACACGTGTCCCCTGAGAAAGGACCGGTACAAGCAGAAGTGAGGGTCCCACTTGGTAGGGAACCACCCAGCCCAAGCTGCTTAATGAGCCTTGGTAGATAGGACTGATCACATTTCTTGTTCATAATCCCCAGAAAATGTCTATCCTTTAGAAATGGGGTCTGATAAAATGAAATGAAAAATTTTAATATTTATTATTACATAAAATAGCACAATATTAATTTTCCTCAGGCCTTGTAACAAGTAAAACTAACAATATATTGAGTGTAATTAAAAGTATACATAATATTTCTTATCTGTAGCAATTCATACCTCTCTATTTCTATTTTTATTAATGTAAATCTATATTCTCTNGAAGTGATGGATATCTGAACTTGTAGAATGACTGTTATAAGGGTAGAGAAGAGAAAATATATCAGAACTTTTCTATAAAAAGAAATTTGAAAATTTAGCAACTGATTACATCTGTTGGGTGAGAAATAAAGAGGAGTTAAGAATGAGATTGCAAACTTGAGTGATAGGCAGGATAATTACATGCTTCACAATCATGGAAATGTTCTACAAGGGGTATTTTTGTAATTAAAAAAGAATTACCTTTTGGATATGTTGAATTATGAGATGCTTATGAGATATCCGGTTCAAAATACATCCATAGGTACCTGGGAGATGCAGGACTAGAGCTCAGGAGAGAGACTACTATGCTGGCTCAACAGATCTGGGCATCATTTTCAGAGAGGTAATTGGGAATTAATGAGATCACTAGGCAAGAGAGTATAGAAAAGAAAAAAGAAAAATACCCAAACCCAGAGGGGTTTCCATCATTTCTGGTTATGACATGGATGAAGATTTAGTATGAAACCGAAAAGGAGCAATCAGAAATATAGGAGAGTCATAAAAGCCTAGAGAAAATAACCAGGTGAAGAAGATGAGCCACAATGTCAGATGCTACAAATAGATCAAGGATGATGAGGCCTGAGTAAAGACTACCAGATTTGGCAATTAAATGACCTTGGTCATATGACAGATCAATTTCATTTGGAATATTGAGATCAGAAGTCACATTGCAGAAGGCTGAGAAGAAAATTAGAGGAGAGAAAGTCAAGGTACTAATTGTAAATGACTTTTCCAAGGAATTTAGCCAGAAAATTATGAGAGATAAAAGTAAATAATGCAAATGATAAGATCTCCTGAGGTTATTTGTTTGTTTGTTTTTAAATATTGAGGAGATGAGTATGTCTGCAGGCAGTGGAGAAGAAAAGTAGATTGGGAGAGACTGAAGATTATAGAAAGAGTGGGGATGATTGAAACAATTTTCAAGAGAAGATAAGAAGAGTTGGAAACAAGAGTATAGGGCAGCAAATATAATAACTAGCAATTATATAATGCTTTAAGGTTTTAATGTACTTCGTGACTATTATTTTATTTTATCTTTGGAACTGTAGTGGAGGATTGCCAAGGATGTTAACTATTATTATTATTTGTGAGTTCATACTGGGGTGAGAGAGACAGGAATGTCAGATGGAAAGGACCAAACAGGAGAGGGAGACCAGGATTTACTGACAAGGAGCTAACTGTCAACAGGATTGGCAGTTAGGCCAAACAGTCACTCAGCCCACCTAGGCAAGGGCCTATGGAACCAGCAGGCAACAGGTGGATGGGAATAATAAAGGATGGGAATTGGGGTTCTACACTTACAAGCTAAAGGCAAACCACAGGGTCAGGGGAAGGACTTTACACTAAACTAAAACCTAAGCCAGGCAGGGCCCAGAGAATAACAGGCCTGGAGTGGGAATCCTCACCGTAGAGTCCAGAGATGTTTTCAGGATGCCAGGAACCAACTCCTCCAGAACTGATGGTCCAAAGCAGCCCAGTAGGGAGAGGAGTCTGCAAGCTGACCACCAGATCGCAGGTCACTCCCTACTCAGTGCTGTTGTACAGGATAGATGTCCTCAGCTTCCAACCTTCACCACACTCCAGGATCCCAGGGAATCAGTTACTGCTTATAACTCCCATCATGGAGTCCTTCTGAGAGAGTGCAAGCCACTTCCTGCTTCCCCATTCCATGTGGAATTCTCCAGCCCTTCCTGCTACGTCCACATTAACTATATATAAACTAATACCTAAATAATCCTCACAACAGAACAATCCATTTTACAAATGAGGAAATTGTGGCATACAGGGGTTAAATGACTTGTATCTGAGACCATATTTTAAGAAGAATCTTACTGATTCTAGGTCCAGCACTCTATTCACTGCACTTCCCTAACTGGCCTTTCCAAGGTGATGTAAATAAAAAATAGCAGAGGTAATTTTTGAATCCTGATCCTTTCATTCCAAGTCCTATCCTTTTTTCTTCACCACACAGTCATTTCCTCCTGTGTTTCCATCATTTTTACTGCAGAAACCAGTTTCTCTTTGTTCAGAATAAGATTTAGATGAACATTTCTTATAATTATTTCTGCTTTTTAATGAATGACCTTATTAAAGTAAGTAAAAATTGATTAGTTGCTCTGCAAAAGTGGATAGATCAAGTTCCCTATCACTACTGTGTCATAACTTTATGCCAAGTTTATAATGTTTACTAAATTTATCATCTTATTTTCTCCTGTATGTCTATATTACATTTCCATGTTGTTTCTATTTTGCTCTCTACTGATTCTTACCTGAATATTTTACACTTCACTTGCCCATTCTGATGGATTGGTGAATTTCCTCATATGACTACATCTTCTTAATATACAAAACTACTCTTCCATACCCTATATTTTATCAATTCCCACTGAATAAAGTATAACCTTACATAGCTGTAGAAGGAACTAGCAGATAGACTTTGAAGATTATAGAAAGAGTGGGGATAATGATTGGTATATAGTAGTGGTTCCCAAACTTTTTTGGCCTACCATCCCCTTTCCAGAAAAAAATTACTTAAGTGTCCCCTGGAAATTATGAAACTATTTACTGAACTCAGAATAGAATGTAAAAGAAAAAAAGTGTGTCCATCACCACCTTCCTGGATCACTGCAGCACCTGCCAGGGGGCGGTAGCTCCCACTTTGGGAATCACTAGTATATAGGAATAAATCACCTTTCAAGTTTCATTGATGTTCATATTAAACTTATTTTACCTCCAAACGTTTCTAATTACTTTTTATTGTCATTATTTTGCATATTTATGAATAAACCTCTAAGATGATAAGTTGTATTGTTATCCCTCTTATTAGATAATATCTGCTATGAATTATTGGCCTTCTCTTATGGTATTATTTTTCCTTTGTATAGTATCTCTTGTTCAGATTCAAAAATCTCTAGAGCAACATATTTTAACTTATCCTCACTGGGTATAACCTGTCTCTGATTGGGTATCATCTTTATAATCTCACTTTGCATGTCCCAGGATCCTTTTTTCTCACACCCCTAAGACCTCACATTGTTCTATATTCTACATTTTTCACTTGAATACATGACCCAAATTAAAATGTGATCCAATTTCTTCCTCACCTTTCCTCCCTTTCTGCAATTAAATCTCCTTTTTCTCTCATTGGAACAATTTCATTTGGGTGTTAGGAATAAAAATAAACAGGATTAAATTGAGAAATTTAGAGAATGGATGACTGAGAACTTTCCTAGCCATTCTGTATAGCTGAAACAGTTAGGTGATGCCATGGATAGAGTGTGCAACTTGGAATCTGGAAGAAAGAATTTGAAACTGGTCTCAGATACTTACAAGCTATGTGCTGCTAGGCAAGTCACTTTGCCCGAGTTTCCTCATCTCTAAAGAGAGAATAGAATGGCACCAACCTCCAGGTCTATTTTGAGCAAAAAAATGAGATAATATTTGTAAAACATTTTCAAAACATTAAAGTAGCATATAAATGCTAGCTCAATTCTTATAAAAATAGACTTCTAATTGCTTATATTGCAGGAAGTATGAGAATGTCATGTAAGATAACTCAGGTAATGGGTATAGGAGGGTATTCATGGGCAGAGTTGGAAGATCACTTGATGAGGAGGTTAAGTAGAGATTCCTTCCCAGTTATGTTACTTGGGGACACATGTACCAAACTAAGAAAGTGTGGATCTCAAGGATCTAGCATTTTACATAACAAGCTGAATATAATTCAAAGATAAATGACATAAAACATATACTAAAATACACAGTGGTTTGGGAGGGAGTCAATATAAATGAGTGGGGAAATCAGGAAAGACTCCTTGAAGAGGGTGACCCTGGAGCTGACCTTTGAAGGGAGCTAGTCTATCTGAAAAGAAGGTGAGAAAAGAGAACATTTTCAGTACAGAATAAAGCCTATGGAAATGCTCAGAGGTATGAAATGAAGGCCTAGGAAGTAGGTCATTTTGACTAGAAGTGAGAATAGTGTATGGGAAGTAATATTAGTGTGGAAAGATCAGTTGAAAGCAAATGGGGAAAGGCTTTAAAGGTCAAAAAAGTTGAATTTATTTTATTTTAAAATTAACTGCAAGCCAATGATGTTTTTGGAGCAGCAGGGTGACATGGTTAGACTTGAGTTTTAGGAATAATGACTTTGCAGCTGTGTAGAAGATGAACTGAATAAGATAGGCATGGGATATATAAGAATAAGGAGAGCCCCTGCCAAAAACAGTAATAATAATGAGAGCCAAGTAACCAATGTTATGAATGGAAGGGAGATAGAGAGAGTCTATGCAGTTGAGTCTCTCTTCCAGCTCTCCCCTCCCGCTGAATATACACTCAGGGAGACTTTGAGGAGGTGTCAGCCCTAAACTGGGTGACTTAGAGGGTCACTGCTGCGCCATAGGAGTTGGGGGTGAGGCTTCTCTATAAGACAAGGTATGGGGTATCCCAATCAGATTCTGAATGAGGACAGGGTTCATGCAAGCCTCCCCCGAGGTCAGTCAACTTCACAGAGGGTGGTCTGGCTCCAAGATGGAGGCTGCCAGACCAAGCTGTGATTTCCCTCCCCCTCGTTGTCTCTCAGGTACTCTGGAACAGTATCTGACTAATGAATGGCTTTATTAATCACAATTCAGGAATTGGGGAAAGGGGTGAAAGGCAGAGGGATTTTGGGGTGCCCTCTTCTCTATTCCTATGGGGTCCATCACTCAGGTGGGAACCTTTGGGGTTCCCACTCCTAAGCATCTCCCCTCACCCCTTCTCCTTCTCTTTCTATTTCTATCCTTTCCTAAAATTATTAATTAGACTGGAAAGAGTCTCTCAGCAAAGTTGGGTAATGGGTAAAGGAGACTAAGAGATCGCTCCCAAAATGGAGTCCAGACACTTAGCTGACACAATGGTTAAAGTCATGCTGGGTGAGATGTGATGGGATGCCTTTGACCAGGGAATCAGAATATCAATGTCCAAAGAAAGATCCTCAGGAAGCCCTAAGGACTGGATTCAAGCTGAGATATCCTCCTTTCTTCTCCCACTCCTCCCCAGGAAGTCCTTCCTTCCTCCTTCCTCCTCCAGATAATTATCCAGAATTCCTCTTTGGTCTCAACCATCACCAACTGTCACCAACTGTCAGCCACTCTGTCGTTGGCTCCTTTTGTCCCATCCCCCTTGCACAAATCCCATAGAATTTACAGATATAAGGAGACCAATTAAGAGTTTATTGTAATGGTCTAGGTGTGTGGTGAGGTGATTCCTGACTATGGCATGTGAATAGAAAGAAGGTGACAAAGATGAGAGATGAAAAAGGAGAATTAATAACAGTTATTGATTATGATGATAACAGAAATATGGTAGATCTGAAGAAAGTTGGCTTTGGGGAGAAAGACAATAAATGAGTTCTTTTTTAGCTTATGATTCCTACATAATCTCAGATGGAGATGTTCCATATGTAGTTAGGAATGCAAGAAAAGCACAGAAAAAAATTAGTGATGGATATGCAGATTTGAAAGTTATCTAAATAGAAGTGTTAGCTGAATCCATGACAGATGTTGAGACTATAGCAGAAGTTGGCAAACTACAGCCCAAGGGCCAAATCCAGCTGCCTTTTTGCATGTCTATTGCACTAAGAATGTTTTTTACATTTTTAAATACAATAAAACTTAATTTAAAAATAAAAAATAATTTTGTGAGTTGTATAAAAGCAAATGTCAGGCTGAATTTGGCAGGTGGTTAGTAGTCGGCTGATCCCTAGAGAGAATTTGGGTGGGGAAGGGTGCTCCGGTACAAAACTCTGGGGTAAATCAATTTATAAAGTATAGAATAAGGATAGTGAGTCTCCAAAGAAGACTGAGAAAGAGTGGTGTGGGAAGAGAGCCAAAGCAAAGTCAAGTCAAAAATATCCACGGAGATGGGAAGATCCATATATAAGAGGGTAATCAAGTACTAAATGATTCAGAGAGGTGTTGAAATATCAGGAAGGAGAAAAGGGATCTTTGCTTTTAGCAATTAAGAGTTCACTGGTGATCATAGTCATGTAATATGGTCAGAAGTATACTACAACTGATAAAGAAGTGAGGAGAGGGCAGCTAGGTGACTTAGTGGATTAAGAGTCACTTTTGGAGACAGAAGGTCCTGTTATCAAATCTGGTTTCAGATACTTCCTAGTTGTGTGACCTTGGGCAATTCACTTAACCCCAGTTACCTTGCCCTTCTCACTTTTCTGCCTTGGAACCTCTACTTAGTATTAATACTGAGAAATAAGATGAGGTTATTGTTGTTTGTTTTTTGTTTTTTGTTTTTAAGAAGTGTTTTTAAGAAGTGAACAGAACATCAAAAATAGAAGTAGTGAAATAGAGGGGACCTCCCAGGAGTTTGGATACAGAAGGGAGAGAAAATAGGAGAGCATAGCTTTGTTGGACAGAAATCTGGCTGTTTGTGAGTAGTAGGGAAGGAGCCAATGGCCAAGGATATATCTGGCTAGCCCCAGACTATGAAAACACTCTGGAACATAGCAAGGGAATAAGCAAACTCAGCATAATTATATCACTATCCCTAGGATGTTTGGGGACATCTTTCCATCCATCTTGCTGCTTCCCTGCCTCCCCATATGGAATAGGGGATCTTCTGCCCTGGAGCTGATCTTGACTGATGAGTACACTATATCCAAACACCTCAGCATTTTGGTTATGTTGCCGTAGCCCTACCCCTGCCTTCCTTCTCTTACTCTGGGAATTGTAATGAATACTAGCATTGCACCTGGAAAGCCATGTCAATCCAGTGCCCTATGCCTCTACTCTTCATAGCTATGATTCCCCTAACTAAATCTCCTTTTTTCCTTGAAACTATCCCCATAGATGTTTTTTTTTCATTTATTAGAATATAAGTTCCTTGAATGCAGACATTGAATCATCTTTCAATTTGCATTCATACTACCTGACTTACTACCTAACACAGTATTTTTTAAATTCACTCTGTCAAGGATTAACTACAACATGTGGTTAAAGAAACAATGAAAAGGATAAACTCCTGGAGGTGAGAGGAGAAGATGAAATGAAATACAGAGGTGCTGATATTACCAAGGAGAAAGGACAAAAGAGTAATAAATGGGGGAGTAATACTAAGATGGTTGGAAGATAAGCATTGCATAGTGAATACAGATTATAAAACTTAACCTCAATTTTGTCAGTGAATTATGAGACAATTTCTTAGAATGAAAATGAAAGTATCATGTATTTTAGATGTAAACTAGAACTGTTTTAGTTTTTCAAATCTTTGATCATGAAGGTCTTCAGATATATGAGAAATTCTTCTCCATAATATTAGCTTATTTTGATGATTTGTAAAATTTTGATCAAATCAATAGCTATACCTAGCATCATTTATCCTATCTGAGGAGGCTTTTAAAGCTTAACAAATTTGTTCACAAACACATGCAATGCAGTATTTAGATATTGTAGTCTTTAAATGTTTGTTTTTGCTCATTAAAAGATTTTCATTTTGTCTTGAACAAAATTCTCTTTCCTTAATATTCTATTCTGCACACGGACTTTTAAGATGTTATTTTAATTCATTAAATTTAATGCTAACTGCAGCTAAAGCATTCCTATAAAGAAAATGCAGCAACTTTTTTCTTTACAATAACAGAATGAATGAGTCCCAGTGAAAAATAAAGCAGATCGTATTTTCTGGATCTGGACTTTTTATGGGATTTTTTTTATTTTTATGTGACATAACTTGTCCCTTTGGTCTTTACTTGGACTATTTTCAGCTGCTTTAGGTGCCTTTCTCCTCAAAGCAGTAATGTGTTTTTATATCACATTGGAATTTTATGTAATCTTAAAAATAGAGACAAAAATTGAAGCAACATTAGCAAAAATTTCACGTTACTATCAATAAGAATTCTTAAGTAACTTCCCTTTTTAAAAAACAGTTGTGGGGATTATTTTGAATCTAACATATTATATTATGGCTGGCAAAATGGATGTTTTGGGAAATGCAAACATTACTTATTTATGTTGGACAACAACTAATGATGATAGTAGCCACCTTGTCTTCATTGAGATATGGTGCATGGATTTCACTTTAACCTCATATGTAATACCATATCAAACAATCACTGCACAGTATTCTCTTTCAGTTCAATAGAATTGAGTATTATAGTCTCTTTGCTCTTAACTATTTTTCTTAACCCTTATTAACCTAAAATATTCCCTATTTTGCATTACCAGCTGAAATATTAATCTGTATCAAACCAAATCAGAGGGAATATCATCATCATCTTCATACATACATGCACACACACACTTAAAGAAGATCATTATAGAGATGGCTATTGTAGAAATTGTATCTATATGGAGAGATTGTAGAAATTACATCCTTCTGCATTTTTATGTGCTTTATAAAACACCACTAATATATCTATCTATACATGTATCATGTTGGACCAAGAATTGGGAATTGAATCCAAATCCAGTCTCAAGGGTTTAACAGCTATATGACTGTGGCAAAGGAACTTAACCTCCGTTTGCCTCATGTTCCCTAATTGTAAAATGGGGAAAATGCAAGCAAATACTCTAAAAATTATTCAGATGATCAAATGAAATAATATTCATAAAGTTTTTGCAAACTTTAAAGTGTTATGTAAATACTGTTATTATGTTAGCTATTATCAAGGGAAGATAAAAAAATTGAAACAATTATGGAATTTAAGACAAACTTATTTTAGCCCTACATGCTCTGAAAATTGGTAAGAGGATAGAGGGGTAGATAAGATTTTTTTTCCTTTTTTCTTTTTCCTTTTCTTTTCTTTTTTTAATTTTAGGATAACTACCTTAGTTTTTTTGGTCTACTTAGTGTGAATGTGGCCTCAGCATAATAAGGCTTATATTAATCTTTCTTTTCTGCACCCTGAATAAACTAACTCCTTGCTGACAGAGCTCTGAATTTTCTTTAGTAATAGGATTTTGATAAAATACTTCTGAATGAATTAGTCTTGAATACACTATTTATCATGCATCATGGTAAAGAAATCTGAAGCCCTTGGTCAAAGTTATTTGGGGAATGAAAAAAATGTTGAGAAGAAGATGAAGGAAGAAAGGCAAAAGACTTCATATTAAATGTTGCCAGTGAATCCTGGGTAATGGACTTATAAAGACATATTTTATCCTTCTATAAACTGAAGAAAATGATGTTTCTAATGAAAAATAAGTGCTTTCCTGGCAATCGGTATAGAACAATCACAAGAAGAATCTGTTATCTCCCAAAATCACTGGAACTACCTTGGTAGAAGTCACTGGATCACAAGATCAAAAAGGTAGGTAGGTACCTCAGTGGATAGAGCACTAGACCGGAACCTAGGAAGACCTGAATTCAATTCAACCTCAGAAACTTACTAGCTATATGACCTTGGGCAAGTCACTTAATCCCTGCCTAGCTTCCTTATTTGTAAAATGGTAACACATTTTTAAAAAAATTACACAAAAAAACACAAATTAAAAAAAAAATAACACATACTTCCCAGTGTTATTTGTGTTGCTCAAGAGATATTTGTAAAGCACTTTGCAAAACTTAAAGTACTATATAAATACTGACTATTATTATTACTCAAAATAGGCTCTTTAATGTCATGCTCTTAGAGGATAAGGGGAGATTATAATATCTAAGTACTTCCTTCAAGGTAGGGGAAAGTTGTGAGAGAAAGATCTTAAACATTTGATATCTTCAAAAACAAATAGCTTAGACTTGGGTTATCACTCAGGGACCACAGAGAATATAGGAGGAGTCAGAACCCTGGGATTACCTTTCAGACCCCTTTGTGATTCAAACCTTTTAGGGTCATGGACAGCTTTGGGTTTTTTTTTGTCTTTAAATTTACAGAGCTCTGCACAGTGGACAATATATTGTAGGCACTTGACTGAATGATTCTTCCTTAGTCCCAAGTCATTTCCTCTTTCCTCCTTTTAAATCCTACTAAAGGAATAGATTCTTGTATTGCTGCCTAAAAAGTATTTTTAGTGAAGACAGCTTAAATTAATTTCCTATTCTAATCAATCAATTAACATAACTTAAGTTCTTGATATGATCTGATCACTACTAAACTTTACACAAGCACAAATTAGACACCTACTTTGCACAAAGAACTCTTCCAGTTCCTAAGATAAGATGTATAAAAATAACATACCTTCAAAGTACACACTTTTAAGGGGCTGATAATGTACAAGGAGAATATAGCATGTGTACAAAAACATAAATAAAAGATATTTTGAAAAGGAAGAAAGACAGCAAATGATTGTGGGGATCAGGGACGACTTCCTAGAATAAGTGACACCAGAACCAAGATCCTAAGAAAAATCAAGTTTCTAAGAGGTATAACTGAGGATGGAATGCAGAATATCAAAGATCTGTGGCAATAAGGAGATCTAGATTCAGAAAAAGTGATGATTGGCTTCTCTGGCAGACATTGAACTCTTTTGCAACTGAATATAGTCTCATCCCAAGATAATGAGTGATGAAGCAGACTCAAAGTGTAATTTCACAGCTGGAAAAGCACTCAGAGTGGTCTTGCAGGAAGGCTTCAGGTCATGCTGGGAAGGGCAACTTACTTATATAAGGTATCCCATAAGTCTTAGATTAAATCTATCGAAGGACTTTGAGGACATCCTGTATTATCTGAATTCTTTATTACCAATAATATCACCATAGATGCATGTCTTCCAATCATGAAAATTTAGAGAAAATTTTGGCTAGAATGTGTTAATCAAGAACAAACCTCAAAAAACCTGAAAAACAATTAGTTGAGCAGAGTTAGAAAAAAATAATGACTCCCTCTTAAATTTCTTTTAAGTTTCACATTATATAATATTCAAATAAGAGCATAGGGAAAAGAAGCTGGATAGCCAGTTTATTGGCATTAAAGTAATTTTCAGAAATGGGCAATTTCCAGACAAAGTTGTTTGAGATGTATATCAGCAGGTAAATATTAACCTTCAGGGGTGTATGGGTTTTTGTGGAGGATGAGCACCTCTGGTAAAAGGGCTCACTGACTCTTTTTTAAGGCTGCTCTTTCATCTTTGGTATCTACTTGGCACTCAACTCTCACCTGGGTAGATCCTGGACCTACAGATGGAAGGAATCTCAGGTCAACTAGTTCAAATCCTCATTTTACAGATGAGTAAGATGTGCCCAAAGTCATAGAGGAAGTAGCCAACAAAGTTGAAGTAGGTACCTGAGTCCAAGATCTGAAGCCATTGCACTTTCTCCTGTGTATTGAGTCAAGGGAATTCTCATTAAATGATCTCCCAAGTTAAAATCTCTTTCAAGGCCTTATGTGTCTGAAATATCATTTAGAGGTCTCGATTCTTTGAAGACAGAAAATTCTCTCCTAGTTCTGAATTTCCAGTTCTTCTACATTAAGGCAAAATCAGAGTAGCTGACTGCCCTTTTTAATCCATTTGTTTCTGCCGCCAAAGATTCTAGACTAGCATCAGGCCCTTTGACCTGGGCATATGTTTCTGCCCATGCATCATTCCAACCTTCCCCCAGAATGGGCTTCTGCTATTACAATTGGCTCTGCCCCCTCCAACCTTCCCCTACATTGGGTGATCTGAGATGACAGAAGCCTTAGTTCAGTGTTGAAAGTTACCACTCTAACCCTACGGCTCATATCTTTCCTCCTCTTCTTCCTCCTCCTTTTCTTGCCCCAGCATACAATAATGTAAAATTTGCCAATTTACAACCAGAGAAACATTTTTAATAGGCAATATGTTAACAGAGTAGTTCTAGCATCCAATGGGACTGATAAATAATACATTAATTTTCCAAAGTGTTTAGATTTCCCTTACTTAGTAAGTTATCAAACATTTATTAAGCACCTACTGTATGCCAGATACTATACTAAGCTCTGATGATATTTAGAAAGGCAAAACAACAGTTCTTGATCTCAAGGAGTTCACAGTCTAATGGGTACAGTATAAATAGGTGTAGTATCAGTGGAAAGAGACTAGCGTAAAAAGGGATAGAGAACGGTTTCTTGCACAAGGTGAGATTTTATCTGGGTCTTGAGAGAAAACAGAGAACTTAGGAGGCAAAGATGAAGAAGGAAAGAATTTAAGTCTTGCAATGCAATCAGTGAAATGTCTAGAGTCAGGAGACTGAGCGCCTAGTATGAAGAATAGCATGGAGGTCAAGGTCATATGGATTTGATCTTGGAAGTCATAGGGAACTACTACAGTTTATTGAATGGTGTGTATATGTGAGTGTATGTTTATGTGTGTGTGTGTGTGTGTGTGTGTGTGTGTATAGGGAGTTTATGGGGGTGATGTTGGGTTAGACGAATGAACAGCAGAAGCCCAATAGAGAGCAAAAATTTCCTTAGAATTATGAATTATTGCTTTTTCATTTCTTATAAAAAGATGGTTGATACCATAGTCTTGTTCTGTTTTGCCAAAATCTTTGTACCATTAAACAACACAATTTTTCCTTTGTTTTGGTGATGAGCACATTTTCTCAGAAATAAAGTAGAATGTTGTCTGATTATATGTTACTGCAGAACTCTTGGCACTCAATTGTATTTTTGCTATACAGAAAAAACAGGGATTAGTTTTCCTCCCTCCTTCCCTCCCTCTCTCCCTTCCTTCCTTCCACCTTTTTTATTTTATTTAGAAAGTCATTACATTCTCTTTTAGACAGTTAAATAAATATTATAAAGAAATCAAATGTTTTCCATTAGAATCACATCTTTAAAGCATGAATAGGGTAATTTTTGAGTATATAATCTCAAATAGGACCTTAATACTATCCCTTTACCCTCTATTATTTGGCTTCATCCTGCCTTTTCATCCTTCATATAATATACATCCCTATAAATTTCCCTGAATTCAACATATCATCTTTCATCTCTATGCCTTTGCCCAAGCTTCTACCCCACACTCCATGTTTAGAATTTTCTTTCTACTCTCTCTTTGAGTCTCTAATTTCCTCCAAGTCCTACCTCAGTGCCACTTTTCATAATAATACTTTCTTGGTTCCTCTTTACCCTCACAACTTGAAATGTTAATGTCCCCCTCTTTTTAATATAATTTATGGAGTTGTGCTCTCTAGTAAGATCTTATGATTTTTTGTTGTTGTTATTGTATCCACAGTGTGTAATATATGTCAGTTGATCAACAGTTCATTGGTATGGGAACTCCCTCAAGCAGATTCCAATTATATTCTTTAGTCTTAGTGCTGCCTGAAGTTCCCCAAAATAGTGACTTGCTCATATAATATAATCTCATAAATAGCAGACACTAAATAAATGTTTGTTGATTTTCTTTGTTGAATACATCTTGGAACTACTGTTAACTCCCTAGGATAGTGGTTCTCAAAGTGTATTTTGGAAAGTTTGGGTATTTATTAGGAGCCTGGAAAATCCTGGTCTTCTTGTTGGTCCCTTGTGAAGAGGCTGGCCTAAAACAAGGCACTTTTAAGAAACTGAATTTTTAAAATTAAAATTCATATCTCATCTTCTACCAAATACATTAAAGGTCTTTTCAGTGGAAATTTTTTAAAGTACAAAAGCAGATCATTACAAGTATTTATTCAATGTATTGCTATATATACACATTAATTTGTTTACTTATTTATTCATTCAAGGGTTTATTTACATGATCTAACAGAATTAAGCATTTAATCTACTAAGTGAGATAAATTTCTTTATTGTGTTTGAAATGGATCATTCTTTTTCATTTTCTGGCACATTTACAGGTTATATAGTATCTAATGTGCTTGGTTTTCCTTTCAAAAACTTGGACCATCACTTTAACTTATATATGTCCTGCAGCAAAAGGCATTGTCTACAAACTTTAACTTCACTTTTAAAAATATGCTTTTCCTGAGATATGTTTTGTCTTTGCATCACAATTGTTTCTTGGAGACTACACTGTCTGCCACCCCTTTCTACTCATTGTTAAATCCTCCCTTGTGACAAAGAAAAATATTAAGAAAATATATCTAGTACAGTGACAGGTCTGACATCAAGGACAGCACTCTCCTCAAGTAGACCTCTGTCTCTCCTGTATTGAGGGAAAGCATGTTTCATTATATGTGTTTTCTGGGAATTAGTAGCCCCTTTTTGAATTTTCCCCAATGACCTCTGTGCTTCATTAAAACTTTTTTTTATTGTTATTGATCACCTATTCTTACACTTTCACAAACACACACACACACACACACACACACACACACATTCCCTATCCCTGCCAGAATAGAAAACTTTCCTTGAAATAAGCAGAGTCAAAAACCCTAAATAACACATTGGCCATTTATGAAAATGTGTGTCTCATATCTCACACTTACTCTATCACATTTTTATGAAAAGATGAGAATCTTATTCCATTATCAGTCAGCCAGTAAGTACTGATGGAATCTTTATGAGGCACAAGAAAATATATTGATCTGGAGATACAAACAAAGGAAAGAACAATTCTTGTCCTCAAGGAACTCTCATTATTATGGTGGATAAAACATCCATCCAAATTTATACATAAAATATATAGGCAGCATAGACAGAAGGCAATCTCAGAGGGAAGGCACTAACATTAAGGAGGACCAAGAAAGATTTCTTTCAGAAAGAGAGATTTTAGCAGAGACTTGAAGGAAGCCAAGGAAGCCAGAAGGTAGAAGGGAGGAAGGAGGGCATTCCAGTCATAGGGGGGAAACCAGTGAAAAAGCCAAAGTCAGGAAATGGAATGAATGCTTTGTTCAAGGAGCAACAAAGAAGGCAGTGTCACTATGTTTTAGAGTATATGGAGGAGAGAGAAATGTGACAATACTAGAAATATAAGGAGATGTATTATGAAGGACTTTAAGTCTAACAGAGAATTTTATATATTTGATGCTGGAGGTAACAGGGAGTCCCTGATTTTGAGATGAGTATGAATTGCATGTGGAGAGTTGCTAAGCGATATCAACTAACAAGAAGCCCATTGCAGGGATCTACCTGATGAAGTGCATCAACTTAGTGGCTGTGTCAGAGAAGAGAAAGAAGTCATATAAAAGAAGCATCTCAAATAGCACTTGGAAACTCATTGGACTAGATATGGGGATGAAAATAAATAAAGAGTATAGGATAACACCGAGGTTATTAAGTTGAGAAGATGATGGTACCCTCAATAATAAAGTTTGGAAGAGAATGGGGTTTAGGAAGGGAGCTCCTAATGAGTTTTATTTAGGACTTGTTGAATTTAGGATATCTACCATCATGGTTAATCATTGCATCCATCAGTAGTCTAATATCTAACCCTTTATTCATTGTCTAAGGGAGCATTTAGAGTTATGTGTATGAAATTTTGCCTACAGTTTCAGGGCACCTAGCATATTGTTTTCTCCTTGAAAACTGGGGAATTTTTCTGCCTCTCTGTCTTTGGAAAGGCCCAAATCATCAATCCATGATGCTTCCAGCCTATAGTCTCCCATTTCCTTGTTCACTTTGTCTCTTTCTCAAATTCTTTTTCTTGGAAACTTATCCACCTCCTCCAAATGCTCTCCACACAGAGCCCTCAGCTTTTTTTTTTTTTTTTTTTTTTTTTGGTCAGCGTCTCAGTCTGCACACCATATTCTTTCCTCAATCTCATTTTGCCTGCTTCAGTTTGAAATCACTGTTCTTATAAACAGGAGGATAGTTCATGGGAAATGAGAAGAAGAGGGAAAAGAGAGAAGGAATCTGGTGCCTATATTGTAATTTTTTTGGTTTCCGTAAAAATAAAATCAAAACAAATGTCCACTTTTAAAGATGAACATATGGTTTTTTTGTATTTCTAATTCTAAAGTTGGGTCCAAGAATCACCTTATTCAAGTATATTTACCTTTGTTACTTCAAATACAGATTTAATTTTGATAAATAGTTTGGAGAGATACATATTTAGGGCTTTCCTTCATAGGTTCTGATTCTTCTGGATATGAAGAAAAAGTTTACACAAGAAATGAGAACTCAGAACAGCTGTCAAAGAATGGATTTCATTTTAAAAAATTAAAGTCTTTCTTTGCTTAAAGAAATTTAGTTTGAAGCCAGGTCTTTATTCCTGCCTAAGAGAAATAGTCATATCATGGAATTCTCAGTTAACAGGACGATTAAAGGTAATAACTGCAGCTATCCCTTTGATGGAAAACTGGAATTATGCTAGAGAAAACAGTAAGGGGCAAGAAATTATGGGAAAGTCCTAGTGTATATGAGAAGTAAGACAAATTCAATGTTTAAATACTTATAGTGATCATTTTATGTGTTTATTCTGCATTATTCTGAAGCCCATTCTAACTTGCTTTTCACTTTGTTATATGTAGAAATTGAAGATCAGGCAAAATATAGGCAATTCATTCAATTCATAGTTATATTTAGGCAGAAAATATGGTAGAGTGGATTCCATGCCATATATCTGCTTCTCTCAGTTATCTTTATCTCTAGAGACCCTGATTGTTGGATCTATGTTTTCATTAAAAGGTAATATGGCTTATTTGCTGGCCGGCATAATGCTGATGTGTGATTAATTAGCCTCCATGGTATTTTCTGGGCAACCCCAAGCATTGTAAGTAATACATACCATCACAACAGATCGTCTCCAAATCTCAGTTTTATTTTGTACTATGTTGGCCTAAAACTTGAAGCCGACATTTTTATTATCTAATATCAGCCTTGGCTCTTTTTAACTTCCCTGTCCTCTTTGTCATCTTGGGAGAACTCAAAGAAGTCAGCAAGTTTTCATCTCTGTCCCATGTCCTCGGGGGACAGCTGATTTATTCTCATGTTCTTTTGCCATCTTTTTAGATGAAGGCTGTACTCGTGCAGGTCAGCCAATTCATAATTCACTTTGAGGAAGGAGAAGGAACAGTAAGAGCCTCATTTTCCACAGGACTTTCACAGTACTTTGTTAACCCTCTAGCACTCTAAGGCATTACTAGAACACTGATTTTCAGGAAATTGTTTCAGGAAATAATAAGGCTTTATTAAGAACAATTACTTGTGAATTCTTAGCAATTGGATGAAATTGTCTTTTTTTATTTATATTGCATGAGAATTTCTGATGTCTCAGCTCTCCCTTGCTTGAGTCAAACATTCCCTACTATCCTTCCAGGTTTAATTTAGATATTACAATTTCCATGAAGCCTTGGCTTACTAGTTTAAGAGAGTTTCCCAAGTTTCTCCAGGGACTTTGCTTGAACCTCTCTACTTAAAAAAAAAGAAATAACTCAGATCTCTGCATAGGTTATATTTCCTGCTTTAAGATTATTGCATACTTGAGAGCAGGAGCTGTGTTGTATCTCTGTATTTCCAGGACTCCCCTCAGGGTTTTGTGCACAGTAAGCATCTAATGTGATTCAAATCAATTCAGTAAGCAATTATTAAGCACTTACTATGAACAAAAGCATTGTGTTAAGCACTTGGGATACAAAGAGAAATGAAAAATCATCTCTGCATTAAAGGAGTATTCATGCAACATTTTAATAAATAGATAAATATATTCAATTTCATTTGTGAAGTGAGATGCCACTGGCAACTAGGGGGATTAAAAAACTTTCTAAGGGTAAAGGAAACTGAATTAAAATTTTGTTAAAGATTCTAGAACAGCTAAATGGCATGAGGTATAGAATGTCTCTCCTGGAGTCAGGAAGACCTTTGTTCAAACCAAGTCTTAAATTCTTATTAGCTGTATGACCCTGAGTAAATCACTTAACTCTGCCTCAGTTTCCTACTCTGTAAAATGGACTGGAGAAGGAAATGGCAAACTATTCCAATATCTATGACAAGAAAACCTAAATATGATCATAAAGAGTCAGATATGACTGAACAACAAAAGAGGATTGTGAAAGGTAGAAAATAGGCATCATGTTGGAAGATTGGGTAAGGAATCTAAAAGATATTGAAAGGCTTAATTAAATAAATTAAAATTTAATGGGGATAAATTCAAATGATCAGGATTGAGGTAAACAATCTTTAGAAATACAGGATAGGGGAGATGTAGATAAAAAATTTCTGCAAAAAAAGAAAGTATTATTAATAGGTTGGAAGTCCAATTGGAATTAACAATGTAATAAGATATCTAAAGAAGACAACACTTTACTAGACTTCATTAAAAGAGGTAATAACTCTGGAATGAGTGAGGTAGTGATTTTATATATTCATATATATAAGTATATGTGCATGGGGTTATAACAGGAGTACTTAACACAGTAACTGGCAAATGGTAAATACTTTTTAAAATGCTTATTTCCTTTCTACAAAACATAAAATATTATGTTAATTATATTACATCATAACATATATTATATCATACCCCAAAATATATCAAATATAAAAACATTGTGTAAATGAATGATGTTTAAAAGTTATTTCTTACCTCCATTTACTAAATCCTTTTCAAATAAAAGAATTTCTGCAGGAGCCTGCATGGGGTCTATTGCAGAGCAGTTATTATATTGACCCTAAGTACTATATCATTATTTCCACTTTTAGAGTTTTACTTCTTCTGGGCACAACTCTGTACCAAAGAAAAGTTACAAACAACATCTTGATACTCATCAATTCCCAAAATGCAATTCTGTGTAGGACTAACTTATTGAGTTTAATAAGAACTAAAATAATACTTTTCTGCTCTCTTTCAGGGCTTGTTTTACTTGGTAAAGTTCATTCTAGTATAGCAGAATCATATATTACTCATTCAAACTATCTTTTCGGCCTCCACAAGGGAGCTTCTTCACAAGCCTTAGGGGAGAGGAGCTCCCTGCTGATCATGGAAAAACTCCCTGCCATTCCCAAAAGTTATTGGATTGGAGTCTACCCTAGACTTTGGACTGGAAAGGAGGCTATAAAGGATCCGTCACCATCTAGCTGTTCTGGTAAAGACATGCACACAATAAACATTGTGATGGACATCTTTTTTTCTTTCACACAAAAGCTGTTCAGTGCAAAGTCAGGACAGACCACAGGAACTTCTGGAAGGGTGGACAAACTACTGCTTAGTGGGTGGGTCTCTTCTTTGAAGGTTTCTGAGTCATTGCCCTTTGTGTTCATTTCCAAGGTGACAGGCTAACACATTTATCTCAAAGGAGATTCTTCCCAGATTCTCTTTTGTCAAATAGAATGATCATTGGCAATTTTTCATCTCACGAAGGGATAGGGCAATTTTCCTCAATTATAATTTGGCTTATTATGCCTGACAAAAGCCTACTTTCGGGCATCTGTACTATAAATGTATCATTTTATAGTGATTTCTGTCAAGGGAAGGCTGACCTGAATCTTTGTATTCCAGCAACCAATGAATGTTAATTTCATTTTTGACTCATTTCACCTAACCCAATACAATCCACAGGCAATGAAATAGTCAGTAATCTTTAGAGAAAGAATTACACTTCAAAATATTAATGGAATATCGAGGTTTATTTAGAAAACTCAAGGAGGCCTAGGGAATATTATATTTGAATTTCCAATTGCTTTTAAAGATGTTGAGACACTTTCTTGGACTGGTTTGGTAGTTAGGTTATCATATTTTCAGAGCAAGATTCCTTAATCAATAACCCATAAACTCATTTATGTTTTCTTATTATATTAGCTTCTGTATTTCAATGTGATTGATTTCCTCTGTTATCCTATGTATTTTATTTTATGAATTTAAAAACATTATTTAGAGAAGGATAGATAGGCTTCATCAGACTGATTGCCAAAGAAGTCTAAGGCATAAAAATGTTTAAGGATCTCTGCTTCAGAGGAGATGATTATGGGAAGATGGTGGAATAAGGCAGGAAATTACTTGACTCTCTAAAATTCCTACCAAAATAACTTAAAGTAATGCCTCAAAAAGAACTTTAAATTGGAAAAAATAATTAAAAGTTGAGGAAAAGCAATCATCCTGTCTACGACTTCAGAAAAGATCTGACGTATTGGGTGGTAGTCTGTCCTGATTGAAGTATAGATACCACCAAATGAACAAACAAAAAGTGCTTGGGAGTAGCCTTAGCTGGAGGAATTTTCTCCCTGTAGACTATGGAGGTTGAAAAACTGATCCAGAGAAGGTTGTGGAACCCTCCCCAGGTGCTGGGCGTGGGGCCCAGGTTTCCTAATTGGCAAATGGTCAAAGGATATGAATAGATAATTCTCATATGAAGAAATTAAGTCATATAAAAATGCTCTACATCACTATTGATTAGAAAAATTCAAATTAAGACAACTCTCAGGTACAACCTCACACCTATCATATTGACTAACATGATAAAAAAGGAAAATGATAAATGTTGGAGGAGATATGGAAAAAATCAAGATATTAATGTATAATAGCAATTTGGAATCATTTCCAAAGGACTATAAAACTGTGCATACCCTTTAATTCAACAATGCCATTATTAGGTCTATATCTCAAGGAGATTAAACATAGAATAAAAGAACCAATCTGAACAAAAATATTTATAGCATCTTTCTTTGTGTGGTGGCAAAAAAACTGGAAACTGAAGGGATAGATGTTCATCCATTGAGGAATGGCTGAAGAAGTTATGTTATATGCTTGTAATGGAATACTTTTTTACCATGAGAAATTACACACAAGATGATAAAAACAAAAACAAAAGTCTGGAAAGACTTATATGAAGTGATACAAAGTGAAATGAGCAGACCCAGAATATTTTACACAGTAATAGCAATAATGTATGATGATCAACTGTGAATGACTTAACTATTATCAGCAAATCAAGGATCCAAAACAGTCCCAAGGGAGGCAGGACAAAATGAAATCCACTCTCATTGAAGGAACAGAATCTGAATGCAAATTGAAACATATAATTTTCTATTTTATTTCCTCCATGATTTATTCTTTCATGTAGGCAATGTGTTTCTTCTTTCACAACATGATGGACATGGAAATATATATTGCATGATAATAGATGTACAAATTATTTCATATTGCCTGCCTTCTTGGGGGAGAAGAGGGAGGGGGGAGGCAGAGAGAGAGCATAGATTGCAAAATGTCAGAAATAAAATATTTAAAAATTGTATTAACATGTAACTTAGAAAAAATTATACTTAAAAAAGAAAGTTAGCTAATTGGAAGAAGGGATCCAAAAACTTATGGATGAAAATAATTTTTAAAAAATTAGACCTGGGCAAGGGCAAAGGAAAAATTCATAAAATAGCAGAAAATTATGAAACAAAATTAAAACAATAAAAAGAATATGAAATATCTCATAAAATAACTGACTTTGAAAACAGATTGGAGAGAGACAATATGAGAATTTTGGAGCTACTTCTAAGTTATGTTAAAAAATATATAGTATACTTTAAGAAATTATTAAGGAAAATTTCTCTGTAATTTTGAAATTAGAGGATAAAATATGAAATGAAAAAATCTACCAACCATCCATCACTTGAAAGAGATCACAAGATGACAACTCACAGAAACATAGTTAAATTTTGAAGTTCCCATTTTAAGGAGAAAATGTGACATGCTACTAGAAAGAAATGATTTAAATATTATGGAGCTTAAAGTCAGGATAACACAAGATTTAGCCGCTTCTACATTAAAATACTGAAGGGCATGGGACATGACATTCTGAAGAGCAAAGGAGGTAGGTTTGCAACCAAGAATAAACTATCCACCAAAACTGAGTGTAGCCATGCTAGAAAGAAATGGATTTTTAATTAATTACAAGACTTTCAGGTATTTTTCAAGAAAAGACCAGAATTGAGCAGAACACTTGACCTTCGAGAATTAGGAGAAACATAAAAAGTCAAACATGAAAATTAAAAGGAATTTAATAAGAATATCATTACTAGGGTAGTTTGAAAATGCATTCATAAATAGAAGTTTTGAGTTTGGCATAAGTATGATGGGATGATTCTAAAAAATAAAATTGGGAAGGGAGAGGTAAAATGAAATGATTATTTTATACTAAAAAGGTGTGAATGAAAGATCTGTTACAGTGGAGCAGAGGAAGAAATGGAGGAAGAGATAGTTGGTAATGCTAGAACCTTATTCTCATCAGGACTGGACTAAGGAGTGAATGACATATACAACCAGAAGACTATAAAAGTCTTCTTCGCTTACAACAAAATAGTAAGACAAGGGGATAAAAAAAGGGAGGGACTCTTAGAAGAGGTGTGGATTTAGGAGGCATGGCTCAGAGTTAAATTAGACTTCTGATAAGAGATACTGTAAAAATAGAGGGCCAGAAGATTAGTAAGGAAAAATAGGAAGGAAGGAAATACACAATTAGTAATTATAACTCTGAATGTAAATGAAATGGACTCACCCATAGAATAGAAGTGGACAGTGTGATAATTAGATTAAGTCTACACTGCCCATCTTTAGATTTAATCACCAAAGGTGAGAACACCTCTAATTATGGGAGGTCCTAACCCAAGTGTACTAGAGTGAGTAACAAATCAGAATCAACCAACTGCCTTTTACTCTTTCTATGTGATTGGACACTCAGGCTAGGGGAAGGCACTGGAAGTGATGCATACGTGACCCCTTTAAAAGAGAGAGTGGAGTGAGTGAGGCTGCCTCTGGTTTGGTGAAGGGGACCTGAGGGAGCATTGCTAGTTCATGACCTAGACTGTTCCACGTGGTGAGTTTAAAGACTGAATCTTCCTGAACTTCTATTAAGAAATTTCTTTTTATAGACTCTGTGAATGAAGTTTGCTCCATTCACCTCTGGGCCTCAGGCCCTTTAAGCCTTGGCTAAGGGTTAAGATCTACCTGGATTAATTAGTGAGATAGATTCTTATTTTCTTTCTCTCTCTCTCTTCTCTCATGTAAATAAACTTCCATAAAAGTCAATTTTGATTTGAGATTATTCTTAATTGAGGATTGATAATAGTTCAATCCTCTGGCGACCATTTTTAATATACTGAACCCATAAGACCCCCTTTTCACCCTTACAACAGCAAAATGGATCAAAAATCAGGATCTGAAGATGTGTTATTTACAAGAAATGCATTTAAAATGAGAAACACAGAGAATAAAAATAAAGGGGTGGTATAGAATTTATTATGTTTCAGATGATGCAAAAAAAAGTGGGGAAGCAATTATGATCTTAAATAAAGTTAAAGCTAAAATAGATTAAATTAAATAAATAGGAAAATAATTATGTTGAAAAGTACCATCAATAATGAAGTATTATCAATACTAGATCTTTCTGTAACAAATTATAGTATCCAGATTTTTAAAGGAAAAGCTAAATGACTTACAGGAAGAAATAGATAGCAAAGGTATAATAGTACCAGACTTCAATTTTTCCATCTTAGAACTCTTTCCAGCAGCCCAATGGGAATGTTTTCTCCTTCCCCTGTGTGGGGTAAGGGGGCTGGTGAGGTATACCCAGAATGTGTGTGTGTGTGGGGGTGGGGAATACAGGTCATGGTCTCTTGGGGATGGGGTGGTGGTTGGGCCCATCACTATCCTAGATATTCAACTAAAAATATAGTTTGTTAAAATTACTAATTGTTTCAACTATCACAAAGTCCTGAAAGAAGAAATAATAATATATACCTTATTTAAAATAACCGCAGACAGTGTAAAATAGCTTTTAGTATACCAGTTAAGCAAACCCAGGAATTGCATGAACATAATTACAAAAGACTTTTTATACAAAGTCAGACTTAAATTATTAGGACAATATTGTTCATGTATGGGTAGAACCAATATAATAAAAAATGACAAATCTACCTAAAATAATCTAATTAATTACTTAATACCACCCCAACTAAATTTCTAAAAAAATATGATATGAAATTAGAAAAAAAGAATAAGATTCATTTGGAAGAACAAAATGTCAAGAATATCAAAGGAATTGCTTTTTAAAAATGTAAAAGAGGGAGCTCTAGCAAAAAGAGATCTGAAATCGTGTTATAATGTGGTAATTACCAGAACTATCTGGCACTGGTTAAGACTTAGACAAGTAAGTCAGTGAAAAAGAATAGAAATACATTTTACAGTAAATGATTATTATAACCTTACTTTTAAAAAATGTAAAGATTCAAGCTTTTTGGAGAAAAATTCACTACTTGGTAAAAAAAACGTTGGGAAAACTGAAAAGTAGTCTGGCAGACACTAGATACAGACCAATCTTACACCAAGATAAGCTCAAAATTAATGAATAAGCTAAACATAAAGGAACATATTATAAAAGCATGGAACATATCACCTATTAGATTTACAGTTAGAAGAATTTATGAATAAAAAAGAGAGAGCATTGTGAAAGTGAAGTAGATAATTTTGATTACATTAAATTAAAAGGATTTTGTGCAAATAAAACCAATGTAGCCAAGATAAAAAGGAAAGCAAAAAATTGGGGGAAATGATTTAGATGATTTCTCAGATAAAAGTCTCATATCTCAAATATAGAAAGGACTTTGTCAAATTTGTGAGACTATGAGCCCATCCCTAACTGATAAATGGTCAAAGAATATGAACACACAGATTTTAGATGAAGAAATCATAGCTATATATTTTTCAATTATTTCAGTCATGTCTAACACGTTGTCACCCCAATTGGAGTTTTCTTGGCAGATACTAGAGTGGTTTGCCATTTCCTCCTTTAACTCATTTTAGAGATGAGGAAAATGAGGCAAATGGGGTTAAGTTCCTTGCCCAAGGTCACATAGTAAATGTCTGAGAATGGATTTTAACACAGGTCTTCTGACTCCAGCCCCTGTCCTTTGTCCACCAAGACACCTAGCTACTCTAAAGCTATCTATACTATTATGGAAATTGCTCTAAATCATTGTTTAGAGATATACAAATGAAAACAACTCTGGGATATCATCTTATACATATCAAATTGGCTAAAATGATAAAAGAGTAGACCTAAAGAGTTATAAACCTATGTACACCTTTTTTTTGATCCAGTAATATTAATATTTGGTATGTTTCCCAATTTTGTGTTAGGAAAAAACTGTTTGTAGTAGGGAAAAACTAGAATTCCCATCAATTGAGGTAGTAGCTAAACAAGTTGTGGTATATGATTCTGATAAAATACTACACTGCTATAAGAAACAATAAGCAGGTTGATTTTACAACACCACGGATACACTTTCATGAAATAATGTACAGTGAAATAAGAAGAACTAAGTGAATGTTGTATGCAACCATAGCAATATTATTCAAATAATTACTGTGAACGTCAACCTCCAGAGAAAGAACTGACAAATAGATGTATACCTAATATAGTTTTACATATTTTTCAAGTGATATCCTTCTTAACAGCAGAGTGGAAAGGAAGAGAAGAAGGCAGCGCCGAATTTAAAATGGAAACAAAAAATCAATTTAATTTAGTTTTAAAAAAAAGAATTTCTGCTCCTAAGTTTGAGAACAGATATAATGCCACATCAGCTCTCTTTATGAAGGAAGGAAACTAGCATTTGTTAAGACAGCATTATATTACAGGACCTGAGCTAAGTGCTTTACCAATATTGTTAGTTTGATTTTCACAAGCACCTTGAGAGGGAGGTCCTATTATTATCCCCATTTTATAATTAAGAACATGAGGCAAATAGAGATTAAGAAACTTGCTTAGTGTCACACAGCTGCTAAGTATCTGAGGCAAAACTTGAACCATGTTTTCCTGACTTCAAGCCCTGCATTCTATTCACTGCACCACCTACCTGCTTTATTTAGACTCACATTGACTCAAGAGAGTGGCTGAGGGCTACACTATTGGGGTTGTAGTGGGAAGACTGAACTTGGTGGCTTTCCTTTTGTTCATGAGCTGCCTTCCTTGTCCGCCCCATTATCAACCAAACAGTAGAACTATATTAGCTTTTAGAAAATGGATTTGCTGAGAATAGCAAGAATTATCATTACAAAACATTGGCCACAGTTACAGCCCATTCTCTCCTTGTACATGTCACCTACCCGGGGACAGTTGGCTTAGAAGTCCGGGGCAATGGGAGTGAAGCACATGTTTTGAGCACATATAGGTGTGCCTCCTACCTCCTGACCTCTGAATTCCTGTGATCATTGCATGGAACATTAATGAGACGTAATCTGTTAGGTCTAGTTTTGTGGCGTACTCTGGAGGGTGGCACTTTTCTGGAGACCATTACCTACATTTCTCTCCATCATCACAAGGGACCACAGCCCCTGAAGCTGCTACCATCCTCAAGAGACTCTTTTCCCACTTCTATCTGCAGGTTTTCCTTCACAGACTTCTTTGCTCCAGTGGACTCTCTTACCGATTCTTGCTTCTTCCAGTTGTGTAGATAGAAATTTAATACCCCTGAACTACATCCCTTTAAGTTACATCCTCTCTTTTGCTTCCTGATGTTATAGAAAATAAATTTGCTGCCAACCCTGCTCTCAGGGGTGACTCTGCTCTGATAGCGCTGGGCTCTCTCCTGGGTGTGCAATCTGGGAAGCTTCTTTTTCTACTGAGGCTATTTTTTTTTTTGCTTCAAGTTATTATTATTAAATCTTATAAAAATAATACTTGGAGTATTTTAGATATTAATTTTTTAATCTTACACAGTGTATAATCTCTGATGGTTCTTTATGTATAAGGCATTTTTATTTCAGTATACTCTTTTACCTATGATCATTATATACTAAAGAAAAAGACCAACAGGTATCATATGTTGTGGGGAAATATGATGTCTATATTAGGGAAAATAAGTAAGCTCTCTTCCTTTAAACAGCAGCTTATAGTAATATTCAACTGAAAGCTGCCAGAGAAAAGGCAAATTGTCTTTTTCAAATATTTCATATGTACTTAACTAATTCACCATCTCTAGGCTATTTGTTCTTCTAGCTCTGAAGCCAACTAGACTACTCCTTGTCACTATATGGTACCAGCCCCTTAGTCAGTTATGGCCAAAAGTAATCCCAAAAGCTGCTACATGTTGGGTTATAATCCGAGGGATATCTACATGCTCTGTATAGGCTAAATCTAAACATACTCTATGTATTGGGCCTTTATTGTATAATTCTACCACATAATAATATTTAGAGATAGCCTAGAACTTTTTTCTAGGCCATAGCCTTGCTACTCTTGAAAAATATTTTACATGTATTGTCTTCTGTAATTCTAATGTATTTAATTCTTAATAAAGGATATTGTATCCAGGAATAATGCATTCTCTGCAAAGTCTATTGATAAGCTTGGTTTTTTTAAGCCCTTACCTTCTGTCTTGGAGCCAATATTGGCTCCTTGGTGGAAGAGTGGTAAGGGTAGGCAATGGGGATCAAGTGACTTGCCCAGGGTTACACAGCTGGGAAGTGTCTGAGGTCAGATTTGAACCTAGGACCTCCTGTCTCTAGACCTGACTCTCAATCCACTGAGCTACCCAGCTGCCCCCTAAGTTTGGGTTTTTGATAAGGAAATATTTTCATTTTAGTCCTGGGTACTATCCTTGTATCTTTAACATATATTAAGGCTGATTGATTGCGACATAGATAATTGTTATGTCTCTGGACTTAGCCTTTAAAACCAAGACTGGAAAACTGGAACAAGATATAGATAAATATGTTGAATTGCCTAGAGAGGAGCTAGTCACACACAGATGAGATTTCTTAAGAGGGAAGTTTATGTAGGGCCTCAGGCCCCTCTATGAGAACTACCAGGTCTCAGGAGAGGATTCACAAAGCTACAGAGGTGACAGCAGGGAGAGGTAGCAATGGAGGGCCAATCAGCATCCATGTAATACCAGTACTGGAGTAATGAAGAAGTTCTTGAATAAGTAAAGGGATTCCCAGACCCAGAACACTGGAAACACTAACGTAGTTCTTGGACATGATCAAGTAGTTAGCAGAGGAGTCTTAAGTCCAAGAGGGAACCAGAATCAAAAAAACATGAAGAGATAAAACCATGATGTATAAAAATAAAACTCATCCTTGATTTTCAGTGGCAATGTGAGACTTGAGGAAAGTGTAAATATCAGGTGGAAGAAGGAGTATATGTTTCTAAAAGTGCCTCCTTCTATTAGAGGAGACTTACACCAGGGAAGGTCTATATGTTTGGACAATCACAAAGGTCCTTGGAGGAGGAGAAAATACTCTAGACAAGGATAAGAATTATTGTTTTGTTAGTTTGCTTTTTGCTTTGTGTTAATTTGTTGTTATCATGACTATTAATAACAACAATAATAGCATTCATATAATAGTCTAAAGTTTGCAGAGTGTTTTACATATATTATCTCATTTGGTCTTCACTACAATACTGTAAGGTGCTATTAATATCCCCATACTATAGATGAAGAAACTGAGTCTGAGAGATAGGAAATCAATTTCCCAGAGTTATACATCTCGTGAATGCCAGAAGATTTTAATGTCATATCCACTGTGCTCATAGTCTTGTCCTATTTAAAAGCATTTTACAAACTTCCTGTGGACATGTGGGGGACTTTGAGACTACATTTTCCATGATCCAATGGGTTTCCGGTTTCTGACGTGATGACGTCAAACAATGGGAACCAACGTAGAGTGTGACTTAAATTTAGGGGTGGAGCTGAGGCTCGCTCTCTCTGGTACGAGGCAGACAAGATGGAAGGAGATACGGACTGGTGGTATTTTTGAAAGAGTCAGGCATGGTCTTATATACTTTTACCAACATGGCCATGGTAATTAAAATATTATTTTTCCTTATATTATCAGCCTTTATCATTTTTAATCCTTACAGTCTCTATCTTCCACTTAATCTTTCTTGACCACACCTTCCTAACATTTACTTCACAGAGTTATTGTGAGAACCAAATGAGATTGCGTATTTTAAAATGATTTTATTATATTTTTTCTTTCCAGACTATATATAAATACAATTTTTAATAATAATTTTCTGACATTTTGCAATCCACATTCTCTTCTTCCCTTTTCCTTTCCCAAATCTGAGATGACAGGCAATATGATATAGGCTATACATGTGCTATTATGCAAAACATATTTTGATGTTTGTCATGTTGTGAGAGACATTTTTATTCAAGAAAAAACCCACGAAAGAAATGAAGTGAAAATTGATATTTTCCATTTACTTTCAGTCTCCATCAGGTTTTATATGGCGGTGGATAGTCTTTTTCAGCATGAGTCTCTTGGAATTACCTTCGATCCTTGCATTGCGCATAATTGTCATATCATTTGATCATTGTACATTATTACTGTTACTATGTAAAATGTTTCCTAAGTCTGTTCACTTCACTTTGCATCTTCATAAAAGTTTAGGTTTTTTTTTGTTTGTTTGCTTGTTTGTTTTGCTGATCATTCTGTTCACTATTTCTTATGGCACAATAGTAATCCATCATAATCATATACTACAACGTATTCAGCCATTCTCCAATTAATGAATATCCTTTCAGTTTCCAATTCTTTGCCACCACAAAAAAAAAGATGCTACAATTATATTTGTACAAATAGGTCCTTTTCCTCTTTCTTTGATCTCTTTGGAATATAGACAGAATAGTGGTACTTAATGCTGCCTCAGAGAGTATGCACAGATTATGGGTCTTTGGGCATGGATCCAGAAAGGTTGTAACAGTTCACAGCAATATCAACAATGTATTACATCTCCAATTTTTCCATATGACCTTGAACATTTATTACTTCTGTTTTTCTGTCATATTAGCCAAAGTAGTAGGTGTGGGGTGGTACCTCAAAATTGTTTTAATTTGCATTTCTCTAACCAATAGTGTTTTGGAACATTTTTTTTTCTTATGACTAAAGTTAGTTGCAATTTCTTCATCTGAGAAATACCCATTCATTATCTATTGAACATTTATCAATTGGAGAATGGTTTGTATTCTTATAAATTTTACTCAGTTCTCTATAAATTTGAGAAATGAGGTCTTTGTCAGAGATACTTGCTATAACTTTTCCCCTTAGTTTGGTTCTCAACTTGGTTGCATTGATTTTGTTTATAGAAAATCTTTATAAGTTGATGTGGTCAAAGTTATATATTTTACATCTTGTAATGTTCCCTGTCTTCTTTGGTCATAATTGCTTCCTTTATCTATAGGTTTGCCAATGACACTATTTTGTGCTCCTCTAATTTGTTTAAGGCATTACCCTTTATTTCTTTTTTTTAATTAATTTTTTTTACAAATTATATATGACAAATTTCCACACAAGTTTTCTGAAGTTATATGATCCAAATGGTCTCTCTCCCTCCTTCTATCTCTGCTCCCAGAGCTGGCAAACAATTTAACCTGGATCACCCTTCATTTCTAAATCATGCAACCATTTTGACTTTTACCGTGATATATGGTGTGAGACATTGCTCTATATTTAATTTCTTTCATACTGCTTTTCAGTTTTCCCAGCAATGTTTGTTGAATAGGGATTATGTGTATAAAGTACTTTGCAAACCATGAAAGAATATGGCAACAATAGCTATTGCTTTTTTTTTTTTTATTGTTTCTGGTAGAGGTGTTTTAAATATAGCTTGTCTTCTGTGTTATGTTAGTGCAAGTCCTTTCATGATTACAGAGGGCATATTATCTATTCTCTTGAGCCACAGACATACAATATTCATAGGGAGAAATCCTAATTGATAGAATTTGTCTCTCCTAAGTTTGAACCTGATTCTTGTAAATATAGAATTTAAATTCTGGACTACAGATTACACTTATGATTTTGTGATTGTAGTCCAATGATCCCCCTCTACAAACAAGCCCTCACTCTAGGCAGACTGTTCTATTTACTACCTACTTGACTAGAATTCCAGAACAGATGCACTGTGCCAGGTTTCCTCACCTTGATTTACCTGGCTGACAAGCAGATAAAATAGAAATAGCTGAGAAAATATATTTTGAAAACACTACCAGACCTTGATATTTGGGGATGACCAAGCATTGAAATAATAACATGAAATTTTTAAAAAAAGGGATGAGCTATGGACCAGAGACTACAGTAGCACCAAGCCTCATATATTATACTCAAATTTCAGCTCTCCAAAGTCCTTCTATAACAAATAGAAAATGACCTGATATATTCTGAAAGACAATTTTAAATTGCTACTAGATGAACAACCCAAACAAGAGAGAATTACCAAGTCTCAATTGCTAGAGAAAAGTACAAGATAATAACTATTGTCAGGAGACAATTCAAGAATCTTCCACAAACTCATAAATTTTCTTGATCCATAACATTATCTTGATAATGTTCTTCCTTAAAACAAGCCCTGAAAGTGACCGAAAATGTAGTGTATTAGTTCTCTTGAACCAAATAGATTAGCCTTAAGTACAATTACCCTTAGGGATTTGGTGGATACTGGGTAGTTATTTGAAACTTTTCTCTGATACAGAGACATCTCCAGGAGAAGTGAGACAAAAAAAAAAAGGAAATTATGATATTGTTCTTTATATGAGCATAACAATAGCCCTGCAGTAGGTCTCATGCAGTTTGCTGAAGAAATGTTTTCATATGAATAATATTTGGGGGAGATAGGTCAGGAAAAGCTTAAAAAATGAATCATATAAGTAAAGAATTGGAAACAAAGTAGGTGCCAATTGCCTGAGAAATGACAAAATTGTGATACATGTGAATTATGACAGAATAAGAAACAATGGATATGAACTAATCAGAGAAACTGAGAAATGTTATAAACTGGAGCAAAGTGAAGTAAGCAAAACAAAAACAACAACAAAAATAATGACTACAATACCACAAATAGAAGGGCTACCCCATCAAGTACATTTTATACAATTATAATGACCCAAATTGTCCCTGAAGGCTTCAGAAAATATATCTCTCCCTTTTATAGTTTTAGAGGCAGAGTACTATTATTCTTGAAAATGATAAATAGTCAGACTTCATTAAAATATTGGTTAGTTTTCCTTAAGATTTTTTTTCACCATTATTTATTAAAAGGGGTTTCTTTTGAGTAGGAAATAGGAGAGGCATACGTTTAAAAGCGAAAGTGATATAAAAATAAAATAATTAAAAAAATTAATTGCATATACAAGGAATAAAATTCTTAAAACTACAGAACACGTTATAGTGAAGTTTTACCTATTTCCCAGGCTAGGCTCAAAGAGAAAGCATCATTTATAACAAAAGTTGTAAAAGTCCCAGCATATTCACTCAAGATTACCTTTTGCCTCTATTTAAATCTTATAGTGATATGAAGAAAAATTCCACATGCTCTCTGTCAATCAGATAATTATAGAACAAACATATTCCTCCAGGATTATAGGTAGTCCTGAACACAGAAATATTTTGCAACTTTGGAACCCTTTAAAGTGTAAAAGTCTTATGTATATATTGCATCATTTGATTCTGACAATCTGGCAACAAAATAAGGAAGGTATCCATATCCCCCTTTTGCAGGTAAAGAAGCTATGGACCAGAAACATTGATTGATTTTTTTCCAAGGTCACAGAACATTAAATGATATAGTTGAGACCAGAACCTGTCTTCTGAGTCTGGGTCTAGGACTTAAACAACAACAACAAAGACCTTATTTTCTTATCAAAAAAGTTACTTGATAAAGAAACTGAAAAATTATGTCCAATCAATGACTAAGAACCTTAGCATTAGAAAGTTTACTTGACCATCCCAAACCTGAACACATATCCTCTAATGTCCAAGTACAATGTATCAAAGTCCAATGTACAAGTGAATATCCATTTTCTCCTTGAATGCCTACAGTCATGGAGACCTTGCAAATCCTTGAAGCAACCCACTGTACCTTAGATCTTTGTAATTCTTAGGAAATTGTTTTTTACATTGAGTTACATTTGCTTCCATTTGCTATTCCCATCCATTGTTCTTCTTCTGCCTTTCACTAGATAGAACAAATCATATTCTTATTCCACTTAATAACTCTTCAAATTCTGAAGGTGAATTTCATGTTCTTTCTGAATATTCTCTTCCTTAGAGCATTATGTCCCTTCTTTAAAAAAATTCTCCTTAGACATGGTTTCCAGTTCTTCCGTTACCTTCTTGGTCTTTTTCTAGATATTCATTTGCTTGTTAACATCCTTCCCAGAATTTCAAGTCCTGGGCTTAGATCAATATTTCAAAAGCTCAAATTTAGGCAAATACAGTAAAGCCATTACCTCTTTTACTCTGGACATTATGTCAGAATTTTAAAGTTTTTCTCTTCCATATTACTTTGTTGACTAGAATCCACAATATCTTATTCATACAAACTTTCTTAGCCATACCTCTTATTCTCTATGCTTATAAATAGGCTTTGTTAATCATATAGATTAAAGTGGGAAGCTGGGTGGCTCAGTAAATTGAGAGCCAGTCATAGAGAACAGAGGCTTTAGGTTCAAATCTGGTCTCAGACACTTTCTAGCTGTGTGACCCTGGGCAAGTCACTTAATCACCACTACCTATCCCTTACCGCTCTTCTGCATTAGAACCAATACATAGTATTGATTCTAAGATGGAAGTTAAGGGTTTAAAAATTTATATAGTTTAATGATTTTTCATTTATTTCTGTTAAATTTTATATCATTAGATTTAGCTTGTTAAGATGTTTTTAGACCTTGACTATTACCCAAAGCATTAGCCATATATTCTAGGGTTATATCATCTGAAAATTTGATAAGCATATCATCATCTATGCCAGTGGTTCCCAAACTATTTTGGCCTACCACCCCCTTTCCAGAAAAAAAATACTCAGCACCCCTGGAAATTAATTTTTAAAAAAATTAATAGCAATTAATAGGAAAGATAAATGCACCTGTGACCATCACTGCCCCCCTGGATCACTGCAGCACACCTCAGGGGGTGGTGGCGCCCACTTTGGGAATCACTGATCTATGACATGTAGTATACAGAATTGGGGTCATATAGTTTTTTCTAGCTTTGGCTGAGTTCCAAAAGCCGTTAGGCTTTTGGAATCTTGTGGAGAAGTGGCAGTTGACTGGATCTTCCGTAGAGGGAGGTGGTCAATGAGCAAGCTGCTTTGATTACCTAACTTTAATATTGAAATTTAGCCTAGCTTTGATATATTTACTTAAGAAATTATTATTTAGATAAATCCTTTATATCTTCCTTTCCTAATACCACCCTACCTTCCCTCCCTTATCTTATGTGTCTGTGGAGTTAATAAGGAGAGTAATTAGAGAGGAGTTAAATCTGTGAAGAGTTATCTAATTGACAGCATTAGTTATAGTTAGTCAGTCATCATTTATTCCCTTTAGATAGAAATAGCATTTTGTAAAGCTGAGTTTAAAGGCAGGTCCTTACTCAGACTCCATCTTTGCTTCCCTTCCCCCACCTGAGGTTCCTGAGACAACTGATAGGGCTTTCCTTTGATCCACCTTCCTAACAAACATCCTTCAAACAAAATAAACCTTTTTTGTGTTTCAATTGCCCTATTAGTGTAATTTGTCTGTTAGTTATTAAGAGGGAAGAAGAGGAAAAGAGACAACATACTCTGGGCTTAGAGGGAAGCTGAGGCATCCATCTTGAAGGAAGGTGTTATTTCAAAACAGGTCCCTTCCTGTGAAATTAACTAAAGCCTGTTTGTTAATTTCAGTCTAGTCTATTTCCCTCAGCTTGTGTTTGAGTCTAAGTCCCAGTCTGTAAGCCTGCTGTATTTGTCTGTTTATTTTAATTTCTCTTCTTCCTAAAAGATCTCTGTTTCCCTTCTGTGTTATACTCCTGACTTCAGTCTTATTATACCCTGAATCTCCCTTAATCTCAGCCTACCTGTAACCGAGATTATCCACTTAGCAAGTCTCCAACATCCTCCTTTCAATTTCCCTGATACCCCACCTTTCCTCAAATTACCCACATAACAGACATTTTCCAAGTCATTAAAAAAAGAATTGAGTAACATAGAAACAAGGACAGATAGATACTTCAATTGAGACCTTTATCTGTGTTGACATAGATCCATTAACTACTGCCATAAAGGTTATTTAATTGGTTTAATTTATTATTTGGGCTATATTTTTATACTTTTATTCAAGGATTTCATAGGATTTTTAAAATGTTGAAATCTAAGGATACTATGTTAATGATATTTTTTATCTACAGTGGGTTTGGTAATCTTTTCAAAAAAGAATGAAATTAGTTTAGCATAACATTTTCTTAAAGCTATTTATTTTGCACATAATCTACGTATTTTAGATGTTGCTTATCTGATTAGAAATGTAGGTATTTTAAAAAGAAACTACTATTTTTCCTTTTCTCTTTGTATACCCAGTACTTTGCCTGTGCCTGACTCTAAAAACTCTTAAATGTTTATTGATTTTTCCACTATTATATGAATAATTTCTTTGCTTTCTCTTTGAAAAAATCAGACTAATATTTCCTCATCTTGTGCCCTAGAAAAACTTTACCATTTTCTTTACCAATTAATACTATATCAATAATTGTAATAATTTTTTTCATTTTAAAGCTTTTATTGTCATTACATGAATTTTGTATTTAATCTTTTTTGTACATTTCAAATTTCATTTATTTAATTAAATAATTAAGAATATTTTTCCATGGTTACATGATTCATGTTCTTTTCCTCCCCTCCTCCCACCCCCATCCCGTAACCAATGAGCAATTCCACTAGGTTTTACATGTAGCATTGTTCAAAACCTATTTTCATATTAGAGTGATCATTCAGAGTCTACATCCCCAATCATATCCCCATCAAACTATGTGTTCAAACAAATGTTTTTCATCTGTGTTTCTACTTCCACAGTTCTTTCTCTGGAAAGTGGGTAGCGTTCTTTTTCAAAAGTCCCTCAGAATTGTCCTGGATCATTGCATTGCTGTTAGTAGAAAAATCCATTACATTTGATGGTTCCACAGAGTATCAGTCTCTGTATACAATGTTCTCCTGAGCAGGCAGTCTTTTAAAGCCCTTTGAGCATAGTTCCAAATTGTCTTCCAGAATGGTTGGATCAATTCACAACTAGCAATGCATTAGTGTCCCAATTTTGTCACATCTCCTCCAACATTTGTTACTTTCCTTTGCTGTCATATTAGCCAATCTGCTAGGTATGAGGTAGTACCGCAGAGTTGTTTTGATTTGTATTTCTCTAATTATGAGAGATTTGAACACTTTTTCATGTGCTTATTGATAGTTTTGATTTCTTTTCCTGAGAACTGTCTATTCATGTTCCTTGACTATTTATCAATTGAGGAACGACATGATTTTTTTATACAATTGATTTAACTCCTTATAAATTTGAGAAATTAGACCTTTGTTGGAAGTTCTTGTTATAAAGATTTTTTTCCCAATTTGTTGCTTCCCTTCTAATTTTGGTTGTTTTTGTTTTGTTTATACAAAACCCTTTAAACTTAAAATAATCAAAAGTATTCATTTTACATTTTGTAATATTCTCTATCTTTTGCTTGATCTTAAATTCTTTCCTTTCTCATAGATCTGACAGGTTAACTACTCTATGTTTACCTAATTTACTCATAGTTTCCTTCTTTATATTTAAGTAATTTACCCATTCTGAATTTATCTTGGTATAGAGCAGTGATTCCCAAAGAGGGCGCTATCCCTCCCTGATGGGTGCTGTAACAATCCAGGGGAGAGGTGATGGCCACAGGTGCATTTATCTTTCCTATTAATTGCTATTAAAATAAAAAAAATTATTTCCAGGGGAAAAGTAATATTTTTTCTGGAAAGGGGTCAGTAGGCCAAAAAAGTTTGGGAACTACTGGTATAGGGTGTGAGATGTTGATCTAAACCTGATCTCTCCCATACTGATTTCTAATTTTCCCAGCAATTTTTGTCGAACGGTGGGTTTTTGTCCCAAAAGCTGGGATCTTTGGGGAAGCTTTTGTCCCAAAAGCTGGGATATATGAGTTTATCATATATTATCTTGCCAAGGACATTTACCCCAAATCTAAACCAACAGAAATATCCTTAATTTTTTTACAGGCATGCTATAAAAACATTATACTTTTAAATAAGCATTAACAAATGATACCATTTGAAAACAGAAGAGTCTAGAAATTCCTTAGTCTAAAGAAAGGTTAATTAAAGAAAAGGGAATCTGTTCCCTCTACAGTAATTCCCATGGAAAAATGAAATTTATTAAATGTCCTGACCAGGGAAGACTCAGGAATACTGAAGACCATCCAATATGTTATAAGTTAAAACACTAAGAACAGGAGATCACAGAGCACACCGCTAAAGGAAGATCTAAAGGCAATAGAGCCTTCCTGGATCCTTGATCAAAAGAATGGCTAGCAAGTTAGACCTCCACAGGGAAAAGAAGACCACCCTTTTTTCCCAAGGAGGCCTCAAATAAAAATGATCACTAAGTGCCTTGATTAAAATCAGCCAATCATTGATCTCTGACTTGGGACATTTAAGCCTGTTAGCACTCAGAGTGCAAAAATACTAAGAGGAAGTCAGTTGAAGAACATATGAAAGTGAGTTCAGGACCAAAAAGAAGCTCCATTTGAGTTTGTATGGATGGGGAAGAACCTGTCTCTGGAACTAAGCTCCAATTCAGGAAATAAGGCTGAAAAAATTAATAAACACAAAAAAATACCTATTATAGGGAAATATTATGGAATTAGGGATAAGAATGATACCATCCTAGAAGAAATAGCTACACCATTTATATGCAAAACTTCAAAGAAAATAAAAGATTTGTGCAAGCTTTGCTGTAATTTCCAACTAAACATTTATAAAGTGCCTACCATATGCCAAGCATTGTGCTAAACAAAGGATACAACTAAAAGAAAGATATACAGTGGGGAGACAGAACAAAAAGGATGTATATAAGTAGAAAGGGGAAAATAACAAGGAATATTTTATTTTGTGAAATTAAAACTAGGGAGAATAGAAGATGCAGAGTATAGTGAGTTTTTGAAAAAATAAAGCAAGACTTAAAAATAATCATATAAATGAAATGAGAGCTGTTTCAGAAGAAAGAATAAGGGGAAAGAACAGTGGATTAAAACCCTTATGGAAATAAAGGTAGATAGTTGGCTTAGTGTAGTGGTTCCCAAAATTTTTTGGCCTACCACCCCTTTTCCAGAAAAAATATTACTTAGTGCCCCCTGGAAATTATGAAACTATTTATTGCACTCAGAATAGAATTTAATACCAAAAAAGTGTGGCCATCACTGCTCTTCTAGATTGTTGCAGCACCCACCAGGGGGTGGTAGTGCCCACTTTGCGAATCACTGGCTTAGTGGATAGAGAGCCAGCCTTGGAGAGAAGAGGTCCAGGGTTCAAATCTGGCCTAAGACCCTTTCTAGCTTTGTGACCCTGAGCAAGTCACTTAACCCCAATTACCTAGACTTTATTGATCTTCTTTGGCATTGATACTTAACATGAACTCTAAGACAGAAGATAGGGGTCTAAAAAATAGATTATGCAAGTAATAGACTTTATTAAATTTATAGTGGGCCAGATAGAGAACAGTGATCCTGTAGGATAAGAAATACAAAGAAATACATTTTTAAAAAATAAAAAAAATATCAGAGAATATGAGGTGGTTCCTATTAGAATCAACTAAACAGTAAAATAGGTAAATGAAAGATAATATAAAAATCAAAGGACAAAGAAACCATAGGATTCTATAATCCTTATAAATAGTTACAGTATTATCTTCTCCCATAAAACAGGCATATATGTGCCATAACCATTGATGATGTAGTTGTTCCACTATATAATGAAATGTACCTACCTTACATAAAAATGAATCTCTACCACAAGGTAAATTTGACTTACCGTTAATATGCTTGTTATAATATAACTAATTAAACATTTAACACACACAATAATTCCTTATATATCATTAATACTCAACAAGCATTTGGTTTAATAAATGCATTTAATTAATAATTATTCTTATTTTAGAATTTAGAAAGGCAATTTGAGAATAATTGGGATGTCTATAATTCCTTATAAAAGATGAATGGATACTTCCTTCTTTTGATCAATGGATCAAAGGTAGAGCTAGAAGGGAACTTGGAACTAATTTAATAATTGCTCTCATTTTAAGCTAAAACATAGAGATGGTGATGCCTTTTCAAAGATAAAAAAGGCAGGAAATGTCAGAGCCAAGATTCAAACCCTGATCTTCTGGGTTTAAAGCTTTCTGCTATACAAAATAAATCAAATAAAAGCATCCACAATAATTGTACCGAAATTGGCTCTCCACTCAAATTAGTTGGTGCTTTCTCTTGTTGAGAATGATAAATATTATGATGTCAATGCTCTTTCTCTCATGATAGAATGTTTCTAAAAGTAATGAGTGGCTATACCAAGATAAGGTCAAAATGGGTACATGATATAAAGAGAAAGAGCGATATTATAAGTAAATTAGGTGAACATGGAATAGTTTACCTCTCAGGTCTATGGGGAAGGAAAGAATTTAAGACCAAGCAAGAAACAGAACATATTACAAGATGTAAAATGAATAATTTTGATTATATTAAATTAAAAAGGTTTAGTACAAAAAAAGCCAATGCAACCAAATTTATGAGGGGAGCAGCAAACTGGGCATACATTTTTATAATAAAATTCTCTGACAAAGGCCTAATTTCTTAAATATACCAAGAACTAAGTCAAATTTACTAGAAATCAAGGGAAAAGTATAGGCAGTTTTCAGATGAAGAAATCAAAACTATCAATAATCATATAAAAAATGTTCTCTATTCCTCTTGATTAGAGAAATGTAGATCAAAACAACTCTGAGGTACCACCTTACACCCAGCAGAGTAGCTAATATGACAGTAAGGAAAATAATAAATGTTGGAGGGAATGTGGCAAAATTGGGTCACTAATGCATTACTAGTAGAGTTGTGAATTAATTCAACCATCTGGAAGGCAATTTGGAATTATATCCAAAGAGCTTTAAAAGAATGCATGTCCTTTGATCCAGTAATACCACTACTGGACTTGTATTCTAAAGAGATAAAAATATGAAAAAGATTCTGTTGTACAAAAATTTTTATTTGCGGCACTTTTTGTTGTGTCAAAAAATTGAAAAATGAGGGGATGTCCCTCGATTGGGGAATGGCTGAACAAATTGTGGTATATGATGGTGATGGGATACTATCGCACTATAAGGAATGATGAACTGCTTGATTTCTATAAGAACTGGAAAGATCTCCATGAACTGATGTGGAGTGAAATGAGTAGAACCAGGAGAACATTATACACAGTAACGGAAACATTGTGGGATGATCTAATGTAATTGTCTTTGCTACTAGCAGCAATGCAATGATCCAGAATAACTCTGAAGGACTTATGAGAAAGAATGCTATCCACATCTAGAGAAAGAACTGTAGGAGAAATCCAGAAGAAAACATAATTTATCACTTGTTTTTATGGGTATATGATTTGGGGTTTTGGCTTTAAAAGATTACTCTATTACAAAAATGAATAATGTGGAAAAAATAAAAGTAATGAGTGGCTCAATTTTTCATCACTTTACTCTCTCTTCTCTCCATGATTTCCTCAAAGCTACAAGTACAGCTTCTTAGTTTCAGATCAAAGCAATACCACTAATAAGGAATGCATTTCAATTGAATTCAATTCAACAAGCATTTACTAATCACCTAATAATGCCAGGCACTAGAAAGCCAAGAGAAATACAAAGAAAAAAATCAAAACAATTTCTATCCTCCAGAACACTACATTCTACTGAAGAGCATGAATAGTTAAGTGACTCTTGTCTTTTATTGTCATACAGAACTCTGTCAGAATAACTTTTAATCTCACTCTCTATCCAGAAGAAGAGTAATATGGTCTTGCTTGAGTTTTAATATTTTTTGACAGCTGTTTGTATGATGGAATGAAGAGGAGAGAGACCAGAAACACTTGTTACTTTCCAGACTAAAACATTTTTCCCTAGCCCTTTTTCTCCCATATCTAACTTCTCCTATTAGAATAAAAGATCCTCAAAGGACCATGAGGCCTTTATTTTTGTCTATTCTTATACCCAAAGACTGTTGTTAATTAATAATCCCCTCAGCCTAATCCATTCATTTAATCAAGGTTCTAAGTGAGAGAACTCTTATCAAGAGTTTGAAGAAAGTTTATGCCCCTTTGATAAATGGCAAAGAAAATGACTTGATTACAAACCTGGGTGACTTGGGAGAGTGATGGAAGATAAGAGCAAAAGGGAAGTTTGGAAGGGAACAGTTTTGGGGGAGTTCCTTTTTGACACATTAAATTTTAGATGTCTGAGGGATATGTAGGAAGTGAATTCTTTCAGAAATTAAAATGAGCTTATGTGAGGTCATTCAACTTATTATTGTCAAAGTCAGAACTAGGATCCGTGTCTCCAGTCTCCCTGACCTCTTCTCTTTACATTATTCTACCTTCTCTAATCACCAGCCTACAGTTATTCTTGCTATAATAAACAAGTCATTAAACTTCACTGGATCTCAGTTTTCTCATTTGCCAAAATGGAGATAATACATTGCCTGCCTCACTCTGTTGTGAAGAAAATCCTTCATATAATCCTTACAATGCCGTGCAAATTTGAATTATTATTAATATTACCTAACTTCCATGAATAAGAAGAAAACATGTTATAATCTCTTGTAGTACATAGAGAGGGGGACATCGCAGTTTTGCAGGCTTTGGCTGAGTTCTGAAGTCAGTTAGGAGTTTAGAATCTTGGTAAAGAGTTTGAGTTGGCGTGGTCCCACCTGGGTCCTGGGAGTGGACCTGGGACCATGCCAACTCAAACTCTTTACCAAGATTCTAAACTCCTAACTGACTTCAGAACTCAGCCAAAGCCTGCAAAACTGCTATGTCCCCCTCTCTCTGTACTACACTCTATAACTAGATGACCATGTGATAATGAAATGGTGACAGGATATTTCCAAAAGATAATGTAGTTCAGCCACATGCTCTGATTGCAATGACGTTGACATATTTATCTGTAGAATATAGGACTGGCTTTTTGAAGAGTCTCAAGCAAAAGATCTTTTATTTAAATTAGCTCTAGGTGGATAGGATTACTTTGACATAAATTTCACAGAGCCATCTAGGACTTAAAAATAAAAGCAACTAGTACTAAGACATTTTTATATTTCATTTTCAAGTCTTAAATTTCTCATTCTGGTACAAGCAACAGAGAAAGTATCTCTTAGTCAATCCTTTCAGTAAACCTCAATGAGACTTCAACTTAGTTATGCTTTCAATTCCCCTATCTCAGTTAGGTAGCCCTAATCTTCCTCCCATCTGTTACCAAGCCTATTAAAATGACATGTCAGACACACTTCCTTTGGCTTTAATTGATGACTGGCATTAGGTAACTGCCCCCATGGAACAAGAGCAAATAGCTCACAAATGTTGTCTCTCAGAGCTGAAGATAAATAGAGCTAGAGGCAATTCTGATTTGGTTTATTCAAAGGAAATTATTCTAGGAAAGTGAGATTGAAAATTAAGTTCTGAGTTTTATCTGGGAGTTTTAAATTAAAATAACTGGACTCTGTATGTATGGGAGGCATAGCTGATAAAGCTCCTGATTGAGAGGTCAGAAAGGTCTGGGTTCAGATCTAACCACAGACACTTAAAAGGTGTGTGTGACCCTGCTAAGTTATTTAAACTCTGAGCTTTAGTTTTCTCTTCTCTAAAATGTGAATGATAACAGCTCCTTCTTCAAAGGACTTTTTGTAAGCATCAATGAGATGACATAAATGTAATAGTTTTCAAACAATGATGTGGTATATAAATGAAAGCTGTTACTATATTTTGATAGGAGATTGGGGGGAGAAGGAGACTGCATCCACCATAATGTCTGCTTTCAGTGCCTCTTAGGTTCTTGAAGATGCACACAAAACATACTTGCTAAGGACATTATCTAAGTCATCAGCTGAGGAGAAGTTAAGAAAAAGTTTACCAAAAATGTTTTCAAAATGTATATAATTTACATAAATCCTTAAAGCTTTGCTGTCTCAATATTAATTCCTAAGAACGGAGGAAATAACTTGCTTTTTGCTGACTTTTAGCAGACAAAGAAGAGTATTGCTGAATAGCACAGCAATCGTGTAAAGAAAATTTCAACACAGCTTTTGGGCCTAAGCTAAAATCTTCTTAAAATGACTTATTTACCATGAACTCTGTTTGGCAAAGACCAGGGGGGAAATATAAGGCAAGACTTTCTCCCCCCTTCTATGACCCCCTTCCCCTGGGCAGAAAAATGATTCCAATTAAGCCATCATTCCAATTATTGGAGGCTCTCAAGAATGTATTATGCAGCTAAATGCCCACTTTTCCTTCCAAAATGATTTTAAAAGCCAGCTACAAAAAGCATGAAATTTGTCTTTACAAACGTCTGTGTGCTCAGGAAAATGTGGGGCATGTAGCAAGCAATAATAGATCAGGGAAAACTGCATGGAGGGAACAAAAGGCAGCCCAGCAGGAAGCGTGGGCTTGGAAACAGCAATTTCCTGCTTATAGTCAGTGGCTGAGGCATTAAAGTGGTACTTCCACACTTAGGTGTGCAGCTAATCCCTTATTAGCCCATTGAAATGCATTGCACAGAAGAGGTAATTTCCCCAGTTACAGTGATATATTTTTCTGGGGCTCAGTCAGTTAAAGGAGGCCAACCCTATGTAAATAGTTGGGACAACCAATTACTCATTGATTCAAGGCCTCTTGTTAGCTCTGGTTTCTCATTTCCTCTGGATGAAGCTATAGGTTTTTCAACCCTAAGAGTGCAAGAGGGGTTAGAACCAATGGGAAAGAAAAGTTTCCTCCTACACACAGAAAGGAGGTCATAAGTAAGTGGCAGTGGAGGAGGTAAGAGTTGGATACCAAACTGCCCTGGAGTACACTAAAATATAGAACGAAGTTTTGGTGCTCCCTTTTGCATAGGGACTATCATGTGGCTGGATCCCATTGCTACCCAGTAAAGACCATAAAAAAATTTCAGGTAGGGCCGAAATTTCCCCCACCCTCCGACTCCCTGTCCCCCAAAGGATATGTATCATAGCATTTATTTAGAGTGGTAAGATATCTGACAGTTAATGGAATCCAATCCTTTCATTTTCTAGATGAAGAAGTAGTAAGTGGCCAGGAGAGTTTAGGAGATTTATCCAAAGTCATATGTAGTGATGGGGCACCTACCACCTCCAGAGTCAGCTTGTGTTACTTTTAGTCAGCTCTAATATAAGAAGAAATTTTCTTTATATTCATTTATAATTTTTCTTCCTGCACCTCCAATCCATTTTTTCATTGCTTCCCTCTGGGACCAAGCAGGATGAAGTCTCATCTCTCTTTCATATGACAACCTATATAATACTTGAAGAAAGCTATCAGGCTCCTTCTGAATCTTTTCTTCAGATTAAAAAACATCCTCAGGTCATTCAACAAATGGTCTTATGTCATGATTAAAAAATCCCTTCAATAACATGACTTTCTTTTTTTCTGTAGGTGAATGAAAGAATTAAATAATAAGATAACAAATTAATTTTAAAAAATAGTTAAGAACTTACTATGTACTTACCACTATGTGAGATGCTAGAAATATAAATACAAAAGCAAGAGATGGTACCTGCTTATATTTTAATAGAGGAGGCACTAGATATTGGGTAGTAATGGCCAGGGCAAGATATTTTGCTCTACCAAATCATATAAATGGTAAATAGAATAAAAAGAGGATTAGTCAATGAGAGAACGGTCCTGAGAGCATGTCTAATAGATTTCTCCTGATGCTCCACATGAATGGTTAAAGTGAGACTACTTCTAGAAATGCTTGATTATTTTAAATGAAGGAACCCTGAGCCCTGGTTTAACATATGTACATATATTCTGGGACTATTTTCTATCCATTTGATGAATAGAAATGAAAATTCATATGATTCACAGTTGAGCCAGAAGTGAATGTGTATATTATATTCATTAACCCACCAAATTGATCTCTCTCATTCCTGATAGTGATTGAGAAAATATAGGATGTGAACATTTGGGTGGAGAGGAAGGCATCAAGACCTTATTTCCCAACTGGGCCACCATGCGTTTTCTGGACTTTTGGTCCTATCATTTCTTTGTCTCTTTGTGTTTCTTCTTTCTGCTTTTAGATAAATGAGTGTTGGATATGAAACAGACTATGGTATAATCATGTGAGTTTCAAATGGTTGAAAAAGAGATCAGATCTTTAGGAATTGTTGTCCATTCCAAAGTTTTCTGGTAGCTAGGTGGTGTGAGAAGTAACCAGAGGGATCACCTATAGAATCCAGTCTAGTAGATTGACCTAGAAAGCAAGATGCTATGCTCTATAAGCAAGGAGATGACTTAGACTATCAATTATACCTCTTAGAAGTGAACTATATTATAACATAATATAACATAATTTAATTAATAATAATGAATATGTTCATATTCATAAACTTTAGAGCTTATAAATAATTTTGCTCATATCACCTTCTAAGCTAAGTATTTAAATTACTACTATTTTACAAGTAAGAATCTTGAGATTCAGAGAATTTGAGTGAGCCATATCATATCATAGTTGGTCAATATTAGGATAGACATAAAGATTTTCTGACTTCTAGCCCAATTCTCTCTAGCACAGTCTTTTCTCCTGAGGGAGGAGAAGAGATGTTACCTATAAGATTCCATTATTACAGGGAATTACAGAATTATTGGTGAAGAAACTTTGTCTAATCATGAAGATCAGCAAATTGCCTCTAACTTTGTCTTACACAATTGCCTGGGGATATTGAGAATTAATGTGCTTTAACCATGGACCCACAGAATCAGTTATGTGTCAGAGACAGAACTTGAATTCTGAGCCTTCTTACTCCAAAGCTGATATGTCATTCAGTCTCTCCTCTTCCAGTTACCCCATCCTTTTATCTGGGCATTTGAGAAGGCAGAAAAAGATGAAGCATAAGACAATTTAAAAAAAATATCAAGTCTAGATGAATGGGATAATGATGACATCATTGTCATAAATTTGGAAAGCAAAGAAGAATCTTTGAGTAAAAGGCAATGAGTTAATATAATATATTTAATTGTATGTGGCTAACTCTTAGGTATTGTGCAAAGGAAGTAACTCTTGCACCATTCACTTGCTCTCCTCTTGGACCATCCCAAGTTTGCCCTAATCATTCTTGACCCTACAAATATCAAATTACTGTACAAGTCAGAAAAAGAATAAGGTTTTAATTTAGCTTAAATAATAGATTTTACAAAATAATTGTACCCTGGCACAGTAGCAGTAACAGTGTAGACTGAATTTTGCAAAGGAGAGCAGGCAATTGGAGTTGAAGCTGGCCTCAGGAGGTTTTTTTTGGGAGGGGCCAGTGAAGGAGGGAGTTTGGTAAAGATTCTGAAGATTCTAAACTGTCAATGGCCAACTGCTAAAAACTCCTGAGAGGGAGAGGACATTCAAGTCTCCGGTGGGCTTGGGGTGGATGGTAGTGGGTGGCTGGGAGGTTCTGGACAGGAATTTAGCTCTTCTGAACCCAAAATTCGGGAGCAACCTGGAGATTTCAACAGCAAAATTTTTCTACTGACTTTCGTTGCCAATGAAGAAGAAACTGAAAGAGTTGTGCTCCATAATGGGAGTTAGTGCCCAGACTCTGGAGGGAGCTGGCACTTGGGGGACCCTTCCTTGATCCCTCTTATACCCCTTCCTTGCAGTTATTCCCCTGTTTGTTAGATAGTGTTAAGGATAGGATATGGTGAAGGGAGGGAGAATGAGTTTCTGAGTCAAAGCTACAGAAGAAACCAGAGCTGCTCTCTTGTTGTGGGGTTCATAGTTGATAGAGAGATTATCCCATTTCCCTCCTTCCTCAAAAATCCTCTAACATCCCTTACCCTGTTATCCTGAATTCCCTCATCCTTATAATAAAGCTTTATTAGTTTATTAGTGGTAGTTTGGGGCTGTTACTTGGAGGGGAGGAAGACTAATCTTGTGGCTGAGGGGAAGATGAATGCCAAACACCATCTTGAAAGGCAAAGCCACTAGAAGTGAGGAGTGGGGAGGCTTGTCTCCATAGTGCTGGCTCTGAGGGTGGGATCTAACCCATTAGGGTCACATCTGATCCCCAGCACCTTCCTTCAACATCCCCACTATAGCTTTGCCAATTGGGAACCTTTTTGAGTTTATTCCCTCACAGGTCTTCCCTGGGGTGTAGGTGAGTGAATAGCTGATCTGGCCCATTGAAAGCTGACAAGGGGGGAGGCTAGATACCCCCCACCCCCGTTTACCATCAATACTCACTCACATATACCTGGCACAGTAGAAATGCATGGAAATGTAAGATCTTATCTAGACATCATTTAAGATCCTCACAAGGGATCTATTGACTTTCAAAGTCAGCTTTCTTGAATCTAGGGAAGATTGTCTTGAGAAGATTTAAGGAAAGAGAAGTTTGTTCTTGTCATCTTTCCTATGTTATACTTTACCACCCCTTTTTGCAAAACATGTTCTCCACAAAATTTTTATTGCTATAGAATATTGCATTCATCCTAATTGTCTGGATTAGGTGTCAAATACATGATAGACACTTACTGTTATTATTATTTGCAACAGTAATATTATTAGCAAAAATAACAAAAGTAGCAATAGCAATAATAATATAAATATGGCCTGGAACTGTGATTTCATTATTGTGGAGAACTCTCAAATACAAGAAAAGAGGGAAAGAAGGAAGGGAGGAAGGAAGGAAGGAAGGAAGGAAGGAAGGAAGGAAGAAAGGAAGGAGGAAGGAATTCATTAAGCATTTTCTATATGCCAAGCACTGTACTAAATATTGGGGACACAAATACAAGAAAAAACAAAAGTAGTCCCTGTATTTATGAGTTTACATTCTAATGGAGAAAAAGAACATGCAAAAAGGAGGTGAAAAGCAGGGAGGAGAGTATGGAGGAAGAGAGATTAAGGTACTAGATACAAGAAGGGACAGTTAATGGGGTTGAAGGGTAGTAGACTTCAATGACAGGAGGCCCCAAGCACTAAGAGAATTTGCAGGATGATCCAGCAATAAAGGAAGCATATTTTTGAAGTCCAAAGATAGTCTGTAACAAATCTAGTAGGAGTGTGGGAATGAATACTAAGGTATCTCTGCCAATGCAAGATAGTACTTTCATTGCAAGTTATAGTCTCAAAGAATTGCCTGGAGCCCTCAGAGTTGAAATGACTTGCCCAGGGTCACATAACCAGTATTTCTCAGAGAAAAGATTTAACCCCAGCTATCCATAACTCTGAGGCAGATTGTTTAATCCCACATGATAACTCTCTAATGATAATAAAAACAAAAAATGCTCATCAAAATGAATTGTGATTTTGGTTGGCTAGATGTTTGACATGTAAATATTCACTCCAAACATTTAATAAGTTATTTTAATTTTCATGGTATGCTTTAAAAGACAAAAAGCTTAAAATTTCAAAGAAACAAATCTCATTTTTAGTGGTTAAATTTCAGGTGATGCTGGAAAAACCTTGATGTCAAAGACCCAGCCTGTGCTCTTCTTATGACATAATGATGAAGGCATGGTAGGAAAACAACAACATTGAACTACATTGAACTAGGAGTCATGAGATTGATGGGTCACAGATCATAGAACTAGTGCCGAGAGAGTGCTCAGAGATCCTCTGGTTCAATTCTCTAATTTTATAGATGACAAACTTAGGGCCAGCAAGCTTACCTATTGTCTTAGACTACATAGGTTATTGTGGGAGAAGGTGGATTTGAACTCTCGGAACACTTATGCTATTGCTGTTCTGCATTGATGATATTGATAAAATCTAATTTTAGATCTGTAACTAACTGATGTGAGAAATCCCCTACCCTCCTTTATGATTAGCTTCATCATGATTATGATTATATTAATATCAACCTTCATAATTATTTCTTTATAAGTCTTGATTTAATCAAAATTATAATTTTAGCATAGTTAAAGAGTATTAGCATAAGTTAATTAATATTGTTCTAACCTTTATGATTTTACTAGCATCTTATCCAAGTATATTGGCTTTGAATTTGTAACTTTGTTCTCTGAGCATTAATCACATGATTGTCTTTTTCTTATGGAGTGGGGCTTAGAACCTCTACCTCATCCTTGTATACATCATTTCTACTATTGTGACATGTTCTTTATGTATCACATCAGGTGACTGATCTTATCTGTATATGACACTTCCTTTTTTCCTGTATTATTCTTACACTGGCATATAAGTTGTTATAAGTGTTTTGAGCATAAAAGGAGACCATCTCACAAGGCTTGAGACCACAGTCCAGCTTTATTGTAAGACTGGCCCTCTCTCAATAAACCTATTTCTTTTTGTCTTTGAGACTTTGTTTCCCATATTGGCATTTTGACTCCTAAAATTTTCAACATGTTTATCTTTAGCAATGTAGTTAACGTCTTTGGGCTTCAATTTCCACACTTATAAGATGAAGGACCGTCCAGGCAGTCAATATGGATTTTTTAAGTTCTTGTTCTGTTTTGGATTCTGTGCTAAAGAGGCACTAAGGATACAAATTAAAATAAAGGCAATCTCTGCACTCTAGGAACTCGCAATGTACTGGAGCAGACCACATGGAAACAGCTCTGTACAAGAAAGATATATACACTATAAATTGGAAATAATCAATAAAAGGCATAATCCACAGAGAGAAGGAACCAATATTGAAGGGGAACAAGAAAGAAATATCAGAGAAAATGAGACGTTAGTTGGGACTTGAAGGAAGCCAGCAAAAGCAGGAGTGTGTAGGTTAAGAGTATTCTGGGTATAGGGAACATACCCAGAGTCAAGAGTTGGAATGTATAAACTTTCACTACGTCTAAAAAGTATGTGTTCTGCAAACTCATCATTCTGGCCCTGCCTAATCCTAAATCTTCTTGAACACTACTGAGGTTCTGCAAAGAATTCTTTTGATTTGTAAGTCTAACTAATCAAAACCATATGGATGTCAGGAAGCTGGCTACTAGAATGATTGAGCTGCTGTGTCCCAGTACCAAATGATGCAGGAGGATGCTCTCCACTAATTATATGCTGTCAGCCCTAATGGATGCTCAGTTCAGTGTTTCCAAGGTTCCAGGTGGTGTGCTGAAAACACAAAATGGGAGCAGGTCATTTGGGATACTTGGCTATGTCTGAAGTCACTAAATAAGTAACTAGACCATCTGAAGGAGGAGAATTCTGGAGTCATAACTCATAGATTTTTCTTCACAAGAAGAAAGTTTAGTAATTAACTCTCACCTGTGGCTTCCAAGAAGCTAAAGCATGCTTAGTGGCCATATCATGGTTAAACCATCTCTGTATATCTGAGATTATTTATGTTTATCCCAGAAACTTTCATTCTAGCTTTTGATTCATCTAGCTGAGCATCTTGTATGATGTACTCTGCATGTAAGTTAATAAAGTGACAACGTATAGCCTTGTTGTGTTCCTTCCCAATCTTAAATCAGTTCCATATTTGACACTAACTATTGCTTCTTGACCAGCATATAGGTTACTCAGAAGACAAGATGTTTTGGCACTTGCATCTCTTTGAGGACTTGCACATTTCATTGTGACTCACACAGTCAAAGGTTTTAATGTTATCAGTGAAACAGAAGTAGACATTTTTCTGGAACTCTCTTACTTTTGCCATCCAAGGAACTGAACCTTTAATAACTGATAAAATTGATTTGAGAATTATCAGCATAGAAATGGAAATTAAATCCTTGGGAACTGATGAGATCACCAAGTAAAGAAGGAAAAAGAGTCCAGGTCAGAACCCTGAACGACACCTACAGTTTGAGAGCAAGATTTTGAGGGGGGATCCTGCAAAGAATACAGAGATGGTATGATCACATGAGTAGGAGGAAAACCAGGAAAAAATGGCGTCCAGAAAGCCATGTATATTCAGGTCTTCGCTATTTCTCTCTATACTCACTGTCCCACTTGGCTATTTCAGTAGTTCTTACTGATTCTATCAACTTCTTTACAAATTATTCTCCTTCCTACATAATCAGGCCTAGTATCTTTTCTGAGCTCTAGTCTTGCAAGACTGTATTTTGTACACTTAAAACTGGATATTCTCTAGGCATCTCACACTTAATGTGCTCGAAACTAAATTCATTGTATTTATTCCAAAACTATCCATCTTCTGAACTTCCTCATTACTGACAAGATAATTTATTCACAATCTCATTAACCCTTCTCCATTCTACTTCTAAATATCACTCACCAAGCATATCTAATAATTTTCCAAATCTTCTTGATGCTTACATTTCCAAAGAATTCTCTCTTTCTCTGTCTCTCTCTCTTCCTCCATCTCTCCCTCCCTCTTTCCCTCTCCAACCAAATCTATCCCTACCTCTTTATCTCTGTCATCTCCATCTCTCTATGTATGTATATATTCATATAATAATATGTATGTCTATATTTACATATGTACATATGTAGAGGGAGCATGTATGTATGTTTGGAGGTGAAGAGGATATATGTTGATATTAATATTATTACATATCTCTTCACTCTATTCACAAGGTTAACCATCTTTGTTTTGACCCTGATTGCCTCATTCCTTAACTAATGCAACAATTTTCCAGTTCTTATTTTTGCCTCTTCTCTTTCCAGTATTATCTCTCTTCCACATAAGTGCCAAAGTGATTTTCCAAAGGTATGCATCTGATCATGACATTTACCTATTAAAGCTTCTGTTGTTCTTTATGACCTCTATGATAAAATAAAAATCTCTCTATTTGCTTTTAAAGTTCTTTTTAATCTGGGTCCCTTTGTATCTTTCTAATCTTTTACCCATTATTTTCATCCATGCCATACTGGCTTACTTGCAGTTCTTCAGATAGCGTGCTCCATTCCCCCTTTAAATTCCTTTGCTTTGGTTATCTCCTGAGCCTAGACTTATCACCTCCTACTAGAAGAGTTCATCCTAGTCATCTCCACCTCTTCAAATTCTTGACTTCCTTAAGGATTCTCCTCAAGCCATCTTCTGCAAAAGCCTTTCCCTGTCTTAATTCCTATAAATGTATTTTTTTCCTCCAAGATAACCTCACATCTACTCTTTGGGTATCTTTGTATATACTAAGTATATTCAGATATATACCCAGTTATATATTTGCTGTTTCTCCTATTAGAATTTGAGCTCCTAGAGAGCAGATAATGGTTTGTATTTTGCTTTAAAAAATATCCCTAGCACCTGGCACATGCTTCAATGAATGACCAGTAAATGTGTTAACTAATTGCCAAACATCAATAAAAAGATTTTTAAAACCCAGTTTAGAAAAGAGAAGAAGCCATAATTGAATTATGTTAAGATTAAAAATGATAAAGACTGATATAATAATAGAAATTAGTATTTTAATAAAAGCCATGGTCATGTTGGTAAAATATATATATATGACCGTGCCTGCCTAGCTTTTACCGACAGAGCCCATCCTCTCTCCCGCACACCAGCCAGCTCCTCAGGAAGATCAAGGGCTTTCTTTAGGCCCTCCTCTCATTTAAAATGTCCTATGCGTGGCGGCATAGACGTCCCCACGCCCAAAGAACTGGAAACTGGAAACCCATTGGAATCACGGGAAATGTAGTCTGATAGTCCCCACGTGTCCATAGAAAATTTGTAACATACTTTTAAATGGCATCTCACCAATTCCAAATATACAATTATGCCAAAGCAGGGTTGTCTATAGCCAGAGGAGAAGACTAGATTAGGGTGGCAGAAGACGAGGGGATGCAACTTCACAAAAGCCACCAAGAATAGTAGACTGAGAAGCTAGAAAAGGAAAAAAAAAGGAAGAAAAAAGTAATACCTTCACTTGGTCTCTGCTCCTAAGGATAAAAGGAATGGAGGAGAGAAAAAACACCACAATAAGAAAAATCAATCCTAGGAAAATCAAATTGACATAGTTTTGTGGGGGAAATGTCTTAAAGGTAGTTTCCCTTAAGGAAAGTATGACTTTGAAAATTGACTTTATGATTGAGTGTTAAATCTGTGTGTTTGCTTATAGGTGTGTTTTTAGGGGTTCAAACTTATGAGAGTGGGTTTTCTATTTTAAACTGTCTACCAGGGTTGTGAGGATTAAATAAGATAATATTTGGAAAGGGTTTAGGACAGTGCTACCACATAATAAGGGCTTAGTCCAAGTCCAACACTCTATCAGTATAACACATAACTGCATTATTTTCTTCCCAAACAAAATATAAGCATACACATATATGCAAACACACATACAAATATTCACACACACACACACACACACACACACACACACACACACACAACACAGAAACCTCCAGTGTAATTTGACTGAGCATTGACTGCTTCTACCTTTAAAAAGCTGCCAACTGTACAAGACCTTGGAAAATTATTGTAATTCTGATTCTGAGTGTGTGTGAATAGGTAGAAGGGAATTTAGCAACTTTAGAGAAAGAAATATTTCAGTAAGTCCAGATAACAGGAACTGGTGGGCTGTAAAGCATCTTGGATTCAATAAAGTATTCACAAAACTTGGGAAATATAAATTAATAACTAGCTTATATTCTTGAAATTTGGGTGACACAGTATATATGTATGTATGCTCATGTGTGCAAATTTCAGTTTAAGATTATTTGCTTAGGGTTGGGTATATTTTGCTTTTGTACATTAGTGTACGTCAGGAACCATGAAGAACTGGAATCCTTTCATTTCAAAAAGATAGCTTGCAAGCATCATTACAAGCACAGTTTTGTTAATTAAGGGTTTAATGCAAATTATATGGAGAAGAGAACCAGTAAGTTAAAGTGGAAAAGAGCTTTGTAGTCAAAAAACTGGTTTCAAATGTCATTTATTACTATTTGTGTGTCCATGAGGACATCATTTAAATACTCTGGGCCTCAGTGTTCCCATCTGCAAAATGAAAGATTCTTAGGTTTCTTCTTGTACTATATATATTATAATACTATAAATTTGGCCTTAACATGAAAATAATTGGAGCTATTATCTTCATCAATTGAAATTTAATTTAACTGACATATTGAATTCTATGTTTGCTTCTCTGTAATGCATTCCTGGATGTGTTCTCCAAGAACTATTAAAATGGAGTCCAAGATAGTGAAGAATTTGGACCATTACTCTATGGTATTCTTGAGATATCCCAGATTGTTCTTCCCACCACTCCCACCCAGAAAAGTAGCTAGTAGAAAGGAAATTGGGGTGGCCTCTTCTTCCTTGATCTTTTCCTCTTGTTGTTTACTCATATCTTGCCCAGAGCGACTGTTTTATTTTTGCTATTTTGTTTTCTCCATTTTTGTTCTGTTTATGATTCTCTGCCTCTGGATTTCTGTCTCTGTCTCAAAGACATAGAAAAATTATAGAAGATTTAAATTTCTCTAATTTTTAAAAAAATATTTCATTCATTCTTTCTGAAGCTTGAGCATCTCAGAATCTTTCCATCATTTGTTTTTGCTAATTAATGGTTCCAAACTACCCCACAAAGACAAGTACAATGGGATCATTGGGACTGAGTTTCTTATTAATCTGTCCTTCCTTTTATAAAGTACTTCCAATCTATAATATAATATGCTATGTCTATCTACCCACATATGGATTCTATATCTAATGAGTTGGGAGGTCCTCCCATAGTTTTCTTCTGTGTATTTGTCTTCTTTCCATAACTCATGTGTGATTTAATATTAGATACTATTAAAATTTAAGTTCTTCATGTAATATTTAACTGAGAAATTTCTTGATCTCTTTTGAGATAGTATATGTAAAGAGCTTTATAAACTTTAAAATATTATGTAAACATAAGTTGTTATTGATCGTTTGGCAGTGCCAAATAGTGTTTTAAAATCTTAGAAACACTTTGAAATCCTTTTTTTAATTGCACTTTTAGATCTTATGTTTTTTACTAGTTATCAGGATATATATACTCAAACTCTGTGCCCTTCCTCCCATTTGATAAGAGCTTGCAAGGCCAAGTCTGAATGTAGGAGGGGAGTACCTGAGCTATATTATAAATATATTGCCTTTGACAAAAGTTTGCAAGGCTGAGAAAGCCCCCAAACAACCTTGACTGGCCAGACAGGTAACATTAAACAGGACATGAGAAGGAACATCATCCATGCACAGTGGGGACCTTTGCAATAAAGAAAAGATCTTCACGATTAGGGGAAGTTGCCCAAGCCCTGAATATGCCTCCTTCCTCTTTTCTCACCTCTTCCCTGCCTCTTCTCCTGGAAAGTCCCCTGGAATGCCCATGGGAGGAATAATCTGAGGAGTGTGAAGAATTCCCAAGGATAATTCCTCATCCCCATAATAAATTTTGCAACTTGAAATCCTGCTTCTACTTTTCCATTGCCCTGTCTAAACTTTCTATAATGTAATAATTACCTTGAATAAACACCTTCTTCATTCCTTAAGATGAAGGCATCTGAGCTGCATTTTTATGTGAGAACAATCATTCCCTCTCCCACAACAAAACTCACTCTGTCACAACATTATCATGTCACCATTCTTTTTAATTGCCTAGTATGTGCTGGGCACTGTGCTACACTCAAGAGTTACAAAGTGTCAAGATTATTTAGTTAAACCTATTATTGATTTTCCCAGAGGTTGAAACAAAGAACTCAATGAATAAATCTTCTATGAGTTGGTCTTGTCTAATTCCCAGAAACTGGAGGTCTGAATTTGAAAAAGGATGATCAAATCAGAAGACCCAGAAATCTACTCCCAACCACTCTAGCTACTCCCAAAGACAAAATTGAAGTTTAACTATGAATTGGGTTTTACTTCTTTCTCAAGGACTCCAGTTAAAAAAATTAAGACACTTTAAACACCTGCAATCACCAGCCAATCATGCATCTTTAACTTTGCATATCCTTTAGTTCCCAAGCTTTGTAAACTACCATATGTGCAAACTTTTCTTCCCCTGAAACTACAAAGCACTGGACTTTCTGTAAATCAGCAGAAATTCCTATTAATTAGGTTATTGTTAGTTTCTTCTAGAAGTGGTTATCCCAAGGTGGCCTCCCTTTATTGTGTTCTGAATCATGGTTTCCCTTGTCCTGATTAAATCTATTCTTAATAATACTCTGATAGTTTAAACTTTTTTCAGGTTGACAAAAGATGAAAAGTAATGCATTCATGCCCTTTAGAAGTTTTTATTTTGTTGGGGAAGAAAATAATGAAGCTAGTTCTTACCATAGAGTGCTAGACTTAGAATGTAGAAGGAAGAAAATAAGCATTTAGTAAGTGTTTTTATGTGGCAGGTATTGTGCTAAATCCTTCCCAAATATTATCTGACTTAATACTTACAACCATGGGAGATATGTGCCATTATCATTCTCATTTTAGAGTTGAGGAAATTGAGGTGCAAAGCACAATTTCTGCTTAGTAATTATGTTGTGGGAGAGTTTTAAAGTAAAACCCTAGATCTGGACAGGTACTCTTGTCAAGAATGTCAACTCCAAAAGTTAACTTAAGAAGAGAAATTTATTACATTGAATAGAAGTTGAATAATTGGATTAAAGTGGCTGAGGGAAGCAGAAGCAGGTGGAATGCTGGATCTTCGAGGAGATGGGGTCTTGGCTTCTTATACCCGCTTGACAACAAGGGTTACATGACCAGAGGTGGAGGTGAGTGGGAATGGGGTGAATCAGGAATGAGGTGACATTTTGGGTTGGGAGGATATAAGGAATGTCTGGTGATGTTTTGTGTCCTGAAGGCACAAGAGATAGCCTAGGGCAGTGATGGGCAAACTTTTTAAAGAGGGGGCCAAAGGAAAGGAAATACTCATCTGTCAGTCTGTTTCCAAGACAACTCTTTCGAAGTTTCATTATATTGTATCCTACTCTTTGAATTCATCAGACTAGGAATAATGCTGCTTGGCTGGATAGAACATTTCATTGGGCCACATGTAGCCCACTGGCCATAGACTGCCCATCACTGGCCTATGGAGTTCAAGGGATAATTAGACTCTGTACCACCCAATGCTTCTCAGAGTGGAACTGGGAGATGCATATCTATGTTAATTGAAGATCTAGGGCTCTCAGGGATCAGAAAGGCATTTCCTACTTTTTTTTTGACCTGGAACACTTCTGAAGCTTGGGGTATCCAGAGGGAAATCCTGGGTCCCATGTCAAGTATATGAGACTGGATTTGAAATCAGATCTATCTGATTCTAAAAGTAGCACACCATGCATCTGCCTTTAATCCTTAGCTGTAGGACATTAGACAAGTCACTTAGGCTCACTGTGTCTCAGTTTTCTTATCTGTAAATGAAGGGGTTGTACTTGATGACTTCTGACTATATGTATAAAGCCATGATCTTATGTTCTAAGTGTGTGAGTGCATGTATGTGGATAATGTTTCACTTTCCATATCCAAATTAATGTGCACTTGAAGCAACCACAATTCTTGATTTAATCAATCAAAGGCAGAAACCTACAATTAAACAAGGACTTAATTAATTTTGGAGGACTGAAGAACTTAGGCATTTCTGAGGGAGCCACCCCTGTGAATTACTTGGTTCATTGCCTGAAGGGCAGTTATTGCCTATCTGACTTTTTGCTTTTTTGTTAAAGAAAGTTACAGAAGTCAATGTTTTGAGGCAATTCATTTTCCAGGAAACTCAGCTGAGAAAAATAGAAAGTGTTGCCTGAATATATGAATAACTGACCTCTCTTCTTTGTTTCACTCTGTCCATAGAGACTAAACACTAGATAATCTTTTATACTACACGTAGGCACTTAATATATTCTGAATTTGTCTCTTTTTTTGGTACATTTACTTGTATATGTTTCATCATGCTCACTAATTTATATGTACTTAGAGAATGGGGAATATATCATCTTCTCTTCATATGTCCATCAATAGCTGACACCTGGTTAGCATTTTAAAGATATAGTTCATAAATTAATAGTGAGTTGAACATCTGAAATCCCCTCAGGCTCCAAGATTCTTTGATTCTAGGAGTCTGGGTCATAATGATGCCAGCTAGGATTGAAAACAAGTATCTATGGTCCAGTTGTTTTCCAGAACTTGTGCTTTGAAAGATGGAGCTTGTGTTTTCAAAGCTTTCCTGTTTTGCTGTTCTATATCATTTGTGTCCACAGCAGATTTCATTATGATGTATACCGAGGGAATTTTATTTTAATTTTTCTCCTTATAGGAGAACATTATTGAACATTCAAGCATGGAAGACATTATTTTTATTCATCAAATGAGAAAAGGTAAATTTTATTATATTTCTTTTAAAAATAAATTAACAAATTTCCAGGGGTGGAGTCAAGATGGTGGAGGAATCCACAGCAGCTTTGTGCCACCATGAGAGTCCTTTCTGACCAAGATTAAAGTATTGCAACTAAAAGAATACAGGAGTGAAAGAACCTGTCAAGGAGACAGAGTGAAACAACTAAAGAAAATAAAAACCCAAAAGGTAGGAAAAGAACATCTGGGGCACTGGGGTGAGAGGAAAGCAGATCCAGGAAGAAGCTGTAGCAAGGAGGGAAGAGCGAGCCAAAAGCAAACCACACCCCACCCACCCCACATCTGCTGTCTGAGGTTTAAAACCTAAGTCCAAGCGAACATCCAGACCCAAAGATCCTACCTGGGCAAATAGTGGTATAAGCCAACCCATACCCCTTGAAATTTCAAACCTGTGGAGAAGTTCAGTGTCTCAGCCCAGGGAATTCTAGTCTGAGCTTCAGATAAGTTCACACTTTGGGGTGGTTGATAGTACTAAGTACTGACCTTCTTGCCTAAAGCTCAGGGTGGAACACCAAGACAAGACAATCAAGGGTATGCTGGATTGGATCAAGTACACAGTGAGACCAAAAATTTGAGCCTAAGCCTGGAACAAAATTTGATCAGCCAAGAAACTTAAAAACACCCCTACTTAACACTAAGTAAGGGAATTTTTAATTTTCTTTTAAGTTTCTTGGTTGATTAACAACATAGACAAAGTGAATAAAGAATTCCCTTTCACAATCCTCTCTGTGATTCTTTGGGAGGCTGGTCTCCAATGAATCATTTAACATAACCAGTTTATACCTCTAAAAATCTTCTAGCTACAGGTGCATACAATATTGCACTTTTCTAAGAGGGAAATGAAAGAGATAGGGAGAGAGAGAGATAAGGAGAGAGAGAGAGATGAGAGAGAGAGAGAGAGAGAGAGAGAGAGAGAGAGAGAGAGCAAGCAAACCAAAATTTGTTAGGTGTATTGATAATAAGCCAATTAGGAGGCAATCCCCTTTGGAATGCAAGTTCAATCAGTTACACTCCAGAGTTCATGCTGGATCTTCTGATGCTGTGGAGGTTTTTTCAGGCATTTTCATGGCACTTCCTTTATACAACTCATTTTCTTAATTTGAAGAGTTATTGAAGTTCCTTTTCCTGAAATTTTTCTCAGACAATTTAAAATATTATGTTCTGAAAGGCAAAAAATGTGAGGCTACAATAAAAAATTACATACACAGCAAAACTGAGCATAATCCTCTATGGGAAAAAATTATGTTTAATGAAATGGAAGAATGTCATAATTTTCTGATAACAAAACAGAAATGAAAAGAAAATTTGATGAATAAATTCAATACTCAAGAAGAAAGAAAAAGGTAACATGAAAACTTAAGGGTTTTGACAAGGTTGAATTGAGAATATTCATACCTGGAAAAGTGATACTAGAAGTAATTAAGGTATCTATGTTACTTGAGATACTTAAGATACTTAAAATATGCAAGATACCTAAAGTACTTAAGATACTTAAGAACTTTCTCACTATTTGAGCAATGAAAAAGATTATACTTAAAAAGAATGAAAAAAGCTAAATAAGACAGGTTGATATCCAAGAAAAGGAATGGGAAATAGGATCACATGGGAAGAACAGGAAAGGAAAGAAGGGTGTAAACTATCTCCCATTAAGAAGCACATAAAGTACAAATACAGTGGAGGAGAAGATGGGAGAAGTGGTGGGCTATGTTTGAACTTAGTCTCATTAGACTTAGCTCAAAGGAGAAAATAACAGTCAGATATAGTAAACTACCTTACCCTATAGAAAAGTGGGAGGTTTGGGGGGAATAATGTAAGTGGGTAATGGACAAAAAGGAGAGAGAATTGGGGGAAGTAGTCATCAAAAACAAAATATCTATAAAATAGGGAAATGTTAAAAGGAGAGAGAAGAGTAAATAGAATGAAATAAAATGGAAGGAAACACACAATTAGTGATTATAGCTGGGAATATGAATGTGAACTCATCCATAAAATGGAAAAGGATAGCAGAGTAGATGAAAAATCCTACTTTTTTTTGCAGGGTAAGATTGATTTTTATACTGAATTGATTATGCATGTTCTTCCCTCATTAAGCTAATTCCAATGAGAGTAAAATTCGAATGATCACCTCCCCACTTCCCCATCTTCAACTCCAATGTAAAAACTCTGTCATGTCTCTTTTATGTGTGATAATTTACCCCATCTTATTTTTTCCTTTCCTTCTCCCATAGCATTCCTCTTTCTTAGTTTTATTAAAGTATCATCCCAGCTTGTTCAATTCACATCGTTGCCCTTGGTCTATATATACTCTTTCTAAGTGCCCTAATGAAGAAGTTCTTAGGAGTTACAAGAATTATATTCCCACATTGGTATGTAAAAGTGTACCTTATCAAATATCTTTTGGTTTTCTTCCTTGTTCATGTTTTTATACTTCTCTTGAGCCTTGTACTTGTGATTCAAATTTTACATTTAGTCTGATCTTTTCATCAGCAATCTCTGAAGGTTCTCTATTTCATCGAATACCCATTTTTCCCCCTGAGGTATTATTCTCAATTTTTTTTGGATGATTCTTGGTTCAAGTCCTACTTCTTTTGTCATCTGGAATATATTCCAGGACCTTTGATCCCTTAATGTAGAAGCTGCTAAATATTGTGTTATCCTGGCTGTAACTGCATGGAATTTGGATTGTTTCTTTTGGGCTGCTTAAGACATTTTCTCCTTGACCTGGCAGTTATATATTTGGCTATAATATGCCTGGGTATTATCTTTTTGAGATTTCTTTCATGAGGTGATCAATGGATTCTTTAAATTTCTATTTTATCTTCAGGTTCCAGAATATCAGGACAGTTTTCTTTAATAACTTCTTCGAAGGTGATATCTAGACTCCTTTTAAAAAAATTACAGCTTTCAGATGATTCAATAATTCTTAGATGACCTCTCCTGGATTTATTTTCCAGGTCTGTTGTTTTTCTCATTTTTATTTTCTTCTATTTTTCATCTTTTAGTTTCATTTGTTTCTTGATGCCTCCTGGAGTCATTAGATTTCACTTGCCCAATTCTATTTTTCAGGCATATTTTCCTTTGAGTGAGCTTTTTCATACATCCTTTTGATTTACAAAATTCTACCTTTTAAAAAGTTCTTTTATTTAGAGAATTTTTATATCTTTTTCTCCATATGAACAATTCTGTCTTAAGAAATTATTCTCTTCAGTGCCCTTTTGCATATCTTTTTTCCATTTGTCCAGTTCTGCTTTTTTAAAGAGTTCTCTTTAATGGATTTTTGTGCCTTTTTTGCAAATTGGCCTATTCCATTTAAGTTATTTATTAATTTTTAAAGTATTTTTGTGTTTCCTTTATCAAGCTGTTAACTCTATTTATGGTTTTCCGGTATCACTATCATTTCTTTTGCCATTTTTTTCTTCTAACTCTCCTATTTGAATTTTAAAATCCTCCATTAATTGTTTTTTTTTAACATTTATTAATAATCATTTTTAACATGGTTACATGTTTCATGCTCCTACTTTCCCCTTCTCCCCCCGCACTCCCCCCACCCATGGCCGACACACATTTCCACTGGTTTTGTCATGTGTCCTTGATCAAGACCAATTTCCAAATTGTTGGTGGTTGCATAGGTGTGGTAGTTTCGAGTCCACACCCTCAATCATGTCCACCCCGACCCATGCGTTCATGCAGTTGTTTTTCCTATATGTTTCCTCTCCTGCAGTCCCTCCTCTGAATGTGGCTAACATTCTTTACCATAAATCCCTCAGAATTGTCCTGGGTCATTGCATTGCTGCTGGTACAGAAGCCCATTACATTCAATTTTACCACAGTATATCAGTCTCTGTGTACAGTGTTCTTTTGGCTCTGCTCCTTTCGCTCTGCATCAGTTCCCGGAGGTCTCTCCAGTTCTCCTGGAACTCCTCCAGTTTATTATTCCTTTTATCACAATAGTATTCCATCACCCGCATATATCACAGTCTGTTCAGCCATTCCCCAATTGAAGGACATACCCTCCTTTTCCAGTTTTTTGCCACCACAAAAAGCGCAGCTATAAATATTTTTGTACATGTCTGTTTATCTATGATCTCTTTGGGGTACAAACCCAACAATGGTATGGCTGGGTCAAAGGGCAGGCATTCTTTTATAGCCCTTTGAGCATGATTCCAAATTGCCAGCCAGAATGGCTGGATCAGTTCACAACTCCACCAGCAATGCATTAATGTCCCAATTTTGCCACATCCCCTCCAACATTCATTACTCTCCCCTTCTTTCATTTTAGCCAATCTGCTAGGTGTGAGGTGGTACCTCAGAGTTGTTTTGATTTGCATTTCTCTAATTATTAGAGATTTGGAACACTTTCTCATGTGCTTATCGATACTTTTGATTTCTTTACCTGAAAATTGCCTATTCATGTCTCTTGCCCATTTATCAATTGGGGAATGGCTTGATTTTTTATACAATTGCTTTAATTCCTTGTATATTTGAGTGATTAGACCCCTGTCAGAGTTTTTCGTTATAAAGATTTTTTCCCAATTTGTTGTTTCCCTTCTGATTTTGACTACATTGTTTTTGTTTGTACAAAAACTTTTTAGTTTAATATAATCAAAACCATTTAATTTACATTTTGTAATTTTCTCTAACCCTTGCTTGGTTTTAAAGTCTTTCCTTTCCCAGAGATCTGACAAGTATA
>NC_058131.1:222913986-222990772 GCF_016433145.1 Gracilinanus agilis | reverse complement strand
TTGTTGATTATTTCTACAAGCTTCTTAGTTGATTCTCTAGGATTTTTTAAGTAGACCATCATATCATCTGCAAAGAGTGATAACTTAGTCTCCTCCTTGCCTATTTTGATACCTTCAATTTCTTTTTCTTCTCTAATTGCAACTGCTAGTGTTTCTAGTACAATGTTAAATAATAGAGGTGATAATGGGCATCCTTGTTTCACTCCTGATCTTATTGGGAAGGCTTCTAATTTATCCCCATTGCATATGATATTTGTTGATGGTTTTAGGTATATACTGTTTATTATTTTTAGGAAAGGTCCTTTTATTCCTATACTTTTCAGTGTTTTCAATAGGAATGGATGCTGTATTTTGCCAAAGGCTTTTTCAGCATCTATTGAGATGATCATGTGATTTTTGTTTCTTAGACTATTGATATGGTCAATTATGTGGATGGTTTTCCTAATGTTGAACCATCCTTGCATTCCTGGTATAAATCCCACCTGGTCATGGTGGATGACCTTCGTAATTACTTGCTGGAGTCTCTTTGCTAATATTCTATTTAAGATTTTTGCATCTATGTTCATTAGGGAGATTGGTCTATAGTTTTCTTTCTCTGTTTTTGGTCTACCTGGCTTTGGAATCAGTACCATATTTGTGTCATAAAATGAATTTGGTAGGACTCCTTCTTTTCTTATCATATCAAATAATTTGTATAGTTTTGGGATTAGTTGCTCTTTGAATGTCTGATAGAATTCACTTGTGAATCCATCAGGCCCTGGCGATTTTTCCTTAGGGAGTTCTTTAATGGCTTGTTCAATTTCTATTTCTGATATGGGATTATTTAGGTATTCTATTTCTTCTGCTGTTAATCTAGGCAGTTTATATTTTTGTAAATATTCATCCATATCTCCTAAATTGTTATATTTGTTGCCATATAATTGGGCGAAATAGTTCTTAATGATTGAATGATTGCCTTAATTTCCCCTTCATTAGAGGTGAGGTCTCCCTTTTCATCTCTAATATTGTCAATTTGGTTTTCTTCTTTCCTTTTTCTTATTAGATTGACTAGTACTTTGTCTATTTTATCTGTTTTTTCAAAATACCAGCTTCTGGTCTTACTTATTAATTCAATAGTTCTTTTACTTTCGATTTTATTAATTTCTCCCTTAATATTTAGTATTTCTAATTTAGTTTTCATCTGGGGGTTTTTTATTTGTTCGCTTTCTAATTTTTTGAGTTGCATGCCCAATTCGTTAATCTCTGCCCTCCTTAATTTGTTAATATATGCACTCAAGGATATAAATTTCCCCCTGAGTACTGCCTTGGCTGCATCCCACAGAGTTTGGTAGGATGTCTCATCATTGTCATTCTCTTCAATGAAATTGTTGATTGTTTCTATGATTTCTTCTTTGACAATTTGGTTTTGAAGAATCATATTGTTTAATTTCCAATTGGTTTTTGACTTGCCTGTCCAGGTGCCCTTACTGATTATTATTTTTATCGCATTATGATCTGAGAAGGTTACATTTATTATATCTGCTCTTTTGCATTTGTTTGCCATGATTCTATGCCCTATTACATGGTCAATCTTTGTAAATGTACCATGTGCAGCTGAAAAGAAGGTGTATTCCTTTTTGTCCCTATTTATTTTTCTCCACATATCAATTAGATCTAATTTTTCTAGGACTTCATTCTTCTCTCTTACCTCTTTCTTATTTATTTTTTGGTTTGATTTATCTAGATCTGAAAGAGGAATATTTAGATCTCCCACAATTATGGTTTTACTATCTATTTCCTTCTTGAGCTCTGCCAGTTTCTCCTTTAAGAATTTGGATGCTATACCGTTTGGTGCATATATATTGAGCAGTGTTATTTCCTCATTGTTTATACTGCCTTTAATCAGGATGTAATGACCTTCCCTGTCTTTTTTAATCATACCTATTTTTACTTTGGCTTTGTCAGAGATCATGATAGCCACTCCTGTCTTCTTTTTCTCATTTGATGCCCAAAAGATTTTGCTCATACCCTTAACCTTGAACTTGTGTGTGTCTACCCGCCTCATATGTGTTTCTTGTAGACAACGTATGGTAGCATTTTGGTTTCTGAACCAGTCTGCTATTTACTTCCGTTTTATGAGTGAGTTCATCCCGTTCACATTCAGAGTTACAATTGTTAGTTGTGTATTCACTGACATTTTTTGTATCCTCCCCTAGACCCACTCCTTCTTATTGCACTATTTTCTTTTACACCAGTGGTTTGCTTTCAGCCAGTATCCCTTATCCCCTCCCTTGATTGCCTTCCCTTTCTGTCCCCTCCCTTGTTGTTCCCTTCTTTTTGTTTTTTTAAAGACCGAATGAATTCCCTCCCCCTTCTTCTTCCCTCCCTTTTTGGCCTCCTCACTCCCCTGCTCCCTTTGGTTTATCCCTTCTGACTTTCTCAGTAGGGTTAGATGGAGTTTTTTATCCAGATGGATAATAAAGCTACTCTTCCTTCTCCGGGTTGATTACACTGAGAGTAAGGTTTGATTATTACCTCTTAATGCTCTCTTCCTCTCCTTCTTATGGTAGTATTTATCCCCTCCCCTTCCCATGCCCTCTTTGTGTGTAATAGAATATCTTATTTTTCTTATTTACTCGGATTTTTCTTGGTGTCCCCTACTATTCCTCCCCTCTTTCCCACCCCCCATGTCATCTTAGACCATTTAGTATCCTGTCCTCTCCCTATGAATTATTCTTCTGGTTGCTATAATAGTGAATATTATAATAGTGTATAGAGTTCACTACAGAGAATTATACATAGCATTTCTCCACCTAGTAATACAGATAATTAGATCTTATTTATGCCCTTAAAGAGTCAAGCTTAAAAGATTATGAGTTTTCTTTCTTTTCCCTCTGTTTCTTATTTACCTTTTCATCTTTCTCTTGATATCTGTGGTTGAGTGTCAAACTTTCCAATTAGTCCCGGTCACTTTTGTGCAAAAACTTGGAATTCTTCAATTTTGTTGAATGCCCATACTTTCCCCTGAAAGTATATGGTTAGTTTCGCTGGGTAGTTGACTCGTGGCTGAAGGCCCAGCTCTCTTGCCTTTCTGAATATTGTATTCCAAGCCTTGCGTTCTTTTAGTGTTGAGGCTGCCAGATCCTGTGTGACCCTTATTGGTGCTCCTTGATATTTGAATTGTCTCTTTCTGACTTCTTGTAAGATTTTTTCTTTGACTCGAAAGCTCTTCAATTTCGCTATTATATTTCTGGGTGTTGACTTTTCTGGGTCCAGTGTAGAGGGTGTTCTATGGATCCTTTCAATGTCTATATTGTCCTCTTGTTGTAGAACTTCAGGGCAATTTTGCTGAATAATTTCTTTGAGTATGGAGTCCAAGTGTTTATTAATTTCTGCCTTTTCTGGAATACCAATGATTCTCAAGTTATCTCTTCTAGACCGGTTTTCTTGGTCTGTCACTCTCTCATTGAGATATTTCATGTTTCCTTCTATTTTATCAGTCTTTTGACTTTGTTTTATTTGTTCTTGTTGTCTTGAGAGATCATTGGTTTCTAAATGTTCGATTCTAGCCTTTAAGGACTGGTTTTCAGCTCTAATGTTTTGGTTTTCCTTTTCAATCTGGTCATTTTTGGTCTTCAGTTGTCTTGTCTCACTTTCCAATTGCGAAATTCTGCCTTTTAAACTGTTATTTTCTTGCCAGATTTCTTCCATCTTCCTCAGCATTTCATTTTTAAACTCTTCCATAACTTGTGACCAGCTTTCATTTTTTGGGGGAGGTTTGGATTTTTGTTTTCCCTCCTCTGTTGTCTGGATTTTCTCTGTGTAGAAGTTGTCGAGTGTTCCAGAGTTTCTCTTGATGGTCTTTTTCTTCTGGACTTCCTTATTGCTGGCCATTGTTAGCCCCGCCCCTTTTCCACTTTGTCTTTGCACTCAGGGTCTGCCTGGGCCTTGCAAGCTTGGGGGGGGGGGGAGGCTCTGGTCTCCTTGTCCTGGGGGTCAGGCCTCCTGGTAGTTCCCGGTCTGCCCCTCTGCCCGAGGTTCCTTCAGCAGTCTTTGGGGCTGCTTCCACAGCCAAGCTCAGGTCTGCACTGGGTCCTCACTGGAGGTCCAAACCTGGGCTGAAGATCCTTATTCAAGCTTTGGGCACTTCCTTTGCCTGCGCTGATGCTCTTAGGGCCCTGCTTTCACCCCAGCAGAAGGTAGTGAAAGTCTGTGGGCTGGAGATCTTTATTCGCCCCTGAGGCGATGCCTTCAGTGCTTGGGAAAGGCCGAGTTTTAGGGGCCTTTGTCCCGGCCGGAGGCGGTGCCTTCACCCATGTGGGCACTCAGGGAAAGTCCCAGCCACCTGGGGTCCCTCGTCTTGCAGCGCACAGGTACAGGCTCCGGGGCTGCCAGTGATTATCTGGTTGCCCCAGTCCTGTTTACCGGCTTGTGCGGTGTGGGGGGTGGGGGAGGGGCTTCTTCCTCTCGTGTTTTAGTGAGAGCTGTTTCACCCCTTTAAAGTGTGGAAATGCCCCGATTCTTCGTACCTTCAATGCTGCGCCCTGTTGTGGGGTTCCTTCGTTCCTCTGGACTCGTTTTTATTTCCCCTTGAGGGGTCCTGTGTGGTTCGGTCAGGAGAGATCGAGCAGCTGCTCCTTACTCTGCCGCCATCTTAACCGGAAGTCTCCATTAATTGTTTTTGAGCTTGAGAAGCGGTTCATATTTTTCTTGGAGGCTTTGGATATAGCAATATTGACTTTGTTGTCTTCTTCCAATTTGTGCTCTGGTCTTCTTTGTTTGTTTGTTTTCTTGTTTGCTAATTTTTCTAACCTTTTTCTTTTTCTTTTGTTTTTTTTTTAACTGTTAATATTGGGCTCTGTAATTGTAGTGATAGGAACACTGTTTCAAGTTTCATGTTTTTTTGTGCAGTTGACTTCAGTTGGCTTTGGGAATCTATAAGTTTTCAGTTCTTCGAAGGATGCATGGTCTAAGGAGATGTATGTTTAATACTGAGACCATACCCACAGAGTATGACCTGGTTCTGCATATGGACAATGAGACAAGAGTCTTGCACTCATAGTGATAAAGAGACCCCTGCAACTTCCTTATGAGCTATTATCTGACCTCCCCTTACTGTCTGTAGCTGAGAGCACTGAAGGCCTTTGCTGACTTGGCATTTTGCTTTGTGCTCAACTTCCACCCTGGTATGTTATATCTTTTGTTCCAGACTTCTATTTCTAGGGCAATTGGGGCAATTGGGTAGAGACTAGTTGGGTCTGTGTACCTTTTCCATCATCTTGTCTCACCCTTCCCTCTTCTTTCATGATTTATTAAAAAATCAGTACTATAAAATTAAAAGTATCATGTGAGTAAATTAAAACTTCCCTTTTGGAAAGACATTAGTATGTGTCTGAGTATGCTTCATATTATTTTGGATAAATTCAATTGTATATATAATGGGGTAGAGGAAAAATTAAAACTTAAAATTTTACACAAGAATTTTGTTATTAGTGCTGAAAATTTATCTAATCAAAGGATTCTAGAAAAATAAAGATCATTTGACTTACAGATTATATCCTACAAAAAATATCAAATTTAGGATCTTTCAAAATTATGTAAGGCATTAATAATCCTAAGCCCCTTACTTAAAAGTGGAGGAAACATAGATACAACATTATTAAATATTTTGATCAATGTAGTTAATAGTAAAGTAAAAAGTTCACTGGGTTTGGAGTCAGAGAACCTGTTCAAATCCTGGTTCTGTCTGTTTATTGTCTGTGATGGTTGGGCTCTATGACTTTCAAGATTCTTTCCAGGAACAAATGGATGGATGATTTACTTTCTAACATATCTGATGGAACTGACTAAGTTTCATTAACTTCATTTGTCTTCTTTGAGGCTAGGTCACCAGAATTCTGGTGAAGGTAACCAACACAGGCATGGTGGACGCAGGAACAGTTTTGAGAACTTGCTCTTATTTAATGTTATTGTTCAATTTTATTCTGAAACTTTCACTTTTTACAATGAAAATAACACTACACTCATCAATTAAAAAACCAACTGTGGATATGAATAGCTGCTATTCTATGAAACCAGGCAAAGTAGCTTTCACTTAAGAATGTTCATAGAAATCTGCTGCTATTGGTGTGATAATTAGATATTTTTCTTGACTTTTTAAATAATGTATATTTATAGTCCCTGAATATAAATTTCCCACCAGGGATCTAAGTGAGAACCCCAGCCTTCTGAGAATTAGAAAAATGACAAATGAAAAGCATTATACTTTGAATAAATACTTGTAGGATGGGGGAGTCATTATCTTCTAGGAACCATCCTAATTCATTCCATTGCTAAAGCCTGTTAATGGGACATTTAATGAGAATGGAAAGTCTTGTATTTAAAGCAGCTACTTTTCACTGCCCTATGATCTTGTCCACTGAGAATACTGACAGGACTGGGAATTTATGGTAAGACTGTAATCTGAAATTATGTGTGTCAACCTTTAATTCATTCAAGGCTTAAGACAATTTTATCAGTTTGACACTTATTCCTAAAATACTTTGGCTGATGGGGCTTATAGTGCTCTGCTGAACTCCTTCTTGAATCATAAAGATGCTTACTACAGCATTGGGGCTCTTTATTGAAGAAGTTACTTTTAATAAAGTTACCTCAAAATGGGGGAAATGGGAAACTTTAACTGATTTATTCTGCCCTAGGAGGCATAATTAAGTTGTAGGAGTGAAAGAATTCAGAGACATTTTTAAAAAAACTGAATACAAGGGTAGTAACTAAACCAGGAGAAAGGGTTTCAAAGACTTCATGAGAAAAATGAGACTTGGGATGATAACATCCTATTCTTTAGATAAGAAAGGGGACTACAATATGGTCATCAGTAGAATGTTTCCCTACAACCCCAGTAACTGGAATGCTTTACATCAATCTCATTATAGACCTTTGCTTGTTCTGTCATAACCAAATGATATTAGTAATTTGAAAGTGGTTTTCTTAGAGAGTGTGACAGTATGAAATCAAATGTATTATGTAAAGAGAGATATAACTAAGAATTCTGCTTCTTTCACTCACTTTCTGGGTTTACCCACTCCTGTGCAAATGTGGATATTCAGTCTTTAAAGTAATACCAGAAAGTATGCCTCATCCAAATGTTAACTACATGGGGAAAAGCCCCAGTCAGTACCTTAATCTCAACAGTATATATTGGGTTGGAAATCATAAATCTATTAGATAAATGAAGAAACTGAGGCCCAAAGGGAATGATTAATTTATTTAAGGATATAGAGGCAGAAAGTAAAAGATCCTAGATGCATATCCAGATCAATTGCTTCTACATTCAAATTCTCATTTTTTTACATATTTGTATTTTTCTGATGAACTATACTAGTCAAAACCATTTGGCTTCCTATCGCCAAAAGCCCAACTCCTTTAAACTGTGCATGATCACCAATCCAATTTCACTCTGATACAGTCTCTCTCTATTTCACTTAGTGGTACATTGGACGAATTGTAAGCTGAACTTTAAAAAAATTATTTTTTCAATTAAATATAGAAATGATTTTTGACAATTGTTTTCTGACATTTCATTATTGATATTTTCTCCATCTAAGGCAGAAAATCGTCTAAGTTATACCAGTGCTTTTACGCAATACGTATTTCTATATTGTTCATGCTGTGAGAGAGGACACATATTGTGCATAGAATGAAAAAATAAAACCTCATAAATGAAATGAAATGGAATGGAATGTATAATGTTTTGAACTGCAGACTCCAATAGTTCCTTCTTTGTGGTTATTATTTTTTATGAGTTCCTTGTGGATATCATGGACACTTTCTTTGTTAATAGTTTAATACTTTACAGTTGATCATCATACTATAATTCTTTTATTGTTTACACTGTTCTCCTGGTTCTGCTCACTTTACTTTGCAACAGTTCATATAAGTCCAGATTTTTCTTAACTCCTCCTATTCATCATTCTTGTGGATCAATCGTATTCCTTTACATCCATATAATTTGTTCAGCCATTTCCCAATTGATAGATGCCCCCCAAAGTTTCCAATTCTTTGCCACTATAAGATTCTGCTAAAAAAATATTTTTGTATAGGGAGGTCTTTTTTTTTTTCTGATCTCTGTGGAATACAGTCCCAATAGGAGTACTGTTGAGTCAAAGTGTATAAATAGCTGTATATGCCTTTGGGAATGGTTCCTTATTGCTTTCCAAAGTGGTTATATCAGTACACAGTTCCACCAACAATGAATTAGTATAATAGGTGTAGAGTTGTTCTAATTTGCATTTCACTGATTAGTATTGATTTGGAAGATTTTTTTCATATGACTATAGATAGTTTTAATTTCTTTCTCTGAGAATTACTAATTCATATCCTCTGAACCTGTCAGTTGGTAGATGCTTCATTTTCTTATAAAGTTGACTTTGTTCTTTATATTTGAGAAATTAGGGCTTTGCCAGAGATACTTGTAATAACCTCCCCTCCACCCTCAGTTTGTTGTTTCTTTTCTAATCTTGGTTTCATTGGTTTCGTTTGTAGAGAAACCTTTTAATGTAATGTATTCAGAATTATCCTTTTTATTTTTCGTGATGTTCTCTATGGCTTGTTTTGTCACAAATTCTTTTCTTATCCAATAAGTCTGACAGGTAAACTTTTCAACGTTTCCCTAATCGGTTTGTGGTATCACCCTTTATTTTTAGATCAAGTATCCATTTTCATTTTATCTTGCCATAAGTTGTGAGATGTTGGTCTATGTCTAGTTTCTGCCAACTGTTTTCTAGTTTTCTTAGCAGTTTTTGTCAAATAGTAAATTCTTTCCCCCAAAGCTTATATCTTTGGGTTTATAAAATTGGGTTACTATGGTTGTTGATTGCCTAACTTATTTTATTGATTCACTACTTTATTTCTTAGCCAGTAGTCATTTATTTTTGATGATTATTGCTTTATTGTATACTTTGAGATCTGATATAGCTAGGTCACCTTCCTTCAGAATTTTTTCATTAATTCCTTTGGCCTTTTGTTGTTCCAGATGAATTTTGTTATTATTTTTTCTAGCCCTATGAAATTATTTTTGGTAGATTGATTGGTATGGCTCTGCATATTAAAATTAATCAAAGTAGGATTATCATTTTTTATTTTGTTGGCTTAGCCAGTCCATGGACAAGTAATGTTTTTCCAGCTGCTTCCAAACTGACCTTATTTGTGTGAAAAACATTTTATAATTGTGCTCATTTAGTCCCTGGGTTTGTTTAGGTAGATATAGCCTTAGGTATTTCATATTGTCTAGTTACTTAGACTGAAATTATTTTTTCTGTTTCTTGCTGGTGGACTTTGATAGTAAATAGAAATGCTAAAAATTTATATTAACTTCTTTGGTATTCTAAAATTTTGCTAAAGTTGTTCATTATTTCTATTAGTTTTTTGTTTGATTTTCTGGTGTTCTCTATGTATACCATCATATCATCAGTAAAGAGTGACAACTTTGTTTCCTCATTACCTGTTCAGATTTCTTCAATTTCTTTTTCTGCTCTTATCACTATAGTTAGCGTTTCTACTACAGTAGTTAAATAGTGATAATGGGCATCCTTGATTCATTCCTTATAGGGAAAGTTTCTAATTTATATCCATTAGAGATAATGCTTGCTCAGGATTTTAGAATAGAGGTCATTTTTCACTTTAAGGAAAGTTCCATTTATTCCATTGTTTTCTAATATTTTAACAAGGAATGATTATAATATTTTGTTAAATGCTCTTCTACTTCTATTCAGATAATGATATGGTTTCTGTTTTTGTTATTGATATGAATAATTATGCTGATAGTTTTCCTAATACTGAACCATCCTTGCATTATAATATAAAACCCACCTGGTCTTGGTATATAACCCTTGTGATATGATATTATAATTTCCTTGCTTTTGATTTATTTGAATTTTTTACATCAATATTCATTAGGGAGATTGGTCTATAGTTTTCCTTTTCTGCTTTAGCTCTTCCTGGTTTAGGGATCAATACCATATTTATGACATAATAGTATCATGGAGCCCAGCCCATGAGACAGTAGAGGAACTGGAAGCATGGGGAGTGGATTCTATCTGGATAAAATAATTACAAGCCTTCCCATAGCAAGCTGGCATGTACATGTCCTTCACAGTCTTACTGTGGGAACCAGAGGCAGTCTAATTTATCCCAAGCACCAGAGTACCTGGTCTGCTTGGATCTGTGATCCCTCTACTCCAGAAGAAGAGAAAAACCTCAACGGATAGATAAAGTAACAGTAAGAAAAAATCTGATCTTAGAAAGTTAGTGTAGTGACAAGGAAAATCAAACTATGAACTCAGAAGAGAACAATGCTCCAAAAGAAAGCATTGAATAAATAAATAAGACAAGGACCTGGTGTTATAAATAAAATGAACCATTGTTAACTTGATTAAAAAAACAAAGGATACCAAATTACAAGTATTGAAAATGAAAAAGATGAAAGCACAAACAATGAAGTAATAATTAAAGCAATTATTGGAAGTTATTCAGACCAACTATAAGCCAATAAATCTGACAATCTAAGTAAAATAGATGAATATTTACAAAAATATAAAATAGTTGAACAAAAGCAGAAAAAGAATACTTAAATAACCTCATCACAGAAAAAGAAATTGAACAAACCATCAAATAATTCCCTGCGAAAAAGATTCTAGGGCCATATGGATTAAAAAGGAAATTCTACCAAAAATTCAAAGAACAATTTACTTCAAAATTACAAAAACTATTTGGAAAAAGTAGGGGAATGACATAAATTTGGTATATGGCATTATCCATTTCATTTTTTGTAATGTTCTCTATGACTTGTTTTGTCACAAATTCTTTCCTTATCCATAAGTCTAACAGGTAAACTTTTCCATGTTCCCCTAATTGGTTTGTGGTGTCACCTTTTATTTTTAGATCAAGTATCCATTTTCATTTTATCTTGCTGTAAATTGTGAGATGTTGGACTATGTCTAGTATTATGGGGATAACCAGGGAAGGTGACTTAAATATTAAATGTTGGCTCTGTGGGGTGAATAGGAGACAGGAAGGGACAATGGGTAAGACTTTACAAGTCAAGGAACCAGGTTTAACTATAAGGGAATGACCATTGACTGAAATGGCAGTTAAGCCTGACCAACTGTCACTCAGCCCCACTCAGCCTGGAATAAATTCATATTGTTTCATTCACACAATGAGGATCTTAAATTAATAAAAGCCCACAGGGAATCAGTTTAATTATAATATGAGGGGATTGGAAAGGGGGTTAGGTAAAACTATGACTAACAACCCAGGACTGGAGTCAAAAGGGGTAAGTTCCTTAGCCAACCTGGCTTCTGCCAGGTTTTGACAACTTGGCTAAAGACCTGAGGAAGAGGGCTTGAACTTGGGCTCTCACAACTATTCTAGGGATGTTTTCAGGATGCCAGGAGCCAACACCTTCAGAACTGATGATCCAAAGTAGCCAGGTAGGGAGAGGAGACTACAAGCTGTCCACCAGATCACAGGCCACTTCCCTACTCAGTGTTGTCTTGCAAGATTGATGTCTTCTGCTTTCAACCTTCACCACTCTCCAAGATCCCAGGGAATTGGGGTACATCCACTAGCTCTGAGGTCTCCCAGGGTTAGTTACAGCTTGTCCCAACCACCATGGAGTCTGTCTCAGAGAGAGCAAGCCACTTCCTCCTTCCCCATTCCATTTGGAATTCTCCAGCCCTTCCTGTTAGGTTTCCTAAATAATAACTAAGTAATCCTCCTCACAACACTAGTTTCTGCCATGATACTACATTGCTATCCCAGGAAGTGGGTTGTGCAAGGTTATGTTGGTCCCCACCTCTGCCATTTTCCTGAGTCAGCCACTCTGCTGCTTCACTTCATTGGGTCACATGGAAGTGTGTTGATCTCATGCCTACTCTCAGTTTGGTACCTATGCCAAGTGGCTTAGGCAGGTCTTATCCCTATTAAACTACTTTGCTGTCTCAGGCACTCTGTAGCTTTGTTGTCTCAGATGCTTTGCTGCTACGTAGAAGTGCATGCAGCATTGTTCTTTTGACTGCATTGTCTTTGCTACCCTTGTTGAGTGGCTTAGGCTGATCTGCCCTCAGCTCTGTTTTTTTTGCTGCCTCAGGCACACTGTGGCTTTACTTCCTTAGGTCATTTGAAGGTACATTGGCTTTTTGCTCTTTCTGCCTTCACTACCCATGTGACTTAGACTGAGCTGGTCCCTTATTCTACTACTTCATTTCCTTACATATTTTGCCATTTTGTTGTCTCAGGCTCTCTACCACCACAGAAGTATGCTGACTGATCTGCCTTCACTACCCTTGCTGAGTAGCTTGGGCTGAGCCTATCCTCCACTCTGCTGCTTCATTGCCTCAGGTATTCTGCCACTTTACTATCTCAAGCTCTCTTCCACCATGTGGAAATGTGTTGGACTCATGGTTGCTCTGCCTTCACTATCCTTGCTGAGTAGCTTATGCTGAGACAGTCTGCCATTTTTCTACTTCATTGCTTCAGTTGTTCTTTAGCTCCATGGCCTCAAGCCATGTGGAAATGCATTGGACTCATGTCCACTCTGTCTTCCTTAACCATTCTGAGTCCCTCAGATTTGTCTCCTTCTTGCTCTAATGCTTTATTGCTTCTGGCCATATATCAGGCCACATATAAGTGTGTTGGGCTTGTACATATTCTGTCTTGGGGATTTTAAAATTAATATTCAATAACTCCAAAGTACAATATTTATAAAGATTTATTAATATTTAACTAGAGAGCTAGAGAACACAGGGAGCTCTCACCACTCAATTCATGTGGAAGAGAGAGCTAGGGCAACAAGGACCAGTCACCACTCAATTCACATGGAAGAGAGAGGGTATGGCAGAGAGAACCCAAACTTTATACAGGCCTCCATTCTCCATTGGGAAGCTTGTTGTGACTTAACAGTCAAGAATTGAAAAAGGAAAATTCCAAGCAACATAAGGAGAAGGAGGCAATCCGGAACTTTAAAGGTTCCTAACTGGGCAAAAGCCAGAAGAATTTCTTGTAGAATAACATTCATACTGATGAGCATTATAATCAAAAGGATAGATTAAAGGAAAGTGGAAAAGAGAATAATTTTCAATTCATATGGTTATTTATTTTTAAATTTTTTAAATTAATTTTTTTTTAATTTGGGCTAGGTGCAGGGTAAGGGGTATTTTGTCTTATTTTATTTTATTTTCTGTGATGTTATATGATTTTGTTGGATTTTATGTGCAAAAAAAATTATTCATCTGTTATGCTTTCATTTATTTATTTATTTGTTGGGTGTTGCTGCCCTCTGGTGGCAAAAAACAGTCACTATGACTCAGCAGGAAATGGGGGAGGGAATTAAATGCTCAATTCTGGCCTCTGGTGGCTAAGAGGCAACACTACAAAAGGGAAGGGTAAGGGACTGGGTTAGGGTAGGTGGTGGGCATCAGTTGCAGGGTTAGGGTAGGGGATGTGTTTAGGGTGGTGGGTGTGAGTAAGGGGCATGATTGTGTCTGCCAGAAACCAAAAAACAAGGTGGCTTTGCTGCTCAGGGGTCTAAAAGGGTCTAAAAGCCACCACAGCTGGAAACTGGGAGTTGAAGAGGTTACCTTGCTTTTTGAAACCCAAGTTGGGGTGGTGGGGGGTGAGGAGCTATCAGGCAGGCTGGGGTGGATGAAAAAGGTCAGGACCTCCCCTGCCAACACAAAGAGCCTGGCAGAGGTCAGGAGGTAATCAGCTGCCCTTCAAGGAAAGGGACTCCCCCTTGAGTTGGTGCTAGGGCTGGAAAAGGGAGAGGGAGTCTTTTAAGCTTGCCAGTCATGGAAGAAGCAGCAGAAGCAGGAAAGGTCACTGCAATGTAAGTCATGCCAGGTGATAGGCCAGCTGCTAGGCCGCTAAAGGCAGTGCCTCAAAGAGGCAGCAGGAGACCCCCAACCCCAGTGTGGTTGCTGGGCACACTCATAAAGGCTTAAGGCAGTGGGGAGGAGGGAAATCAGCAGAAAAGAGACAGAAGCAGGGATCTCGGGGATTTGGTGGATAAGAGCCCCACTGGAGGGCTCAGTGGGGGAGCTGGGAAGTTTAGTTCTGCAGGTGATCTGGAGAGAAGGAGGAAGTAGAGGAAAGGATGGAGAGAGAAGAGGGAGAACAGGAAGTATGAAGGGGACCCAAAAGTCAGTAGATGGAGTGGGAACCAGTAGCTGGCTTCCCACCTCTTGGGTGGGTGGGAAGTCCAGGAGACTCCACGGGTAGGGGGTGTGTGTGTGTGTGTGTGTGAAGTTTCCTACATACCTATATATTAGGTTCTGGGGTCCCTTTGTAGGTAGCCAAAATGTGGATTTTAAAATTAATATTCAATAACTCCAAAGTATATTTACAAGGATATATTAATATTAATAGAGAGCTAGAGAACACAGGGAACATTCCCCACTCACTTCACGAGGAAGAGACAGGGCATGGCAGAACGAACCCAAACTGTATACAGTCTATGGAAGGACCCGCATATATGAAAGGAAAAAGGAATTGTGGATAATACAGAAAGGAAGTTTGGGTAATGTAGTTTTAGGCATTCAAGATAATTTTAACTATATAGCCTGTTCCCACAGATGCTGCACTCCCTGGCCTACACTTTCCTCTTATACCAATGAGATGTTTTCCTTCTGCTTTCCCTAGTTTTGAGGTGATTTATTCTTTGGTTTTTTCTTTGTTTGTTTTGGTGTGTGTGAATGATTCAAGCAAGTGATCTTTTACACCATCATGTATGCTATTCCTCATAAGCTGTTCTTAGAACTTATTTTATCCATGAGTGTGCCGGAGTCAGTTCCAGGAGAACTGATTGTTGAGTCTTTTGGGATTAACATTTATGTGGGAAGCCAATAAGAGAATAGATAAAAATCTGAGACCCCTCTTTTGATACCTCTTATGATCCATACCTTTTCTTATTGGAAAAAGATTATAGACTTATTGAAAAGCTTTGAGTCCCTAGCAGACCAGCATCTTCTGAGTTAATGATTCCTCTTCTTGATAATTAAGAAGCCTGAACCCTAACAAACATTACTTAGATAAGACTACATACTTAGATAAAAACTGGAGCCTTTAGTCTGGACTTTATTTGACCAGGTACAAACCTTAATCCAGGACTCAATTAGTGAGCATCTCCATGAAATATTTCTGCTCCCAGAATTATCCCCTACTAAATTGATGGTTGGAATTTGGCCATTGTCTTTGTACCTTTACTCTTTAGACTTTAATGGGTTGTGTATGATTTGTTACCCCTTCACAGCTATGACTCTTTCTTTGTGTTCTTTGTTTAAAACCAGTATAAAATAAAGTCCAAATCCCATTGCATTAGAACAGCATGGGCTAACAAATAGTCTAGTTGTTCTCATTTTCTTTCTCCTGCCTTAACAATCCTATGCCACCATATGCCACTCAGGACCCCAAAACAATATAGAGGCTGGCCCCCTATACATTTATACTTTAAAAATAGCCTAAATAAATTTGCTTATTCAGGGTCATATCAATTAAACTACCAAAGAAGTATTTTATAGAGCTACAAAAACAATAAATAATTTTGTCCGGAGGAAGAAAAGGTCAATAATATCAAAGGAATCAATAAAAAACAAAGATCAGTACCAGATCTCAAACTATACTACAAAGCTGTAATTATTAAAAAATCTGTTATTGGATAAGACTTAGAGTCAATGTAATCAGTGCAATAGATTAGGTACACAAGATGCAGAAGCAAATACAACTCTAATATAATATTTAATAAATCCATATGTCCACACTATTTGGCCAAGACCTCACTATCTGACAAAAACTAGCAGGAGATTTGGAAAGCAGTCTGGTAGAAACTAGCTATTAGAACAACATTACATACCATAATCTCAAACTGATTTAGTACATTATTTAGACATGAAGGGTAATATCACAAGAAAATTAAGGAAGCATAGAAAACAATTTTCTATCAGATTTATAGATAAAAGTGATTGAGAGGATTATGGGCATAAAAATGGATAATTTTGATTGTATGCAGTTTAAAAGTTTTTGCACTAACAAAAGCATGGCAGCCAAAATTATAAAGAAAGCAGTAAATTGAGAAAATGTTTTACATTTTTCTCTGAAAAAAAGCTTCATTTCAAATATACAGAGAACTGAACAAAATTTATAAAAATATGGACCATTCTTCAACTGATAAAAATGCTTAAAGGATATAAATAGACAGTTTTCAGAAGAAGAAATCAAAGCTGTGAATAATTATATAAAATGCTCTGAATCATTAATAGCAAAATGCAAATTTAAAAACTCTGAAGTACCTCCTCACACTTACATTACTTACGATGACAGAAAAGAAAAAGAATTCAAATTCTAGAGCAGATATTGAAAAATATATAAAGAAATATACTGTTGGAGGACCTGGAAGCGGTCCAACCATTCTAGAGAAGAACCTAGAACTATTTTGAAAGGTCTATAAAACTGAGGATACCCTTTGACTCAGCAATACCACTTCTAGACCTGTTCCCAAAGAGAAAAAAAGAAAAGGACCTATAAGTAGAAATATATTTAAAGCAGTTCTTTTTGTGTTGAGTAAGAATTAGGAATGGAAGGGATGTTCATAAATTGAAGAATGGCTGAACAAGTTGTGGCATATGATTATGATGGAATACTATTGGCCTGTAAGAAATGTTGAAGAATATAGCTTCAGAAAAACCTGGAAAACCATATTTGAACTAATATAGAGTGAAATGGTCAGAATGGTCAAAATTCTACTGTGAAACATTTAGCTACACTGATCAATAAAATGATCATACAGTTCCAAAGGATTCATGATGATGAATTCTCTCCAGCTACAAAATCTACCTACAGGAAGAGAACTGATGAAATCTGAGATTAAATTGAACCACATTTTGTTTTTACTTTCTTTCTCTTGGTTTTTAAAAAAAATATGGTTAATGTGAAAATATATTTTCCATGACTTTGTATGTATAATAACAATTGTATTTCTTCTTTCTCACTGGGTAGGGTGTAAAAAAGAGAGAATTAATAAGTGGAAATTAATATTTTAAAATGCAAAATGCAAAAAGTAATTGGTGAACATGAAAAATTATGTCTTTTTGTTGTTCTTTGATTATTTTGTTCTTTGATCAGACTTTAAAAAGTGGTGGAGATAGTTGATAAATATGTCTAAATGTTTTTCTTACTCTAAGTCCTTTGCTACTATGTCAAATGCAATGATGTTTTGCATAATAGGCCAGGGGTTAGAGATATTTAAATCAAAGAAATCAGGTAGAAGGCAATTGTAGCAATCTAGGAAAGAGGCAATGAAGGCTGAAAAGGGAGTGTTAGCAGAAAGCAAGGAAAAGAAGTAATGATTTGAGAGATATTATGCAGGTTCAATCAATAGGATATTTTTACATGATTATTTGGATATTAGGAGTGATGAAGAAGCATTTGGTATTAATAATGTTTAACAAGTAGATGACTGGGAGAAGATGACATCATCAAAAAAATAAAGAAGTGAGTAGATAGTTTCAAGGTGAAAACATGTTTTTCTGAGCATTTTTCCCTGATTTTTTTTCTCTTTGACACTGAACAAAAACAAAATAGACTGCAGAAATAAGCATATGGATAGAAAAACTTTGTGGCCTTGTTGCTCAAACAATTAACTGGGACACAATCAGGAATTTCTTTCCTTCACTGACAAGTGAATTTGGAATTTCTTCAGATTCATGACTTTATCCTATTTTCCCTGAGTAGAAGAAGGGAGCATTGCATGCCACTGATGGTGCTGTGTTTCTCTGAAATCACAAACAAACACTTACCTAAATATCTTTAACTATATGATGATGATGAGTAATTCTTAGTTCACTAAAGAACAGGAAAAATGGATTTAAGTTGAAATAAAATGAATTTAAGTTAGAAAGAAAGACAGAATCTTTCATCATTTGTGACATTTGTAATCCAAAATCATGTCATCACACTCTTTGTGCTGGCTTCTGCCTTGGTGCAAGCAGTTGTGTATTAAAAAAGTTTTACTTCTACTGACAGATAAGATTTTGTGCTGAAATATGAACTTAATTCATTGGAGAGAAAGTCCTTTCCTTCACTGATTTAGCTCCATATGTTCAATAATTTAGAACGTGTCTAGGTCAGCAGAAACCATGAGATCAAAGTGGAATTGCACAATTAAATGTGTCAAGAAAATAACATATTTACCAATTCATTTAACTGCCATTCTCTTCTTGATAAAAATGCAGCCTAATGACAGAGCACAATTTCATGGCTCAGCATTTCTTTCCTTTTCTTTTAGAAATGGGAAAATATAGCATAGAAATTGTTAGGGTATAATGTCCATCTATATCTTCCCAATTAGGCCAGTCAAAACAAAAATTTATGGAAAACAGAGTCCAACCACATACCCTAGATTGCTACTGGCTCTCATATTCATTACTAGGGGAGAATGACTGAGACTTTGCACCAGGACAGTTATTTTGGGAGAAGTTACTTTATCCCTATAATGGTTAGCTTTCTCTTTTGTGCAATTAGATGGTCTATGGATTGAATATTGACTTATGGTGAGGCAAACTGGAATTCATATCTTATCTTAGTCACTAGCCGTGTGATCTTCAGTAAGTCATTTATTTCACCTTTAATTTCCCCATTTATTGAAAAGGCATAATAATTGCACTTACTTCCTATTATGTTTGTGAGGATCAAGTGAGATAACATGTTAAAGCATTTTATACATTATAAGGCAGTATATAAATACCAGATGTCATTATTGTCTTTCTGATTCTGCTATTTAGTATTTTTTTGGTCTTAGGCAAATTGAACTTATGAACATTGGTTTCCCTATCTGTAATGTGAAGAAGTGAATCTATTTAATAATCATCAATTCCAAATCTATGATTCTGTAGTCATTAATTGCTTGACTGATTTACCTTGATTCACAACATATATAAACATATACCTCCTACTTTAATAAATATTATAGCCCATTAATGCCTACTTATCCTAATGTATAGTTTTAGTTCATGTTCATCCATCCATAATTCATAGAGGAGCTAGAGAATTTCCTTGGATTCTTGTAATATTTCATAAATATCAGTGCAATACTTTGATTTTCCATTTATTTATCTCTTTCTCTTGTTATAATACCAGTCTTCATCCTTTTTTCATTTATTTATTGTCTATTGTTTAAAATAGAATATATATCTATTCTAAAGAGTTTGTAGTGTGCCATGATTCACAATCACAGCATCAAAGAAGAATATTAGTGTCTTTAAAAAAATATTTGTGTGTGGGGATAGAGGCAGAGAGTACCTTGAGATAATTGGAATTGAGCAGTTTTCTAAATTCATCCTACTACAGGTCCTATTATTCACTTTGGGGTCCAACTTATTATCCATTTGCAGTCAGATATATAGATATAGATATTGATATAGACACACAGTGATGGACTAATTCAATTAACTTACCATCTAATCACAAGCCATGTTCTAATCACAATGCATTACTCATTCAGGTTTTGCTGTGGATTTGTAGGCCAATCTCTTTTTAATGGCAAGAAATCTCACAGAGGAGTCTCTGGAGTATTGCAAGGCTTGATACAACCAACACAACATTATTAAGGAACAGAGGGTCTATAATGAATCCTTCTTTCATTTGTGTTTTTGTGCAGAACATTCTTTATAAGAGTTACTATTATATATTTAGTGAACATATGTAATTGTTGTGTTATTTCTTGATTGACATTGCCAGAGGCTTGCTGAATCAATCTGTTTCTGTTGTCGGACCTCTAGCAAGCAATAATATCTCATCTTAACACATTCATAGTACATACCTTGGTATAGAAGAGCATTTCACTCTGCATTTTTATATGGCTTTTATATTTTTTATAATTGAGAAACATTTAATTGAGGGATTTGTATTCTCTACAATTTTCAGTTAATTATATTCATTTCTTTGCCTTTGCTCTTCCATTAGACTGTAAACTCCAGTGAGGAAGGGTTGTCTTTTAAATTTCTTTGCATCCCCAGAGCTTACCATGCTTCTAGGACATAGCAAATAATAAATGCTTATTCACTGAATAACATTTTATAATTCTGGATATCCATTCTGCTGCTTAAAATTATCTTTAAAAGCCTACTTCTCCTTCATAATGTCATCAAGTGCATCTCAAAACATGCATTTTTCCTATAAAGACAGTTTACAGAGGTAAGAAAATAGGCATGAGGGGCAATAATTACTTATATCTTTTTTAAAATGAGTTTTTATTGATATTTTGCTTCTTACACCATTTAGGTTATCTCAAGTATCCCTCTCTCCCCAGAGCCATCCCATATGACAACTAATATATTTTTAGAGAGAAAAAATCATTACAACTGATTGCTACATCTATATCATTTAAAGATTGCATATGGATCAGATATATTGTTTTATATATCTTAGGTAACAAACCCTGATCAAAGAAATTTGATACAAATTTTTTTTTCCCATTTGACCACTTCCTCTCTTTCCTAGAGGCATTAATCTTGTCTGTGCAAAACGCTTTTCAGTGTCATGTAATTAAAGTTATTTATTTTGCCTTTTGTAATTATCCCTATATCATGTTTAATTAAAAATCCGTCTCATATCTTTAGCTATGAGAGGTATATAAAATATAGTTTGAAGATATTCCCTTTTGGTTTTTAGATAGATGATTTCCATAATATTAAAAATATATTTTTTCATGCCTATACTTTATATGAATTTATTTAGCATAAAAGAGCAATGTGCTTTATCAAATACTTTTTCTGCCTTTGTGAAGATGATGATGTCACTTTGGACATTCTGATTTTTAACATGATTAATTATATTGATTATTTTCCTAATTTTGAACAATTTCTGCATCACTGATATAATCCCTAGATTTATACATGTTTGTAATGAATAGTTACTTGAATAAATCACTTTAGTTTGTTTGATAGAATTTTACTTAAAATTTTTGAGTCAATATCCATTAATGATATTGGTCTAGTTTTCTTTGTATTTTATTTTCCCCTAGTTTAGATATTAAAACTATATTTGTCAAACTACCACACCAATGCAACTATCAAGAATTTGGAAATAGGTCTTGATCAATGACACATGTTAAAACCAGTGGAAATGTGCATCGGCTATGGGGGGGGTGGAAATCGGGGGGTGACAGGGAAAGTAAGAGAATGAATCATGTAACCATGTTAACTTTTCTAAAAAATAAATATCATTAAATGTTAAAAAAAACTATATTTGTTTAACAAAAGGATTCTGGTTGAGTTCTTTCTCAGTTTTTGAGAATATTTTTGAGTTCTAAGCATTCTATAAATATTTGAGTAGAGTTCTCCGGTGAATCCATCAGGACCAGGAGGTATTTGATTTTTTTTAACTCCTTGATAGCTAGATTTATTTCCTTTTCTGAAATTGAGTTTCTTAAGATCTCTATCTGTTCTTCTGATAGTGTGTATTTTAAGTTTTAAAAATATTCTTTTTTTGTGTGTTCTTGATTTTCTAGCATATAACTATGCAAAATGATATCAAAGTGGTTCAACTTCTTACACTGAAAAGTTCGTGGTTCACAAGTCCAAGTTTCTGCTCCAACTGACTTTTGGGTGGTCAGAAAGTCCTCTGTTCTTTTCCCTCAGACTTGTTAGAGTGCTACACAGCTCCATTCTCCCCTCTCCCTCAGAAGCATCTCATCATAGTGATTTGTCCTGTTCTCTCTTCCTTAGCTATTCCACCCAGGAACCAGCAGTTAAGATAGCTATAGTAATTTAGTATAGCATTGATAGTAATAAAGGATTGTGTCCCCCAGCAGGCTTTTACTTCTGAGAGGCTTTGACCACCTGGCTCTCAGGGGCAGGGAAAATTTCAGCACACTTGAGTCAGATGTGTGTTTGTGTTTGTGTGTGTGTGCGTGTGTGTGTGTGTGTGTGTGTGTGTGTGTGTAGGTATGTATAAGTGTATAAGCCTTTATCATGCTTTTGAGTCTACTAGGGAACTTTCACTGTTGGTAGGGGGGAAGATAGAAGAAGGGATGCTAAAGGAGCTTAAGATCAGTGAATTTCAGTCAATTATTTTTCATTATTTTGGATTCCAGATGTCCTAGCCGATGTTGGCCAAGGTATGGCATGGGTACCAGGGTGGCATGGATTGGGCTGTTCTGTTTTCCTTCTCCACAGCTCCCAAGGAAATTTTCTGCAAGCTCTTCCCCTCTGTTGAGCCTTCCAGTGAGAACACTTCCTTCCTCTGCTGTCTGGGGTAATGTGGGAGGGCTCACAGGCAGCTTGAAGTTGGATTTTGGGCATGGTATCTTGAAAACACTTGCCAATGCTGTGACTATGGAGCCAGATTAAATTGTTTTATGTTTGGTGCATGTTTTCTTTTTTGTAGAGATTTGAGAGGTTGTGGAGATCAAAGAAAATGTTTAGTCCCCCATCTTTTTGCTTATATATGATAGAAGTTACTTCTGTTTTCTTAATTTTGTCTTTGTCTTTAATTTTTCTGTTAATATATCCTATTATTCATTCTATCCTTTTAATATCTTTCTCTTTTGGAAGCTAATTCCTAAGTGCATTTTCTTTTATGCTACTGTCAGCAAAAAATTTCCTAATTATTATAATTTCTTGGAATAATTTAATCAGTGTAAAAAAATCAATACAACATAGAGGTTAAAAGAACCCAGAAATGTGCTTTGTACTTCATATTTGCTTGATCACTTTGCTTTAATTTAACTGGATTTCTGAAGGAGGGAGGATGTCTTGCTCTCTTTGTTATTTTAACTATTTTTCACTGATTCAATTTCTATAATAAATAGTGATCATAAGAGTCAAAATCTTTACTTTTTTCACTTCATATTTTCAGAGTTAATAGTCAATTTCATAATATGTATTTTTAGGTATTTGATTGAATTAAATATTTTTGCTCAACTTTGGTTTCTAAATTCCATTTTCATTTCTTCTTATACCATTATGAATAATGAATTTTAATAATACAAGAATGATGGTTCCACTGTAATTGACAATGAAGATAGCTTGTTATTAAAACCAACAGATCTCTTCTCTTTTACTTTAATCTCTTTTCCTCTTAGTTATGTTATTCTTAGAATAACGTGGCTAATTGAGGTTTTACTCCAAACTCCCCATAGGATTGTTTCCCTCTCCAACATTTTTTGGCATTTTTTATCATGAAAGCTAAACATTTTCAATTCTATCATCCTAGTTCAGTGCATGTATAAGGGATCACTGAAATATTCTCTTTCTGCTTTTATTTTTCTCTCATTGCTAATCTTTCTTACACACAACTTGTGCACTATTTCAGGTCAGAGTTATTGAACCTAAGCAATTCATCAGTCTTAGACTTTCTAGCCTAAGGGACTATAGAATCTTATCACATACACTACTGTGTCCTATTTGAATAGGTTTTGCTTTTCCATAACCATATCAAAATTATAAATGTCATCCTCTGAATTCTCAGCAATATCTACAATTTCAAATCTACCTCTTTGATTTAAGACTTAGAGTTCTTGATGTGTCTTAGATGTGTCTGAAATATGGCCAGGGTGGATAGTACTTCTATTTAATTTAGGAAAGAAAGCAAAAAAAAAATTTTGTCTTGGTATACATTCAGACTCCAATAGTTCTTTCTCCGAAAGCAGATTATATTTTTGATCATGAGTACTTTGGAATTATTTTGGATCATTGTAATGCTGAGAAAAGCTGTTATTAACATTTGCTCATAAGAAAATATTGCTTTATATACAATATACTCTTGGTTCTGCTCACTTCATTTTACATCAATTCCTATAAGTCTTACCAAAATTTTCTGAGCTCCTCCTGTCATTTCTTTTAGCACAATAGTATTTCATTACAATCATATAACTTACTCAGTCATTCCCCAGTTGATGAGTATCCTCTCACTTTTTAATTCAAAGCCCTTACAAAAAGATGGAAAAAATCAATATTCAATAAATTAGATGATTTTCAAGCATTTTTGAGGAAAAGACCAGACCAAAACAGAAAATTTGAAGTCCAGACAGAAGACCCAAGAGAAATATAAAAAGGTAAATGAGAAGGAGAAAATCTAGGGGACTAAAAATCATCAATCTATATGTATTCCTACATGGAAAGAGGATACTTGTAATTCTTAAAAAATTATGAGTATTGGAGCATTTAAAAGGAATATACTTAGAGGGTGGAGAAGTAAGGTGATTAGGATTATATGTGAAAAAATCAAGGAGTGAAAAAGAGAATTGTACTAAGAGAACAGGAAAGGGAGAGATGGAATGGGATAAATTATCTAACCAAAAGAGGCATGCAAAACTATTACAATGGATGGGACTTTACTCTCATCATAACTGGGTCAGAGAGGGAATAACAACCATACTCATTGGGGTATAGAACCGTATTTTATCCCATAGAGAAGTAGAAGGGGAAGACAAGGGAAGAGGTTTGGTAACAGGAGGGAGGGGGAAGTGGAGGGTGATAAAGAGTAAAACACTGGTGAAGAGGAACATAGTGAAAGGGAAAAGAGCAGGATAAAAAAAAGCAGCATCAAAAGATGGAGGGAAATACACAGTAGATAATCATAATTGTGAATGTGAATGGGATGAACTCACCCATAAAATAGAAGCAGATAGCAGAGTGGATTAAAAACCAAAATCCTATTATGTGTTGTTTATAAGAAACATATTTGAGGCAGGGTGACACATACAGAGTAAAGGTAAGGAACTGGAGCAGAATTTATTGTGTATCATCTAAAATATAAAAAGCAAGCTCACAAAAAGCAATTTGTGATCTGACAAAGCTAAAGCAAAAATAGATCTGATTCAAAGAGATAAGGACAATAATTACATCTTGCTAAAAGGTAACATGAACAATAAAGTAATAACAATACTAAACATATATGCACCAAATGGTATAGCCTCTTAATTTTTTAAAGGAGAAATAAAATGAATTTTAGGAAGAAATAGACAATAGAACTATACTAATGGGTGACCTCATCTTCTCCCTTTCAGATCTACATAAATCAAACCAAAAATAAACAAGAAAGGAGTAAAGAACGTGAATGAAATCTTAGAAAAGTTAGAACTAATATCTCTCTGGAGAGAACTGAATGACAATAGAAAGAAATATTCATTTTTTCAGCAGTACATGGTTCCAATGAATGACAATACAATAAGGCATAAAAACCTCACAAACAAATGCAGAAAAGCAGAAATAATAAATGCATTCTTTTCAGTTCATAACACAAAAAAATTACAATGAATAAAGCCCCATGGAAAGATAAATAAAAACTTTATTGGAGACTCAATAATTAAAACAATGCTGAGGAACCACCTCATACCTATCAGATTATCATACCTGTCAAGATTGAGGTGAAAGAGGGCACTCCACCTCGAACCCCTCAGTATAGGTTGAGTAAAGAGGCTACAGATGGTATCAGGCCTATCATCCAAAGTCTCCTGGAATAAGGCATTTTGGTCTACACCATCTCTGAGTACAATACACCCATTACGCTTAGTAAAAAAAACGAAGAAAGATACAAATGGCAAAACGCAATGACAATTTGTGCAGGATCTGAGAGTAGTCAACAGTTTTGTTAAAAAGGTACATGCAGTAGTATCTAGCCCAGCAAACATCATCGCTGAAATTCCAAACCATGCAGCCTGGTTCACTGTTGTGGACTTGTGCTGTACCTATTTTACTATGCCCCTGCATGAGTCCAGTTAGAAGATTTTGCATTCCCTTGGGAAGGAAAACAAATCTGTTGGACTAGAATTCCACAAAAATTCTCAGAAAGTGCAAATATATTTTGCCAAGTGCTGCAGAGAGACCTTGAATCAATCATATTCACTGAAAGTAAATTAGTGCATTATGTTGATGATCTTTTGCTAATGTCACCAAATGCTCCAGTGTGTCAAAGAGACGGTAATATCTATTAAAGCTGTGGGTTATGCCTAAGATCAAATACCTTGGATTTGTGTTGGAAAAGGGTACAAGAAGGATCTCCCAAAAAAGAGTAGCAGATACAGAAGCTGTGCATGTCTAAGACCAAGAAGAAGCTCCATTCGATTTTAGGAATCACGGGTTACTGTAGGCAGTGGTTACCAGGATATAGTCTGATCTCAAAACCTCTGACAGACTTGACTAGGAACACTGTCTCAGAACCTTTGAAACTTACATGGGAGCACAAGCATGCTATTGAAAAACTAAAAACAGCTGTCTTGTCAAGCCCTGCACTTGCAATCCCTGACCATGCAAAACCATTTCACCTGTTTGTGCATTAGGACAAGGAAATTGCCAGTGCTGTAATAGTGCAAACTCTTGGGGATCAGTTTAGAACTATTGCCTATTATAGCTTCCAGTTAGATGTTGTGGCTCGAGGGATGCCACCGTGTATGAGAGCAATTGCAGCTGTTGCCTTAATAGTGAAAAAAAAACTTCAGATCTGGTTTTGGGATGCAGGATCATGCTTTATTCACCTCATCAAATAGATACCATCTTGAAAAAAAGCAACCTGCAAGTGTTTACATCTCAGAGCTTGTCCCAATATCAAATTGTGTTGCTGGGCAATGAGAACCTAACTTTCCATCGTTGCAAGGAGATCAACCCAGTCACACTAATGCCAGACTTACCATTAAAAGGAGAACCCATCCATAGTTGTGCAGATACCTTGGAAATAGTGCAGAAAACTAGAGATGACCTAACAGATATCCCTCTGGTCTCACCTGACCTGACACTGTTTACCAATGGTTCTGTATTTATGTTAGATGGAGAAAGGTTCACAGGTGCAGCTGTGGTGACTCAAGATGAGACTTTATGGTATGCAGCTCTACCAAAGTCCATAAGTGCTCAAGGTGCCAAAATCCTAAGTCTCACCAGAGCTCTTGCGATTGGCAAGTATAAAAGAATAAATGTATATACAGACAGCAAATATGCTTTTAATGTAGTCCATTGCACCAGCCAAATCTGGAGATATTGTGGTTTTATAACTGCTGGTGGGAAGGAAATAGCCTATGGGAGCATTATAAACCAACTCCTGGAAGCTGTCCAGTTGCCCAAAAAAGTGGTGGTGATGCACTGCAGATCACATCAAAAGGGTATAGATTGGGTATCATTAGGAAACAGAAGGGTGGACATAATAGCCAAATATGGTGCCCGATTTGGTCCCATCCATGTGCTAAACTTCTCCTTGGTAGAGGAATCAGATCTCACACAAGCACACTCCCCAAGGGAAGTGAAGCACTGGATAGGAAATCTAGGAGTCAAATTAGTGAGAGGTGTATGGTTGTCAAGTGCAGACAAACCTATTCTTCCAAGATCTTTGTATAATACCCTATGCAATGCATTGCATGCCAAAGGGCATTATGATGCTCAATCCCTCATAGATGGCATATGAAGATACTGGATAAAACCTGGAATTTCCATTTGTGCAATAAAATGTGCCAGAAATGCAAGGTTTGCTTGCAGTACAATCAGGGGATGACCAGAATTAAAGGGCTTGGTAGAAGACAATTGGCATATGCCCCATTTGAGTGCTTACAAATTGATTGCATATCAATGCCCAATTGCCAAGGATACAAATATGCCCTAGTCATCGTTGATAGGTTGACTTGATGGCCAGAAGTGTTCCCAGCAAAAATAACCTACGAGGCCTTTGTAGTAAAAACACTTCTGAGAGAGATAATCCTGAGATTTTCAGTACCAGCCAGAATAGACTTGGACCATGGATCACATTTTCTCAAAACATCCTACTTGAGATTTACAAAACCTTAGGAATAAAAAGAACCCTCCATAGTGTTCACCAACCTCAGTCATTGGGACAAATTGAAAACTGCAATAAGAAAGCTAAAACTTTGATTGGAAAAGTGTGTTCAGAAAGCCATCTGAAATGGTTACAAGCACTTCCCATTGTTATTTTTTATCTGAGAAGTCAACCCAGTGGTGACACTCACTTATCACCATTTGCACTTTTGTTTGGTCATGCTTCATTGCATAGTTCATCCAAGAAATCAGCTTACTTATCACACCTTGGAGCTGAATGTCAGCTGTATAAATACATAAAAAGCTTTGAAGAAAAAACTGGATGAATTACACAAGCTTGGACTTCTAACTCAGAGAGTTCCATTAGACTTTAGTTTACATCAGCCTAAACAGGGAGACATGGTCTACATAAGGAACTTTGCAAGGAAATCCATTCTGGACCCTAAATGGGTTGGGCCTTATCAGTGTCCATGAGCCATATCTGTGTCAAAGTTGAGAACAGAGATCGTTGGTTCCACATCATGCATGTGAAGCCTGCAAAAGAACATGCTGTAAATGAAGAATACCATGAAACGCCAATGGATTTAGAGCAACACCAAACAAATACACAAACAGATTCACAGCATGCAGAAGGTACTAATGAGGAAGATTGAACTACTATACATCAATCCAAAAAATATTTCATTCAAAAAAATTTAAAAACTTATTTATAGTTTCCCTCTTTATATTCAAGTCATTCAAACATTCTGAATTTATCTTGGTGTAGTGTGTGAGGTGTTGATCTAAACCTAATCTCTCCCATATTGTTTTCCAAATTTCCCAGCAGTTTTTGTCAAATAGTGGATTCATGTCCCAAACGTTGGGCTCTTTGGGTAAATCATACACTGTCTTGCTGATGTCATTAACCCCAAGTCTATTCCATTGATCCTCCCTTCTGTCTCTTAGCCAGTACCATATTGTTTTGATGACTGCTGCTTTATAGTATAGTTTAATATCTGGTTCTGCTAGGCCCCCTTCCTTCACATTTTTTTCATTATTTCCCTTGATATTCTTGATCTTTTGTTATTCCAAATGAAATTTGTTATAGTTTTTTCTAATTCAGTAAAGAAGTTTTTTGGTAGTTTGATAGATATGGCGCTAAATAGGTAAATTAATTTGGGTAGAATGGTCATTTTTATTATGTTAGCTCATCCTACCCATGAGCAATCAATTGCTTTCCAATTGTTTAGATTCAGTTTTATTTGTTTGGAAAGTGTTTTGTAGTTATTTTCATATAATTGCTGTGTTTGTTTTGGTAGATAGATTCCTAAGTATTTTATATTGTCTAGGGTGATTTTAAATGGTGTTTCTCTTTCTACCTCTTGCTGCTCTAATGTGTTGGAAATGTATAGAAATGCTGATGATTTATGTGCATTTATTTTGTATCCTGCAACTTTGCTAAAGTTGTTGAGTATTTCTACAAGCTTCTTAATTGATTCTCTAGGATTTTTTAAGTATACCATCATATCATCTGCAAAGAGTGATAGCTTAGTCTCCTCATTGCTTATTTTGATACCTTCAATTTCTTTTTCTTCTCTAATTGCTACTGCTAGTATTTCTAGTACAATGTTAAATAATCAGGTGATAAAGGGCATTCTTGTTTCACTCCTGATCTTATTGGGAAGGCTTCTAATTTATCCCCATTGCATATGATGCTTGTTGATGAGGAAACTATAAATAAGTTAAGTAAACACAGAATAATATACTTGTCAGATCTCTGGGAAAGGAAAGATTTTAAAACCAAGCAAGAGTTAGAGAAAATTACAAAATGTAAATTAAATGGTTTTAATTATATTAAACTAAAAGGCTTTTGTACAAACAAAAACAATGTAGTCAAAATCAGAAGGGAAACAACAAATTGGTTAAAAATCTTTATAACAAAAAACTCTGACAGGGGTCTAATTACTGAAATATACAAGGAGTTAAATCAATTGTATAAAAAATCAAGCCATTCCCCAATTGACAAATGGGCAAGAGACATGAATAGGCAATTTTCAGGTAAAGAAATCAAAAGTATCAATAAGCACATGAGAAAGTGTTCTAAATCTCTAATAATTAGAGAAAAGCAAATCAAAACAACTTTGAGGTATCACCTCACACCTAGCAGATTGGCTAAAATGAAAGAAGGGGAGAGTAATGAATGCTGGAGGGGATGTGGAAAAATTGCGTCATTAATACATTGCTGGTGGAGTTGTGAACTGATCCAACCATTCTGGCTGGCAATTTGGAACTATTCAAAGGACTATAAAAAATTCCTGCCCTTTGATCCAGCCATACCATTGTTGGGTTTGTACCCCAAAGACATCATAGATAAACAGACTTGTATGAAAATATTTATAGCGGGGCTTTTTGTGGTGGCAAAGGACTGGAAAAGGAGGGTATGTCCTTCAATTGGGGAATGGCTGAACAAATTGTGGTATATGGTGGTAATGGAATACTATTGCACTCAAAGGAATAATAAACTGGATGAATTCCAGGTGAACTGGAAAGACCTCCAGGAACTGATGTAGAGTGAAAGGAGCAGAGCCAGAAGAACCCTGTACATAGAGACTGTTTTACTGTGGTAAAATCGAATGTAATGGACTTCTGTACCAGCAGCAATGCAATGACACAGGACAATTCTGAGGGATTTATGGTAAAGATGCTACCCACATTCAGAGGAAGGACTGCAGGAGAGGAAACATATAAGAAAAACAACTGCTTGAACGCATGGGTCGGGGTGGACATGATTGAGGATGTAGACTTGAAACTACCACACCAATGCAACTAACAACAATTTGGAAATAGGTTTTGATCAACGACACATGATAAAACCAGTGGAAATGTGCTTTGGCCATGGGTGGGGGGAGTGTGGGGGGTGAAGGGGAAAGTAGGAGCATGAATCATGTAACTATGTTAAAAACGAATATTAATAAATGTTTAAAAAATTAAAAAAATTGGAAAAAAATTTTGTAACACAAAAACTATAATAATTAACACAATTCAACAACTACTACTGTTCCTGTTTAAGAAGGTGACAAGACAACCACCAGGCAAGATGATAGACAACAGGCAAGTATGAATGCAGTATAGATGAAAAGATGAAGTACACAAAACTACAAGCTGCGGTGACCCACAGCATTGGCGGTACAAAGGAATGGACACTCACAAGAGAACTATAATCTTTATTAAGTACTATGCAGGAAGAGGACTGGAAGAAGGAGGACTGGAAGATTACAATATTGAGTACACAATACACAAATGAGACATCACATGATAGGTTGCATGCCACACTACATATGGCTACACAAGGAGAATTGTGATTCTCCAGTGTTGGCAGTAGCACATAAATTAGAATATGAGACACAACACAAAACAGATTTTTCAATTCTTGACTTAGACCTCATGTAGATAAATGAGAGTCTCTATAATATGTATATATATATATATGTGTGTGTGTGTGTATATATGTATGTATCATATGTACATACTACATGTGAATATCTGTATATAATGGAAGAGTATCCTATGATCTCTAGCATATCAAAAGATTCATTGTTTGTTTTTTGATTTGATAGGTATCAATGGAACTTTTACTTATATGAAGTTATATATAGGTATTGTGTATAGCTGCATTATAATTACTAACACATATATAGTTTAGAGTTACTAACAACCTTAGGGAAGGTAGATTTAGGGACCTTTGGAATAAAGAGATATAGGGAAAGCCACTATAGTATAAGAATAAGTAATTATATATAGCCATATACATAGTTATGACTAACAAGATAACCTTAATATACTAATGATTTAGAACATAGGGAATTAACACCATTAACATAACTTAAGTAAGGTACTAACACAAAAAATTAGGATTGGATGTTTATGTTTATGCCTAGACACAGTTTTATAATTTTCCTACAAGCACTTAGCTTGTAGAGTTTGACCATTTTTAATGCTTTGTTTTGTTATAAGACAGTTAGCAAGTTGAGATACAGTTTAGCCTTTTGCAAGTTTGCATTTGATTGTGTTTCAAAGATATTTTTATTGCATTCCTTAGATATAGTTATTGCAACCTGTATTTGTTACAAAGTTATGTTTTGCACTTGTGTTACTTTGTTTCATATATTGTCATGCTTGTATTTATATCCAAACCTTTTTTCCCTAGTTTACTTTCCTTTATCTTCTTAGATAGTGATAGACAGTTAGAATAAGGCATAGGAATAGCTTTATGTTTTTAGAAACAGAGAGCATAGTGTTAAGTTAAGAATAGGGAAGTTATTTTGGATGTAGTGTAGATGAGGGTGATGTGTGCAGAAATGCATCATGCCTGCAAAATTTCCAGTGGAAATTCTAGGTACTAGAAAACCAGGATTACTTTGGGATCCATTTTGCTCACAGGGGTTCAAGCTGCAGCACAGAATACCATAGTGCCCCCCAGAACTCTAAGAGAGGGGACAGTTAGAGGCAGTTGGAGTGCTGGTATAAAAAGGCAGGTCACCCTGCTTGCAGGGTCCTGGGTCCTGGTCCTGATCCTGGTGCTGACTCCTTTGCTCTTGGATTTTAGCAGAGGGGCAATCTGTGTGGCTCTGAGCTGAGCCAGTCAGTCTTTGGCAGCCAAAGCTGTTTTACTTTTATTAGACCTTCAAGCAATACCACAATCTACCTTAGTTTATCTATCTAGGTTTAGAAAGAAGAATATTTTAGAGGCATAGATAGTTCAGCCATTCAAGATATTTTTCCCCCTTTGGGGGGAGGGTCTGCTTTTGACATAGCTGTTTATGTAGTTTCTCCTTACCTATCAATCCTAAGCCATTCCCACCTTCCAATTCCCTGATATCATTAAACACTTATCATCTAGGAATAATGTCTGGATACAGTAATTTGGGGAAATACTCACATTCTCCATCAGTCAAGTTCATCTTACTGGTGGCCCTGAAGTTGATCCTAGCCTTTGAGCTAGTGAGCTTCTAAGACATCAAGCTTCACCTATTTTAGCCTGTGGGGAATAATACAGAGAAAGATATTATCATAAGGAGTTTAGCCTTTCCCCATTTACCATCTTGGCCTAGAAGTTATCAAGCTAGGAACATCCACCATTACCAAACAGTTAACTGACTTCCAACTGATTAAAGGGAGGGGGGAGGTGAAGGAATACTCTGCAAGCTCCTGCCCCTCTCTTACAGTCAAGCCTGCTTGTGTTTCTCCAAAGACCTGGGATTAGGGAGACTTCAATATCTCTGACCCCTCTCATCTTATAGTTTCCCTAATCCTACAACATGTGCAATCTATTTCATATTACCTGTTGTTTTGGGGAGTGAGAAAAGATGAGGGGGGCACGTGGATCACAATATACTGGAAAACAAATATTTAAAATATTATTGGCATGTAAAAAGAAAAAAGAAAAAGAAACTCTGTGGTGTTCAAGGGAAAGGGAATTCTCATAGATGGTGATGTCTCAAAGTATTACCGTTTGTAGATGATGCTGTGCTGATTATTAGTATATTTTGTTTGTGAATATATACTTTATACAATTATACTGACACATAATGCACTATTGCTCTCTCCCATCTGAGATATTTTTTCTTATGAATTAACAAGTTTTTTTATGCTATTAAGTAGTCAGGTGGTATGTACCAACTTTGTGATTCCAAGTAAGTTATTTAACTTTTCTGAACCTTAGTTGATTTATTTGTAAAACAGAATGATAGTATTCATCTCACAGGATTAAGGATGAAATGATTTAACAATGTAAAGCACTCTGCAAACCTTAAAGTGCTATGTAAGTGTTAACTATTCTATATGTGTGTGTGTGTGTGTGTTTATGTGTGTGTAGCTAGTCATTCTCTGTAGCATCTGATTTGAACAATATGTGTAGTCAATTTTCTCCCTCTCCCGGCATTTTCACTTTAAATACCTCTAGATCAGATATTCAAGATTCCAGCCAAACACATTTTTGTAAGGTATAATTACATAAAATGTACTCCATTTCTTTTGAAAAACCCTTATATTTGAAACTATGCTCCAGAAATATAAATCACAATCTCATCCAATTGTTCATTTCTTAATTCTGCTTTTCATTTTTGAAGTCCCTAACTTTGAATTAAAACAGAGATAATGTATATGACATAAAATTGTACACATACAAATTCTGCCTGTGTGTATTATCAAATGCAGCCATCTGAGGGACTATTTAACCTTGATCTAAAGATCAAAACAAGCTTGAACTAGTTGGAACAGATCTTTTTGCTTCTCTAGAAACTTCACTTTAGGGCATCAAGGAGTTTGTTGGTCTGACAGTTCGTCACCCCACCTGAGACTTCCCAGCCTTCTGAGATTTTGTAAAAACAATCTTGCCTGTTGGCACTCTCCTCCCTATTGGAGTTTATTCAAGTCCTGTCTCTTTTGACCATTGCAGGCACTCTTGTACTCACTGTTCTGCAGTGTACCAAATTGCATTTCCCTTGCCTACACAATAAAGGACCCTTGTTATTACTACTCTGGTCTTTATTTCAAATTGACATTACACATAGATACATAATGTGTGTGTGTGTGTGTATATTTATGTATACACGTGTGATAGGTTTATATTGAACCATCTCTTTTGAAAAGCAATGGTTCTTCTTTTCTTTTCCTTCCTCTATATCATAGCTTTCTACTCCCCAAACTTCCCACACAGGCCAGCATTCATTTTTTTCCTCTTTAGAACCTTTTCTAACTTTTTTCTTTTTCTTTTTCTTCCTTCCTTCTTTCCTTCTTTCCTTCCTTCCTTCCTTCCTTCCTTCCATTCTTTCTTTCATTTTTTCCAAGTAAAATGTTTGATGTTATGGGAGAATTTGGGAAAGGTGTTAGGTTAAAGGAGATTTGGAAGGAATGTTGTCAGGGACTTGCTAGATAGATAATATGAGTTGCAGGTAGGATGTAATGGTGAAATTCAGGATATAATATGAGGCTGAAGTCAGGGAGTATAACACTGAAGGTAACAAAGATCTTCAGGGAGAGGAGGAATTAATTTAAACAGGCAAAGAGCAGCAGGGCTTATAGACTAGGACTTAGACTAAAGACAAACTGAGGGGAAAAGACTGATTGAAATTATCTAAAGGCTTTAGTTAATTTCACAGGAAGGGACTTGTTTTGAAGTTACACCTTCCTTCAAGATGGATACCCCGGTTTCCCTTCAAGCCCAGAGTATGTTGGTTCTATTCCTCTTCTTCCCTCTTCTTACTAATTAACTGACAAAGTAACTAACAGGTCTGTTTAAACACAAAAGGGGTGTATTATCTTCTCAGGTTAAATTGTCAGGTAAAGGGATTAAAGGAAGCCCTAACAGTTGTTTAAAGAAACCTCAGGTGGGGGAAGGGAAGCAGAGATGGTGTTTGAGCAAAGTCCTGCCTTAACTCAACTCTCAAGGTGATCTTGAAATCAAAAGGGAATATGATGATGACTACCTAACCTCTCTAGATAAAGTACTGCAAGAGTATAGCTGAATCCTCACAGATTTGAAACTACTCTCTGATTCACTCTCCTTATTCACTTCTCACAGGCATTTAGATAAGGGAAGGAAGGTAGGGAAATGAGGTAGGGTATGGAGATTCAAAGGGTTTATCTAAATTAACCAATCTCAAATAAATACTCCAAAACTAGGCTAAGTTTCAATCTCAAACAGGAGAAGAAGTAGCTCAACTAGCCCTGGTTCTCTCTCTATGAGGTCCCAGGTCCAACTGAAATTTTCTTCCAAGATTCTAAACTCCTAACTGACATCAAAACTCAGCCAAAGCCTCTAAAACTGTCCTGACCCCCTCTCTCTGTACTACAAATGCCCCTTTTCTTTTCAAAATGTGCAACTAGCACCATTTTATTAGTTACCAAATGTGGGAAGCCAATAAGAGAATAGATGAAAATCTGAGACCCCTCTTTTGATACCTCTTATGATCCATACCTTTTCTTATTGGAAAAACATAATAGACTTATTGAAAAGATTTGAGTACTTAGCAGACCAACAACTACTGAGTTAAAAATTTATCTCCTTGATAATTAAGAAGCCTGAACCCTAGCAAACATTACTTAGATAAGACTGTATACTTAGATAAGACTGGAGCCTTTAGTCTGGACTTTATTTGACCAGGTGCAAACCTATAATCCAGGAAGACAGAACTCAATTAATGAGCATCTCCATAAAATATTTCTGCTCCCAGAATTATCCCCTACTAATTGGTGGTTGGAATTTGGCCATTGTCTTTGTACCCATACCTTTACTCTTTAGACTTTCATGGGTTGTGTATGATTTGTTACCCCTTCACAGCTGTGACTCTTTCTTTGTGTTCTTTGTTTGAAATCAGTATATAATAAACTCCAAAGCCCACAGAGTTCAGATCAGCATGGGCTAACCACTAATCTGGTTGTTCTCATTTTCTTTCTCCTGTTTTAACAATCCTATGCCACCATACGCCACTCAGGACCCCTACCATATAGAGCTGGCTCTCTATAACTAAAGTCTAAGGGATTACTACTCTTATACTAAGCTAAATTCTAACTAAGCTCTTATCCCTGACTACGTTTGCAAATAAGAAAAGGTTGCTATCTCCTAAACTATGCTAAAGCTAAACTAAGCTAAAACTAAGATGGGATAAAGTAAAAGCATAGGAAAGGAATGGGGATTTCAGTTTTGCAAAAAAAAAAAAAAGTTTTGAACAGAAAGGAAAACAAATTAAATTTAAACATTCACAAACATTCTTAAGGCTAATTTTTGCTAACTAGAACAATGTAATGAATCCTATCTATGCATCTAACTAATTTTATGAACTAATCAGAAAACTTAACTAAGAAAAAGTTTTTCAAATATTTTTGCAAATAAGCTTCTAAATTCTAGTTCACTTACTAAAGTTAGTGTATGAATAGGTTAGTACACTTATGCCTATGTTAGAAATGTTAGTAATAATAAGTAAGACTATATTTTTCTTGTAAGTCTATTGGATAAACCATAGACCTTTGCTATGTACAATATTTACAAAGAAAATTTAGGAAAATCTGTCCCTGTACTAACTTACTAAACTACCTAAACTGTCCCTGTGTGTTAGTAAACTTATTGCTAATGGTTAGTAAGCAAGATTACATATTTACATAACATGTCAGGTGATTTGAGTAGAAAGTGTATGAACCAGAGTAAGAGACATTCTTTACTAAGGCAGATATACCCTTCTCTCTTAAGTGTAAGTTTTGTGTTTCACATGTAAATGTGAAGTCAGGAAAATGTTTTATGTGTTGACTAATGACTTATTCATGTAATGATGTGTTACATACTTACTCCACCGGAATTCTTTTGCAATTAGCATGTACTGCTTGGATGGAATCTAGTGTTGTGTGCAGTGAGAATTCTGTTGGGTGTAAGTTATCTCCTTCCAAATACATGTGTCCAGCGCTGATCCAATGTTCCTCTTCACCGTGTGGATGTCCTTTCTTACGATTGATGAATTTGGTCACAGATGTTTTTGTAGTTCTCAGGTTTGCTGTCCTCGTGAAGATCTGCGAAGTCAGCAACGTCTCATTTGTGTTTGATGCACCAGCGCTTGTCAACTTATGACTTGGGTCAGGAACAAATTTTAAATGTCTAGCAAATATGATTATTTTCTCTTCTTCTTTTCTTTTGTGATTTTAATAAAGATAATTATAGGTAACAAAAAAAAAAGAGTTCGTGATTAAGTCTTTGTGTTTTCATTCATTCGTCGTCATCAGTTTCTAGATTTGGTATTGATTACAAATCAAATGTTGTGTCTTCTTCTTTCATTGATTCTTTTCTATTGTCATAATTATTTACAGATGATTCTTCTAAGTGATTGAGATTGGGATAATCATTTGGGCGTAAAATCTGATTGTTTACTGGCTCTTGGCCTACTTTTGATTCTGATTCATGCTCTGATTGTTGTTCTGATTGCTGCTCTGTCTCAATGGTCTTATGTATAGATTTTGGATTTTCTGAGGACTTGCTTGATTGATCAGTTGGTGCTAATTGATCTTTGTGTTGTATAGTTTCTGGGTCTTGTGGTTGTTTTTGGGATATGTCTTTTGCTGGCTTGACATGAGTGACATGGAACCACGGATCCTTTCCTTCAATTTTGATTGCACTTGGAGTTGTTAAAATTATTTGGAAAGGTCCAAGCCACTTGGGTTCTAACACAGACTTCTTAGCAAAGTTTCTGGCATAAACATAATCTCCGGGTTGGAAGTTGTGTAGATCAAAATCAAAAGGTACTCTTTGATGTATCAAGCCTAATTTGTGAAGTTGATTTAATCATTGCTTGAGCAATTTGATATATTCGTATAGTTTGCATTCCATACCTAGGTGTGATAATTTGTGAATGCTTTGAGGTACTTTGCCATGGAATGGTGGATGTCCAGCATTTCAAATGGTGAAATATGTGTGATGCTGTTGGGTTGGCTTCTTAGGTGGAATAGTGCTAATGGTAATGCATCAGGCCATTTCATGTGAGATTCTGCACATAATTTTGCTACAAGATTTTTCAGAGATTTATTCACTTGTTCAATCTGTCTGCTGGACTGAGGTCTAAATATTTAGTAAAGATGTCTCTTAATTTCTAATGTTTCATAAACTGTAGCTAGAATCTTATTCATGAAATGGGACCCAGAATCTGATGCAATATGTAATGGTATAGAGAATCTAGGTATTAATTCTCTTAGTAAGATTTTCACAACAAAAGCAGAGGTGTTACGCTTTGCTGGAAAAGCTTCTGGCCATTTAGTTAATCTATCCACTATTACTAAAGCATAATTGGCTTTGTGATGTAATCAATTTGTAAGCATTCAAATGGTGTATAAGCTAAAGGTTTTCCTCCAAGACTATGAACTTTCATGATTGTCTGGTTGTAATGCATACAAATTTTGCACCTCTGTGAAATTCTCATAGCAACTTCATATATGCCCCTTGCATTCCAATACCTATTTATAGAATCTGCCATGCCCAGACTTCCATAATGCCCTTTCTGGTGTAGTGCATTGCAAAAGGTGTAATATAGGGATTTAGGTAACATAGGTTTTCCATTTGCTCCTAACCAAACTCCGTTAACAAGGTATGCACCATGATGTTTCTTCCAATCCTTCGCTTCCTTTGGGGAGTATGCGTTTTTGAGATCGTCTTCCTCCACCAAAGATAAGTTCAGAATTGTAAGAGGTCCATACTTTGCTACATATTTGGCCGTGACATCGGCATGTTTCTTCCCTAATTCCACTGGTCCTTGGATTTTTGTATGAGCTTTGCAATGGATGACTGACACTTGGGCTGGTGATTGGATTGCATCCAAAAACTGATTAATTAAATTGCCATACACTATTTGTTTGCCATTGGATGTAATGAAACCTCGATTTTTCCAGATACTAGCAGAATGATGCACACTCGAAAAAGCATAATGAGAATCATTAAAAATGTTAGCTGTAAGATTTTCTGCAATTTTCAGAGTATGTATCAAACTGACTAATTCTGCTCCTTGAGCACTCATGGTAGATGGTAATGATGAGTATCATTTTGTGCATAGATGCTTAGTATTTATATTACTTTTTTATTTATGTTACCTTCTAATAAAATGTAGTTTCCCTGTTTATCTCTTTTAATTAGATTGATTTTTTCTTTTACTACCACTGATATTTTTACTTATCTGAAGCATAATCAGTTCTGCTATGGACTCTTACCTTTGCTCTTTGCGTCTCTATTCGTGTGTGTATTTTTTTTTTGGAAATAACATATTTGGAAACAACAATCATTTTAATTTTTAATTCACACTGCTATCCATTTCTGTTTTATGGGTGAGTTCATCCCATTCACATTCATAGTTGTGATTATTAACTGTGTATGCCCCTCTATCCTATTTTTCTTATTTATTCTATTTTCCTTTCTCCTTTTACTCTGTCCATCCTTAAAAGTCTTTTTTCTTAAAAAAAAAAAGTTTTTTTTCTTCTTGCCACCACCTCCTCCAATTTGCGTTATTTTTTGTATCAGCTAACTTCCATTCTTTTTTCCTTCACTCTACCTGATGCCCTGCCAGATATATATATATATATATATATATATTTTTTTTTTTTTACTTTACTGAGTGTGTATGTTGTTCTGTCTTTGAGTCAATTTCAATAAGAATAAAGTTTAAGTATTGTCTGCTACATCCCCATCTTCCTCTCCACTATAAAATGTCTTCTCTTTATGGCTCTTTCATATGAAATAATTTAACCCCTTCTATCTTTCCTGTTTCCCTTCTCTTTCTCACCATGTAATGATTATGTTTTTGAAATCATCCCATCAGAGTCAACTCGTACATTTGCCCCCTTTGTGTACTCCTAATTGCCTTAATTAATCATCTCATGTAGGAATTTAAAGTGTTTTAACTTCATTGAGACCTTTATGATTTCTCTTTCCTGTTTACTTTTTTCTGTTTTTTGACATTTGTATTTGAAAATTATTTTTTTATTCAGCTCTGATCTTTTTATCAAGATTTCTTGAATTCTTTTCATTTCCTCAGAAGGATTATACTCAGACACTTATTAGCTGAGGTTATCCTGGACAAGTCACTTAATCTGGTTTGCCTCAGTTTTCTCCTCTGTAAAATGATCTGGAGCAGGAAATGGCAAAGCACACCAATATCTTTGCCAAGAAAACTCCAAATGAGGTCATAGTTTCAAACATGACTAAAAAAAACAACAACAACTGAACAGCAGATGTGAAATACTGAATTAATTTTCAAATGAGTTCACTGTATTATTAGTTTTATTTAACTGTAACACTTTGTTACAAAAGATCTTTCATGATGTGTAATAAATCTGTAAATGTTTGTAATAGAAAAACAAAACACTGCAAACAAAGTTTAAATATACACACATAATTACTATAATAATGTAACCTAGAAGAATAACAAGAACAATATAAAAACTGAATGTTCTAAAATGGCAATGCCTAAACTTGGTTCCAAAGAAGAGAAATGAGAAGACAGAACATGGAGGTTCATAGATAAGGAATACTGCACATATTTTCAGGATTTTTTGATAAATTGGTTAATTTTGCTGATTTTTTTTAAATTAGAAAAAGTTTGCTAATTTTTTTCTTACTCTTTTTCTTCTTTTTTATGAGTTTACTCTCTGGGAGTTCAAACAAGGGAAGGACACAGTGGGAAATATAGATGTGTAAAAGTACAGGATAAAAATAATGATAAATAAAAATGTTAATTAAAAACATACAATAAAGCTGTTAAGTAATAAAAAACTGATATTCTAATAAAATCAAGCATAATAAAGAAAAAAAAAGATCGTTCCTGTGGATGTAGTTAAGCACTTCAAAGCACCAGTCATTGGAAAGAGAGGTCATGTTTAGAGTACCAAGAGTTAGTTTAATATTTCATATAGTCTATACCTCATATAATTCTTACCTCCATTTGCTCCCCCTTTCTTATACTCTACTGTTGTCAGTAGAAAAATTTAAGGGACTCAAGTATATAATAAGTTTTATTTACTATTTCATAGCTCAATATAAACAACAAAAATGACTAATCACTACTCCTAGTGATGAGCTTAGCTATGCATTGCTAGGTAATAGATAATTTCTTTCTGGGACTTTGCTAAAAGCCTTTCCAAATGATAGAAACTACCAGTATTTATAGTTCAGACACATTTCAAGAGGCCTGGATTATTTACGTGCCATGAATTAGAGTAGGACTGAAAGAAAGCTTTATTTCCTTATTTTAACAAAACCCTTCATAGCAATTTGTGAAGATACAGTGAAAGTTCTGCTACTTGAAAGAAGATATAATAATAATCCTTTGAAAGTATCCTCTCAGAACAGTAGATAACACTCAATGTAGAATTACTGTATCTTTCCTGTAGATCCTCATTTCTCAAAAGTTACTTCTAGGGGCAGCTGGGTAGCTCAGAGGAGTGAGAGTCAGGCCTAGAGACAGGAGGTCCTAGGTTCAAACCCGGCCTCAGCCACTTCCCAGCTGTGTGACCCTGGGCAAGTCACTTGACCCCCATTGCCCACCCTTACCAATCATCCACCTATGAGACAATACACCAAAGTACAAGGGTTAAAAAAAAAAGTTACTTCTATCATTCTATTCTCAGAAGATATTATGGTATATAGCAACATAGCACCCCTGTCGGGTACAACCTCCACTTATCGTCTTATTTGGTGGGAGAATTTCTAGAGGACAGTTATCAGGGATTCTAGATATAGATGTGTTTATATTATACCCTCAAGCTTCTCATAAGCCTCCACCAGTGTGCTTACCTTTAAACGTTATTAGTTCTTACTAAATTCATTTTTGCTAAAATTAGGTTTAAAAGCCTCTCTTGTTCCTCCAAAATCTGTAGGAAACTCTTCTATAAATACATGCCATATTCATATTATACAGAATACAAAATTAGAGTATGATCAATGATAGTAAGGTCTATGTGAAAGGTCATGGCAGCTCATAACTCTGAAATGACGGGAATCAGATTTCCTCACTTTCTTCAGAGTCCTCATGCAGCTCCCAATGGGTATGTCTTCTTACTGCCAGGAGTTGTATTCCTTGAAACTGCTTCCTCCAAATAGTGACTATCTTTCTGCATCCATGTCTGTCTGGAGTGTTTGTCTCTAACCAATTAATTCTGTATCTAACTCTAACCAATATTATCTTAAATGGTGTATGACATATCTCCTCTGAGTAACTTCTTGCTGCTATACACCATGGCCAATGTTGGGAAAAATAGAGGAGTTTACTTCCCTAGATGAGATCTCTTTCACAAAGTTCTCCAAAGCCTTCTTTCCCTTCAACCTCTTAGAGATGAGCTATTTTAGGTAATTTCGCACACAGCTCATTAGCACACTAATTTAACTATATTAGCACAGGTTTCTGTGCTCAGTCAATTGCATTTTTCCTCTCTGATTCTGATAATTTTATAATTAATTCAAGATCTTGTTACAACATTAAAACTTCATCAGAATAAAACTTGTGACTATATCAAATAAGTTGGGAGTAGAGAGGGGAACACATTCCTAACCCTTTAACAGCAACATTACAGTGATACAATTGATAAGGGATATGTTCTATGCCACAATGACCCCAAAATGCAATTTTCACTCTCTGAAATTATAAAAAATAATAGATAACATTTATATAGTGCTTACTATGTGCCTCACACTGTGCTAAGTACTTTATAATTATTATCTTATTTGATTCTCATGATTGGAAGTTAGGTTTTATTATCATCCCATTTTTTATAGGTAAGGAAATTGAGGTAAAACATTAACCAAGTTGCCCAGGGTCATCCAGCTAGTAAATTTCAAAGGCTAAATTTGAACTCAGGTCTTCCTGATTTTAGGTCCTTGGTTCTATCCTCTTTGCTACCTGCTTATCTCTAAACAATCAAATTTTATAGAGCAAAGAGGTAAAAGTGAAATCAGCATTAATTCTTTCAGGTATTCATGGACAAACAAAAAAAGGTCAAGGTTTTATATTATAGTCAATCAGGCAAATCAACAATTCAAGAAAATCAAGAGTCTAAAGTATTTAATTAGTTAATGATTCAGGCAATATCTGGCATTATGAAATATGATTATCAGTTTGGATTATGAGACAGGATGTTATATTTGAAAAAACAAAACAAAACAGTGAATTCAGAATCAGAATACCTACATGTGAACCCAGGTCTTTCACTGCTAGTCATGGCATATTGGTCAAAGTAATTTCTTTTAACCTCAAATTATTTTAAGAAAGGAAAAAAATGACACTTTTATTACCTACTTCATTGGGTTTTTTGAGGATCAACTGAGATAATTTAATCATCGGGTGCTAATTGGGAGCCACTTTCCTTGTTCTCATGGGTGGGGTGATGATAAGGTACACATTGTCTATTGTTTTCAGAGATAGAGAGGCAATCTTGTCTTCCAGGCTTTATTTCTCTCTTAGGGGCCACACCATTTCACTAGTCTAGTATAAGGGTGAAAAAGGGGTTTTATGGGTTCAATAGATTAAAAGATGGTCGCCAGAGGATTGAACAATTATCAATCCTCAATTAAGAATAATATAAAATCAAAATTGACTTTTATGAAAGTTTATTAACAATTGAGAAGTTTGAAGGTAGGGAAATTGAGAGAGAGAAACTCTGGCCCGAACCAGAGGCCCGGACCAGGTAAGAATTTAGAGACCCCAGCAGAGGGCCACAGAGGTTAATTAAACAAGGCTTCTAGCCACAAGTCCTTTTACAATTAGAGAGGCAAGAGAGGCCTCCCTAAGGGTAGAGCCTACAGAAACACCAAGGTAAGAGAGAGAGAATCAGCCTAACTTACCCATGTGACAATTCAGAGGGAAGCAGTCAGAGGTCCCACCAGAGTCTCAGCATTCCAACACTCCTCCATGAACCAGAAAAGGTCCTTTGCCAGATGCTCTCTTCTCCCAAAGACTCAGCTGACTGAGGACCTTCTCCTTTTAAAGGAGTCATTTATGCGTCACTTCCTGTACCTCTCTCCTAATTTACATGTCCAATTACAATAGACAATTCTCATAGACTGCCCAGGGGGCAGGTCAGTCAATTCTGATTCGTCACTCACTCCAGCACACTTGGATTAGGACCTCCCAAGATTGGAGGTACTCTCACCTTTGGTGATTAAATCTAAAGATGGGCAGTGTAGATAATCTAATTATCACACTAGGCATATGTAGCTAAGGGAGATTTATCCAATCAGAATTTTCTCTTAACTCATCACCTAATGAGAAAACTTTTCTTTCATGAACATTTCACATTTCAATGATTTCTTGTCATATGACTTTGGCATAATGGAATTAGTTCCACTTCAGAGCCAAGAAGTATTCTTAGAGATCACATCCAGTAGGTTATTCTCTTTTTTAAAAAGGCTTTACATCTATTTATTATTATTATTATTCCTGTCGACTCCCTAGGAGCATAGGGCCACAACCATCTCACACCAAAGGACTCTGTTCTGGGCAACTTCCCCTAGCTGGGCCCATGTCATTCCGACTGCTTTTGTTTCATTTTCGGCAGATCTTCGCCAGGTCTGTTTTGGCCTTCCAACTTTCCTCCTCCCTGAAGGGTTCCAGCTCAATGCATGTCTGGCTACGTTGTCTTCCGGTTTTCATAGTGTATGTTCTATCCATCTCCACTTACGTTTCTTTATGTCCTGACTAATGGGATACTGGATTGTTCTTTCCCAGAGACTAGCATTGGAGATCTTTTCAGGCCATCTGATGTTCAAGATGTGGTGTAGACATCTGTTAACAAAGACTTGGAGTTTGTTGGTGTTGACCTTTGTCACTCTCCAGCTTTCTGATCCATATAGGAGGACAGCCTTTACGTTGGTGTTGAAGATTTGGAGCTTAGTGACGAGGGACAGTGCTTTGGAGATCCAGACAGACCATAAGGTGTTAAATGCCTGTCTGGCTTTGTTGATTCGGTTTCTGATGTCCTCATCTGCTCTGCTGTCCTTACTGACTATGCTACCCAAATAGGTGAAGTGGTCCGTCTCCTTGATGTTTTCTCCCTGTAGTTGGATTGGCAGGTCCTGTCTGCTGTTGACTGTGATCACCTCAGTCTTCTTCTTGTTGATCTTCAGACCTGTCTTCTCCGCTTCTTCAGAGAGTCTTGCAACTTTGGCTTGTGCATCCTGCTGCTTGTGAGAAAGGAGACAGATGTCATCCGCAAAGTCAAGGTCCTCAAGGTGTTTGGTATGAGTCCATTGAATGCCCGTATTGTTGTCCTTGGTAGTTCTTCTCATGATCCAATCTATGACCATCAAGAAGATAAGGGGCAAAAGAATGCAACCTTGCTTCACTCTGGTCTTCACTGTGAAGGGAGCCGTCAGTTTCCCATTGTGGATGACCTGGCAGGTAGAGTCTTCATATAACCGCTGGATGATGTTGATAAGCTTCAGGGGAATCCAGTAGTGCTGCATCAATCTCCAGATGATGTTCCTGTCCACGCTGTCAAATGCCTTCTCAAAATCCACGAAAGTCATATAGAGGGGGGACTGCCATTCGATGGACTGTTCGATGATGATTCTTAGGGTGACGATGTGGTCGGTGCACGATCTGTGCTGACGAAACCCTGCTTGTTTTATTCTCAGTTTCTTGTCCAAGGCCTCCTTCAGTCTTTCTAAAATTACTCTAGTCAGGATTTTGCTGGGAGCGGATAGAAGCATGATTCCTCGCCAGTTGCTGCATTGGGATAGGTCACCTTTCTTGGGTAGCTTCACTAGGTAGCCTAGTTTCCAGTCTGTTGGGACTTGTTCCTGTTCCCAGATCTTCTGCAGGAGGGGTTGTAGCATCTCCGCTGACATTTCTGGGTCTGCCTTGAGTGCTTCAGGGGGGATGCTGTCTGGACGTGCAGCCTTACCATTTTTCATGGTCTTGATGGCTTTGATGATCTCAACTTTGGTAGGTGGGCCCGTGTTCACCTGAAGCAGTTCAGTGGCTGGCGGTATGTCCGGAACAGTTGGTGGAGGCGGTCGGTTCAGGATTTCATCGAAATGCTCTGCCCATTGGGCTCTCTGCCCTGCATAGCTTGTTATTGTCTTGCCAGTCTTGTCCTTCACTGACTTGCTAGGGTTATAATTCTTTCCCGATAGAATTCTTGTTATTTCGTATAGCCTCTTCATGTTCCCCTGCCCAGCTGCTGTTTCTGCTTCTTCAATCTTATCGTGAATGAACCGTCTCTTATCATATCTTGCGCTCTTCTTGACTTGACGGTTAATTTCCCAGTACTGTGTTCGAAATTCTTCTTTCTCCTGTTGATCCTGGCACTGGCTGATCTTCTGTTTCAAATCTCTTCTCTGTTGTATCTTGGCCCATGGCTCCTGTGTTAACCATTCCTTGCGCTTTCTCTCTCTCTTTCTCAGGACTTCTGCGCAGGTGGTCTTCCAGGTGGTCTTACATATATTATCATATAATACATATTTTTATGTTCATCATGTTATCATGTTATAAAAGAAGACAGATATTGTTTACAATAGAGAAAAATACATAGAGGAAATAAAAGAATGGTATGTTTAGGGGGCAGCTGGGTAGCTCAGTGGAGTGAGAGTCAGGCCTAGAGACAGGAGGTCCTAGGTTCAAATCCGGCCTCAGCCACTTCCCAGCGGTGTGACCCTGGGCAGGTCACTTGACCCCCATTGCCCACCCTTACCACTCTTCCACCTATGAGACAATACACCGAAGTACAAGGGTAAAAAAAAAAAAAAAAAAAAAAAAAAGAATGGTATGTTTAAATTTACATTTTGACTCCATCTATTCCTTCTCTTGTGGTTAATGTCCTTTGTTTCTCATAGGTCTCTTGGAGTTGTCCTGGATTTTTGCCTTGTTGATAATAGTTAAGCTATTCACAGTTGATCATCATATGTTATTGTTGTTACTAGGTATGACATTCTCCTGCTTCTGTTCCCTTCACTTTGCATCACTTCATAAAAGTCTTTCCAGGTTTTATTTTTATGATCATCTTGTTTGTAATTTCTTATGGAATAAAAATATTCCATTAAAAGCATATACCTTAATTTCTTCAGCCATTCCTCAATTGAGGGACATCCCTTCAATTTCCAATTTTTTGCCTGTCCTCTTCTTCTGGCAACAGATAAGCATAGGAAACAAAACTCATTTTATAATTTATTTCTATTAACATATCTAATAGAGATTATTTTTGGAAAAATATTTTAGAGTATGGATCTGGGTTCCCCTCACCCTTCACAGTATTGTGCCCAGTTAGAAGAAGAGTGAGCCTCCTATCAGTTCATGATACTTTTTGTTCTGGGGATTTTCTTGCTGCTAGGGATCCTTGACTATGTCTCACCATAAATGACTCATCAGTAGGATTCAAAAATCAAATTAAAATTACAAATCAGAAATAAGACATCAAGTAGAATCAGAAGGCTAGTTTCTTTGAAATTATTCTTCTTGATTTCTTATTAAGCATATACTTCCCAACTAGAGAGCTCTCAGGGGAGAATTTAAGAAGGAACATGTATTTATATCTGTTTTGGGTCTGAGACATGGCATAACCACATATTCTATATTAGATTGATGAAATCATGGATACTAAGAAAAAGGAAAGTAGATTAAGGATATCATGAAGGCAAAAGACCTAAAGATTTCTAGAGAAGTCCCATTTAACAGTCCTTTCTCTCCAGATATAAGAAGAAAAAAGAAATGAAATATTTCTTAAACATAGGCACATATTTACTGGCAATATTTATGCTGAATTTTAAAACCACTTATTTCGTAATATTGTATTTGTAAAAACAGTAAAATCCATGTGATCGTATTTTTGTCAGAGTGAGGTTTGGAAAAAAATTCATCGTGGGGTTTTCTGAAAGGTGATGAATTTGTCACGACACAGAACTTTATGGACTAACTAGTAAGGACTGACTAATAAGGTGTGAAGAGATTGAGACCTGTATCAATGAAAAGAGAAATTACACCCCCCAAAAATACAAATCTCTGAATTCTCAAAGCATTGAAATAAAGCTTTCATAAAAAGACTGAATCAGTTACACTCAAAGTTAAAATGTTAATGTACACCTTCTATCCATAACCAAGAGGTACTAATGAAAAACTATCCTGTGAAGTTAGTGAGGAAGAAACAGATCCTTAAGCCTTTGTTGATAATATCATTTAATGTCTGGGATTGGATCCAAATAGGCTTTGTAATTTTCTTTTCCAGATTAACTTTTTCAAAAGAAATTATTAAAATAAATTAAACCCATCCCACTGTAAAATAGAATTTACATGTGATAACATCTCAGAATTAGGAATCTAGTTATCAGCATAAAAAGGGATACAGAAGTAGAAGTGGCTCATTTAAAATCATGAAGTTTAAACAAAAAGATATATGTTGGCATGTTTGAAGTAAAGCAGATAAAACATCTATTTCTTCCTATTCGCTGTGCCTTTTAAACACAATTTCATTTATTCACCACACATTTTTTGTGCATGTACTATATAGAAAGCTATAAAAATGGATTTAGAAATTATTAAAACCCAGTTATTTCCCCTTTAAAATTTACAATTTGTTAGAAGATAAAAGATAGGCAATCAGATAACTAAAACACTATAAGGGAGATACTGCTAAGCACCAGGACAAAGATCCAAACAAAATTCTATGATAATTTTAAGGATCCTTTCAAGATAGAGAGATGAGACAAGGCTTTATAGAGGAGACACTACTTAAGGATAAACCTTGAAGGATAGATAAGATTATAAAACAGAAAATTGGGAAGGAATTCAATGACAAAGGAATGGAGTGAGAAAAAATTCAAGGATATAATAGTTTGGTGTATGGTGAAGACATTAATTTGATGTTATAAGTACCTGTCTTGGGGGTAGCAACAAATAAGTCTGGAATGATAGACTGCAAATAGGTTATGAAGGGTATGATTTTGAAGTTTGGGATTTGGACTTAATTCTGTAAATGATGAGGAAGCATTGAAAATCATTGATTTGAATGACATAAAAAGATATAATAATCAGGTTGTGATAAATAAAATAATATTTAGTGGGAAGGACATTGGGATTAATGAAACCAGGTACATTGTTGAAATATATCAGGAAAAGGACATAGAAATATTAAATTAGGTGAGTGGCAGGATAAAGGAAAGAACACACCTGCTTTCCTAGGCCTAAGGTTTTTTTTTTTTTTGTTTGTTTGTTTTTAACCCTTGTATTTCGGTGTATTGTCTCATAGGTGGAAGATTGGTAAGGGTGGACAATGGGGGTCAAGTGACTTGCCCAGGGTGACACAGCTGGGAAGTGGCTGAGGCCGAGTTTGAACCCAGGACCTCCTGTCTCTAGGCCTGACTCTCACTCCACTGAGCTACCCAGCTGCCCCTAGGCCTAAGTTTTAAAAATACTTTCAGCTCAACCTTGTATCCCTAGTCCTGTGGACAATTATGGATAATTTTGATATTCACGTTCATTTTTTCTATCTTACTTCAAAACAAGACAGAACCAAAAGAAATAGAGGGGTTTCTTTAAAAAAAAAAAACAAACATACCTTTTGTGTTTGAATTTATACCAAGAAGGTATAAAAGAGGTAACAGCTAGAGAGACAACTGAAGTTAAGTGACTTGTATTATCAAAAAAGAAATAAATAAGTTGAGTAGGTGGGTGTGAGGAAGGATAAAAGGGAATAAGGGATTATAAGGTGATTGGAGGAGGAATGAAGGTATGGGAAGGTATATAGGAGATAAGGGAAATGGGGTATGTAGGAGAGGGCAGCTCAAACAGGTTTATTCCCAGAGGCTTGAGACAGAGGATACAGGGAGGAAACTAAGGCCAGAAAGAAAAGTTTAGGCTTGACTGGAGGGTTTCTCTTGTTAGTTTCAAAGTCTCTTGAGGGAGGGGTCGAGGGGGCCCCTCCCTGCCAGTCAAACTGATGGCTGGAGGAAGTCTTGAAGGCGGGTACTTCCTGTCAAGATGGATGCCCCAGTTGTCTCAAGAAATAAAGGAAAATGATTCTTTCCTCTTGGCCCTTGTCTTAATTTTTGACACAATGACTCACCACAGGGTTTGAATAGGTAACAAGGGGATTCATTAATACCAGGGTCAGTCAGAAGGGCAGAGGGGTTCAGGGTTTTCTAATTGCTGCTAAGGAGAGGGGTGAGGGTGGGGGATGGGTTGCGGAGAGGTTTAGAAAGAGAGAGAGTCCGGCTATCCCAGTCAGGAAGATTTGACTGCCTTTTCAATAAAGTCTTTATCAAACCTAGGGATAACTTCTTTGAGGATACTCCAATTATATAAAGAAATTGAAACCCACTATGTTCAATCATCAAGCCCTCCCTTCCAATCAGAACCCAAAGGAAGTCAGGGAAGGGGAGGGATGGAGATGGGAGATCAGGGAGAGGTTCAGAGAAATGAGAGAGGTCCAAATTTCCCCCCCCAAAAAATAAGCCCAGGCCAAGGCCGAAGCAATTAGGCCAAAGCCGAAAAGCCAAAGCAAAAGCCTCCAGCCACAGTGAAAGCCAGAAGGCAAAAGCCTCATCAGTTGAAACTTCACCTCTATTTATAGCTTTAAGTTCTAACTGACTTTCTGAACATTCTAAGATGTTTAACTGACTTTTTGTGACCGTTAGAAATTACAGAAGCAAAAAGTTTCTGTTAGCCATCTTGCATTACACTTGTCCAGGGACACACAACTAGGAAGCATCTGAGATAAGCTTTGAACCCAGGACTTCCCATCACCAGTTCTGGCTCTCTATCCACCTAGCTACCCCATGAGAGCAAAGTTAACTAAACAGGGAATTTCATTGTGTTACAGGTATGGTGGACAAAAAAAGCAATCTGTATAAATATGAAATGCAAACTACTTTTATTAAATGAAGTCATTTTTCAGTAGGAAAAGAAATATCTGCTGGTTTTAATGAGACAACATAGCCTCTTCCTTGGTGGGGGCAACATGTCAATTGTGAGGCATGTATGTTAAAAACAAAGAAAAGTAATGATCTTGAAAACACTGTAATAGGTGTATAAAAGATGAGAACCAGGAAGGAATGCTTCTATTTCCTTAGTACCAGTCAAACAGTTCATAAGCCTGATGTAATTGTAAAGGTTGGAGAAGGTTTCAGGTAGGTTCATAGAGATAACTAAGGGGCTGAGAAATATAATTTATGAGGCAGGTAAAATGATAGGGTAGGAGAAATCTTATAGATAAATTTGGCTGTCTTACCAGCACACATTTGCTAGCATCATGTGGGCAAATCTATGACACATTCCAGAGGGGGCTGCTGCCCTCCCCTTCTCCACCTTGGCTGAGGACATTTCTCACATCACCTGCTCTTTGCTCAGTAGCCAAATAGGAGAGCTTCTTTCCTGTCCCGTGTGGGGTAAGAGGGAAGCTTACATGTGGTGTGAGGTTTGCAGTTGGGTACTTGGTATCTAAAAGGTTGACCATCACTGCACTAGCAGGTGTTTGGTTTAATCCCATACCAAAACGTCCTAGAGTATTAACTGGGTATACAAAGAAAAAAGTGGTATTTGTAACCCTCAAAGAAGATATAGTCTAATGAGGTAGGAGATACTGCAATAATGACAGATAAGATTAATCTAAAATAGAGTTTGATGAAGGTATAATAGAGAACAAGACAAGGGGACCTAGGAATATTAGAAGAGGAAAAATGAAATTTTTACCTGAGGGTGAGGTTGGTTCTGGGAAGATTATGAGAAGATGGCAACTATGCTGAGCCTTGAAGGAAGATAAGTGATCTGAAAGGTAAAAAGGAAGAAGGAGGGCATTCTAGATATGAGGAAAAGCCTGTATGAATTCATAGAGGCAGAAGATTGAATATCAAGTAGACAGATGGCTGTTAGTCTTGTATAGAATGTTGCATTCATGATATGATTTGTGTCATTTAAAATCACTTGGGATACTTGGAACTACATTTCCTGTGATCCCTAATGGGTTTCCGGTTTTGGATGATGTATTCAAGGTGAGGGACTGTTTGGAATTAGGGGGAAGTGATTTGGAACTTCCTCTTTTAGTTACTGGAGCTCGAGGAGAGAGGAAGGTAAATGGCAGAGGTGAGGTTGGAATAGGTTTTTTCTTACAGGCGCGTGGTCACTTTATCTCTATCAGCATGGCTTTTATTAAAATACTATTCTCCTTTTTGATCCCGACCATCATCATTTTTAATCATAACAGTTTGTCATATTAATTATCATATAATTGGGCAAAATAGCATTTATAATTGCTTTAGTTTCCTCTTCATTAGAGTTAAGATTGCCCTTTTCATTTATGATACTATTAATTTGATTTTTTCTTTCTTTTTTTAAAATTAGATTAACCAATACTTCATTTTATTTTTTTTTCAAAATACCAGCTCCTATTCTTATTTAGTAGTTCAAAAGTTCTTTTACTTTCAATTGTATTAATTTCCTCTTTGATTTTTAGGATTTCCAATTTGGTTTTTATTTGAGGATTTTAAATTTGTTCTTTTTTTAGTTTTATTTAGTTATATGCCCAATTTGTTGATCTCCTTTTTCTCTTTTTTGTTGATAAAGGTACTCAGGAATATACATTTTCCGCCGAGTACTGTTTTGGCTGTATATCATGAATTTTTATATGTTGTCTCCTCATTGTCATTCTCTTCAGTGAAATCAGGATTTGTGCCTATGATTTGTTCTTTAACCCACTAATTTTGGAGAATTAGATTAATGTCCTATTAAGTTTTAATTTGCCTCTCTATGGACCCTTACTAATTGTAATTTTTATCACATTATGATCTGAAAAAGTTGCATTTATTATTTCTGCTTTTCTGTATTTGTTTGTGATGATTTTATGCCCTAGTACATGGTCAGTCTTTGTATGTGTACCTTGTGCTGTGGAAAAGAAGGTATTTTCCTTTTTATCTCTATTCACTTTTCTCCAGATATCTATTAACTCTAATTCCTCTAAAATTTCATTCACTTCTCTTACTACTTTCCTGTTTATTTTTTGGTTTGATTTATTTAGTTCTGATAGGGGAAGGTAAAGATCTACCACTATTTTAGTTTTACTATCTATTTCCTCCTTAACCCCCAATAGTTTCTCCTTTAAAAATATGGATGCTATACCTTTTGGTGTATACATGTTGAATACTGATATTTCTTCATTGTCTATACTGCCTTTTATCAGGATGTAATTACCTTCCTTATCTCTTTTAATGAGATCTATTTTTGCTTTAACTTTGTCAGAGATCATGATTGCTACTCTTGTATTTTTTTTCTTGGTTGAATCTCAATAAATTCTGCTCCAGCCTTTTACCTTTACCCTTTGTATGTATACTTGCTTCATGTATGCTTCTTGTATATAACATATGGTAGGATTTTGGTTTTTAATCCACTCTGCTATCCACTTTCATTTTATGGGTGAGTTTATCCCATTCACTTTCACAATCAGTTATGATTTCCATCTGTATATTTCCCATCATTTTGATTTCCTCTTTTAATACTGCCCTTTCTCCTTTCAGTCTTTCCCTCCACATCAGTTTTGCTTTTAATCAGTCCCCTTTTCCCCCTCCATTATTTTACTCCCCTTCCTACCACCTCCCTTCTTTTTCCCCTCCTACTTCTCTTTAGGGTGTTTTAATTACCCTCAACCTTTTATTCCTTTATATTCTTTATAATATATACTTATATTATATATAACATTGTTATACATAATATACTTATATTACTCCCCTCCCCATACTCACCTTTCTTATTCCCTTTCTGCTTCTCTGTTGGGTAAAATAGAATTCTATACCCCAATAAATCTCATTATTCTTCCCTCTCTGAACTAATTCCAATGAGAGTAAGGTTTAAATATTACCTATTGCCACCCTCATCCTTCCCTTCTTGTAATAGTATTTTTCCCCTTACCCATGTACCTCTTTATGTAGTAAATTCAATCTCATTTTACCTCTTCTTTTGCATTTCTCTTAGTACGATCCTCTTTTTTTCCTGATTTTTTTTACATATCATCTTAACAGCTTAATACCATTCTCTACCTCTGTATATTCCTTTTATCTATTATGATAATGGAAACAATTTTTAAGAGTTATAGATATCATTTTTCCATATAAGAGTATAGTTAATTTGACCTTATTGAAGACCTTAAATTTTTTCTCCTTATTTACCTTTTTATGGTTCTCTTGGATTTTGTATTTGGATATCAAATTTTCTGTTTAATTCTGTTTTTCCTCAGGAATGCTTGGAAATCTTCTATTTTATTAAATGCCCATACTTTCCCCTGAAAGTATGCTAACAGTTTTGATGGGTAATTGATTCTTAGTTATAGACCCAATTCTCTTGCCTTCCAGAATATCATGTTCCAAGCCTTGTGGTCCTTCAGTATGGGGGCTGCCTGATTCTGTTTAATGCTGTCTAAAGCTCCATGATATTTGAATTGTTTCTTCCTGGCTGCTTGCAGTATTTTCTCCTTGACCTGGAACCTATAACTTGGCTATCACATTCCTGGGAGTTGTCATTTGGGGATTTAGTATAGGGGGGTGATCTCTGGATTCTTTCAAAATCTATTTTGCACTCTTGTTCGAAAATATCCAGGCCATTTTCTTGGATAATGACTAGGCTTTTTAATTTTTTTTTAAATTTTTTAATTTTTGGTCATGACTTTCAGGTAGTCCACTAATTTTCAGATTGTCTCTCTTGGATCTATTTTCCAGGTCAGTTCTATTTCTAATGAAAAATTTCATGTTTTCTTCTACTTTTTTATTTTTATTTTATTTTATTATTTCTTGGTGCCTTGTGAAATCATTAGCTTCTACTGACTCAATTCTAGTCTTTAAAGACTGATTTTCATCTATGATCTTTTGATTCTTCTTTTCAATTTGGTCTATACTGCTTTTCATGGCACTCTTTTCATCATTGGACTACTTTGCCTGTTCTTCCAGCAGGTCATTTATGGTTTTTAATCTTTTTATTACTTCATTTCATTTCTGTGTCTCTCTTTTTGTTTGGGCAATTTGTCCTTTTAAGCTATTTGTTTCTTTTTTGCATTACTTTCATTTCTGTTTCTCACTTTTCTTCCCATTTTACTTCTGTCTCACTTGCTTTTGAAATTCTTTTTTTGAGTTTCTCCAGAGCTCAAGACTTGTTTCTATTTTTTAAACATTTATTAATATTCATTTTTAACATGTTTACATGCTTCATGCCACTACTTCACCCCCCACTCTCCCCTCACCCATGGCCAAAGCACATTTCCATTGGTTGTAACATGTGTCCTTGTTCAGGGTCTATTTCCAAATTGTTGCTAGTTGCATTGGTGTGGTCATTTTGAGTCTACATCACCAATCATGTCCTCCTCAACCCATGTGTTCAAGCAATTGTTTTTCTTATATGTTTCCTGTCCTGCAGTTGTTCCTCTGAATGTGGGCAGCATTCTTTACCACAAATCTCTCAGAGCTGTCTGGTGTCATTGCATTGCTGCTGGTATAGAAGTCCATTACATTTAATTTTACCACATTATATCAATCTCTGTGTACAGTGTTCTTCTGTCTCTGCTCCTTTCGCTCTGCATCAGTTCCTGGAGGTCTTTCCAGTTTGCCTGGAACTCCTCCAGTTTATTATTACTTTTAGCACAATAGTATTCCATCACCAGCATATACCACAATTTGTTCAGCCATTCCCCAATTGAAGGACATAACCTCCTTTTCCAGTTCTTTGCCACCACAAAAAGCACAGCTATATTTTCGTACAAGTCTGTTTATCTATGATCTCTTTGGGATACAAACCCAACAATGGTATGGCTTGATCAAAGGGCAGGCATTCTTTTATAACCCTTTGAGCATAGTTCCAAATTTCCAGCCAGAATGGTTGTATCATTTCACAACTCCACCAGCAATGCATTAATGTCCCAATTTTGCCATATCCCCTCCAGCATTCATTACTCTCCCCTTCTTTCATTTTGGCCAATCTGCTAGGTGTGAGGTGATACCTCAGAGTTGTTTTGATTTGCATTTCTCTAATTATTATTGATTTAGAACACTTTCTCATGTGCTTATTGATACTTTTGATTTCTTTACCTGAAAATTGCCTATTCATGTCTCTTGCCCATTTTTCAATTGGGGAATGGTTTGATTTTTTTATACAATTGCTTTAACTCCTTGTATATTTGAGTAATTAGACACCTGTCAGAGTTTTTTGTTATAAAGATTTTTTTCTCAATTTGTTGGTTCCTTTCTGATTTTGACTACATTGTTTTTGTTGGTACAAAAGCTTTTTAGCTTAATATAATCAAAACCATTTAAATTACATTTTGTAATTTTCTCTAACTCTTGCTTGGTTTAAAAATCTTTCCATTCCCAGAGATCTGACAGGTATAGTATTTTGTGTTCACTTAACTTATTTATAGTTTCCCTCTTTATATTCAAGTCATTCACCCATTCTGAATTTATCTTGGTGTAGGGTGTGAGATGTTGATCTAGACCTAATTTCTCCCATATTGTTTTCCAAATTTCCCAGAAGTTTTTGTCAAATAGTGGATTCATGTCCCAAAAGTTGGGCTCTTTGTGTTTATCATACACTGTCTTACTGATGTCATTTACCCCAAGTCTATTCCACTGATCCTCCCTTCTATCTCTTACACAGTACCATATTGTTTTGATGACTGCTGCTTTATAGTATAGTTTAATATCTGGTACTGCTAGGCTCCCTTCCTTCACATTTTTTTCATTATTTCCCTTGATATTATTGATTTTTTGTTATTCCAAATGAAATTTGTTATAGTTTTTCCTAATTCAGTAAAGAAGTTTTTTGGTAATTTGATAGGTATGGAGCTAAATACATGAATTAATTTGGGTAGAATGTTCATTTTTATTATGTTAGCTCATCCTACCCATGAGCAATTAATGGCTTTCCAATTGTTTAGATCCAGTTATATTTGTTTGGAAAGTGTTTTGTAGTTGTTTTTGTATAATTGCTGTGTTTGTTTTGGTAGATAGATTCCTAAGTATTTTATATTGTCTAGGGGGATTTTAAATGGTGTTTCTCTTTCTACCTCTTGCTGCTCTAATGTGTTGGAAATGTATAGAAATGCTGATGACTTATGTGCATTTATTTTGTATCCTGCAACTTTGCTAAAGTTGTTGATTATTTCTACAAGCTTCTTAGTTGATTCTCTATGATTTTTTAAGTATACCATCATATCATCTGCAAAGAGTGATAGCTTAGTCTCCTCCTTGCCTATTTTGATACATTCAATTTCCTTTTCGTCTCTAAGTGCTACTGCTAGTGTTTCTAGTATTATGTTGAATAATAGAGGTGATCATGGGCATCCTTGTTTCACTCCTGATCTTATTGGGAAGGCTTCTAATTTATCCCCATTGCATATGATGCTTGTTGATGATTTTACGTATATACTGCTTATTATTTTTAGGAAGGGTCCTTCTATACCTATACTTTTCAATGTTTTCAATAGGAATGGATGCTGTATTTTGTCAAAGGCTTTTTCAGCATCTATTGAGATGATCATGTGATTTTTGTTTGTTAGACTGTTGATATGGTCAATTACGTGGATGGTTTTCCTAATATTGAACCATCCTTACATTCCTGGTATAAATCCCACCTGATCATGGTGGATGATCTTCTTAATTACTTGCTGGAGTCTCTTTGTTAATATTCTTTTTAAGATTTTTGCATCTATTTTCATTAGGGAGATTGGTCTATAGTTTTCTTTCTCTGTTTTTGGTCTACCTGGCTATGGGATCAGTACCATGTTTGTGTCATAAAAGGAATTTGGTAGGACTCCTTCTTTACTTATCATATCAAATAATTTGTATAGTATTGGGATTAGTTGCCCTTTAAATGTCTGATAGAATTCACTTGTGAATCCATCAGGTCCTGGTGATTTTTTCTTAGGGAGTTCTTTGATGGCTTGTTCAATTTTTATTTCTGACAAGGGATTATTTATGTATTCTGTTTCTTCTGCTGTTAATCTAGGCAATTTATATTTTTGAAAATATTCATCCATATCTCCTAAATTGTTATATTTATTGCCATATAATTGGGCAAAATAGTTCTTAATGATTGCCTTAATTTCCCCTTCATTAGAGGTGAGGTCTCCTTTTTCATCTTTAATACTGTCAATTTGGTTTTCTTCTTTCCTTTTTCTTATTAGATTGACTAGTTCTTTGTCAATTTTATCTGTTTTTTCAAAATACCAGCTTCTAGTCTTATTTATTAATTCAATAGTTCTTTTTCTTTCAATTTCATTAATTTCTCCCTTGATTTTTAGTATTTCTAATTTAGTTTTCATCTGTGGGTTTTTTCATTTGCTTGCTTTCTAATTTTTTGAGTTGCATACCCAATTCATTAATCTCTGCCCTCCTTAATTTGTTAATATATGCACTTAAGGATATAAATTTTCCCCTGAGTACTGCCTTGGCTGCAACCCACAGAGTTTGGTAGGATGTCTCATCATTGTCATTCTCTTCAATGATATTGTTGATTATTTCTTTGATTCCTTCTTGGACTAATTGGTTTTGGAGAATCATATTGTTTAATTTCCAATTGGTTTTTGATTTGCCTGTCCAGGTGCCCTTACTAATTATTATTTTTATTGCATTATGATCTGAGAAGGTTACATTTATTATATCTGCTCTTTTACATTTGTTTGCAATGATTCTATGCCCTATAACATGGTCAATCTTTGTGAATGTGCCATGTGCAGCTGAAAAGAAGGTGTATTTCTTTTTGTCCCTATTCATTTTTCTCCACATATCAATTAAAGCTAATTTTTCTAGGACTTCATTCACCTCTCTTATCTCTTTCTTATTTATTTTTTTGTTTGATTTATCTAGATCTGAAAGAGGAATATTTAGATCTCCCACTAGTATGGTTTTACTCTCTATTTCCTTCTTGAGCTCTGCCAGTTTCTCCTTTATGAATTTGGATGCTATACCACTTGGTGCATATATATTGAGCTGTGTTATTTCCTCATTGTTTATACTGCCTTTAATCAGGATGTAATGACCTTCACTGTCTTTTTTAATCATATCTATTTTTACTTTGGCTTTGTCAGAGATTATAATAGCCACTCCTGTCTTCTTTTTCTCATTTGATGCCCAAAAGATTTTGCTCAAGGTCTTTACCTTAAACTTGTGTATGTCTACCCACCTCATATGTGTTTCTTGTAGACAACATATGGTAGGATTTTGGTTTCTGATCCACTCTATTTGCTTCTCTTTTATGAGAGAGTTTATCCGATGACATTCAGAGTTACAATTATCAGTTGTGCATTCACTGAAATTTTTGTATTCTCCCCTAGACCCACCCCTTCTTCTTACACAATTTTCTTTTAAACCAGTGGTTTGCTTTGAGCCTCTATCCCTTATCCCCTCCCTTGATTTACTTCCCTTTCTGCCTCCTCCCTTGTTATTCCCCTCTTTTTGTTTTTTAAAGGCCTAATGAATTCCCTACCCCTTCTTCTCCCCTCCCTTTTTTGACCTCCCCACTCCCCTGCTCCCTTTGGTTTATCCCTTCTGACTTTCCCAGTAGGGTTAGATAGAGTTTTTTATCTGAATGGATAATAAAGATACTCTTCCCTCTCCGGGTTGATTACACTGAGAGTAAGGTTTGATTATTACTTCTTAATACTCTCTTTCTCTCCTTCTTATAATAGTATTTTTCCTGTCCCCTTCCCATGACCTCTTTGTGTGTAATAGAATATCCTATTTTTCTTATGTACTTAGATTTTTCTTGGTGTCCCCTACTATTCCCCCCCTCTTTCCCACCCCCCATGTCATCTTAGACCATTTAGTATCCTGTCCTCTCCCTATGAATTATTCTTCCGGTTGCTATAATAGTGAATATTATAATAGTGAATAGAGTTCACTACAGAGAATTATACATAGCTTTTCTCTACATAGGAATACAGATAATTAGATTTTATTTAAGCCCTTAAAGAGTCAAATTTAAAAAATTATGAGTTTTCTTTCTTTTCCCTCTGTTTCTTATTTACCTTTTCATGTTTCTCTAGATTTTTGTGGTTGGGTATTAAACTTTCCATTTAATCCTGGTCTCTTTTGTGCAAAAACTTGGAAATCTTCAATTTTGTTGAATGCCCATACTTTCCCCTGGAAGTATATAGTCAGTTCGATGGGTATTTGATCCGTGGCTGAAGGCCCAACTCTCTTGCCTTTCTGAATATTGTATTCCAAGCCTTGCGGTCTTTTAGCATGGAGGCTGACAGATCCTGTGTGATCCTGATTGGTGCTCCTTGATATATGAATTGTCCCTTTCTGGCTTCTTGTAAGATTTATTTCTTTTACTTGAAAGCTCTTGAATTTGGCTATTATATTCCTAGGTGTTGCCTTTTCTGGGTCCAGTGTAGAGGGTGATCTATGGATCTTTTCAATGTCTATTTTGCCATCTTGTTGTAGGACTTCAAGGCAATTTTGCTGAATAATTTCTTCAAGTATGGACTCCAAGTTTCTATTAATTTCTGCTTTTTCTGGAAGACCAATGATTCTCAAATTGTCTCTTCTAGACCAATTTTCTTGGTCTGTCACTCTCTCATTGAGATATTTCATGTTTCCTTCTATTTTATCAGTCTTTTGACTTTATTTTATTTGTTATTGTTTTCTTAAGAGATCATTGGCTTCGAATTGCTCAATTCTAGCCTTTAGTGACTGGTTTTTGGTTATAATCTTTTGGTTTTCCTTTTCCATCTGGTCATTTCTGGTCTTCAGTTGACTTGCCTCACTTTCCAATTGTGAAATTCTGCCTTTTACACTGTTATTTTCTTGCCAGATCTCTTCCTTCTTCTTCAATATCTCATTTTTGAACTCTTCAATAGCTTGTGACCAGTTTTCATTATTTTGGGAACTTTTGGATACTTGTTTGTCCTCCTCTGTTGTCTGAATTTTCTCTGTGTAAAAGTTGTCCAGTGTTCCAGAGTTTTTCCTGATAATCTTTTTCTTCTGGGGTTCTTGGCTTGCCATTGTTAGCACCGTCCCTTTTCAGCTTTGTCTTCACACTCAGGGTCTGCCTGCACTTTCTAAGCTCCTGAATGCTCCAGTCTCCTTGTCCTTGGGGTCAAGCCTCCTGGTAGTCCCCCGTCTACCCCTCTGCCTGAGGTTCCTTCAGCAGTCTCATGGGCTGCTTCCACAGCCTCGCTCCTGTCTGCACTGGGTCCCCTCTCGAGGTCCAAGCCTGGGCTTGAGATCTTTGTCCTCGCCTAGGGCACTGCCTTCACCTGAGTAGAAGCTCGGGAAAGTCCCTGAGTTCTATATCTTTGTCCACACCTAGGGCAATGCCTTCACCCACTCAGACACTTGGGAAATTCCCTGTGTTAGAGGTCTTTGTCCTCTCCTAGGGCAATGTCTTCACATCTGCAGATGCTAGGGAAAGTCCGTGAGCTCCCCCCAGGCACTTGGGGTCCCAGGTCTTGCAGCTCTCAGGTACAAGCCCTGGGGCTGCTAGTGATTTACTGGTTGCCCCAATCCTGTTTTCACTCTTGTGCGTTAGCCTTGGGGCTGTGTGTGGTGTGTGTGTGGGTGGGTGGATGGGCTTCTTCCTCTTGCATTTTAGTGAGAGGTGTTTCACCCCTTTATAGCGTGGAAATGCCCTGATTCCACGTACCTTCAATGCTGTGCCCTGTTGTGGGGTTCCTTCGTTTGTCTGGAATCGTTTTTTATGACCCCTTGAGGCGTCCTATATGCTTTGGTTAGGAGAGATCGAGCAGCTTCTCCTTCCTCTGCTGCTATCTTAACTGGAAGTCTGTTTCTATTTTTTTTTGAGAGTTTACATGTGTTTGCTTGTTTCTCACTCTCTCCTGTTTTTTGCTCTTTTTCTCTATAGATATTTTCCAAGGCCAAGAGCTTTCTTTGTTTCTACTTACTCATTTTTCTATTCACAGACTATGAATCCTGCAAGTTTTTGGTCATTTATATCTCAGTTTCTGGCTCACAGGGCTTTGCCTTGGACCTATCTTTACTTTCTTGTCAGTGGCCTGAGGAATGAGCACAGAACTATAGAGCTCTGACCCTCACTTCAGGGACAGAAATTATCAGGGGTAAGTTTGTGTTTTTGTTTGTTTGTTTGTTTTTGTTTTTGCTTGGTATAGACTGCATCACAGTGTTTTTCCCTGAGGCTATCTTCACTGCCACTACTGCTGCTGATGCTATTCCTGCTGTTGAGCATTCATTATATGAGTTGATGTGAAACAAGTTTGGGAGAAGTTAAATATCAGAGTTAAATGGTTTTGTTATTCAATTGTTTTTTCAGTGATGTCTGACTCTAACTTCATTTGGATTTTCCTTGGCAAAGATACTAGAATCATTTGCTATATACTTCTTCAGCTCATTTTATAGATGAGGAAACAAAATTAAACAGGGTTCAGTGACTAGTCCAGGATCACACAGCTAGTAAGTGTCTGAGACCAAATTTGAACTTGGGTCTTCCTGACTTCAGATCTAAAAGTCTATCCATTGCACTATCTTACTGCTGGAGATCATCATATGGGATGCTAAGGAGTTTGTATTACCATATATGTAATAAGGAGTCCTTTGAAGGCTTTAAAAAAAACAATATATAGAGAGATGTATGGTCAAATCAGTGTTTTCATGAGGTTAAAGGAGTGGCCGAGTAAAGGATAGATTCGAGAAAAGAAAGACTGAAGGTAAGAAGATCAACTGAAATCAGAGTTGATTTAGACCTCAAAATTGCTAGTAGTATTGTGGTGGAGAGAATGGAAGGAATTTAAGAGACCATTTTCATTGTCACTTCCCATTCTAAGGCTAAGAACAAGAAAAAAAGCAAAGATTTTTTTTAAGTTTTTAGCATCTGTTAAGTTTTACTCTTAGCATATTTTCCTAAATTATCTCTTTGTATCAAAGTAAGTGGTTAAAGGTAGAGAAGTGGTGGCAAATATTTAACTGACCCAATTCCCCTCAAATATACATGATATACTTTAAATTTTGATCTGTATTGAAAGTTATAATGAGTCAGCAATCCATTGCTCCAATCCTTGTTAGTCAATCAGTATTGGTAAAGGCATCAACTGTGTTGACAGCTTCATATTACCTGTTATTTATCAGGTATCAAGTCACCTCTTACCTTTTTGTACCTGATAACATCTTTGAGCCCTAAGCCATTGACTTTTGGGGAGGTGCTGAGATGCAAAAGCTCATCTCTTTTTGTTAACCTGGACCTATAATCATTGTTTTTATTACTTAAAGAGTTATTCAATAAAAACTGGTTCCATCTTGAATCCCTCACTGATCTCAAGTGACCAGCCCCATCACATGTTGCTACCTACACATTCTTTTAATAAACTCCCTTTACAAATTCTCTTTTTCTGGAGTTTTACCTCACTAATCAGAGTTTAAGCTGACAAATGGTTTTTCTCTTAACAATCTGCATTCATTAACAGTTTCTTTCTCACTTAGTTAAGTCTCCACAATCAACAAAACAATAAATTTAGACCCAACTTACTGTGTTTGCTGATTTCAGAAATGTAAATATTCTCCTTCAAAATCTAACTATCCACTTGGTTGAGTTGGCTCCAGCCTTCCCTTGGATGAAAGGCTTTTGTATGTCATACTACAGATGAAATTGTGCCAATGGTTATATGGTTAAACTATTATCTTATTTTGTATCAGTTTGTGTTTCACACTTCTCTGTCCTTAGGGAGAAAACTCAAGAGGTACTTGTTTTCAGAATTAAATATGTGCAAATTCCAAGGGAGTCTAGGCATAGTTTTTATTAGCATTTCAAAAAGGTGTCAAAGTGACAGTTAATTTTATTTTGACTATAAATTGTGTACTATTTTAGAGGTGGAGTGTGGTAGAAGAATGTTTGATGTACAGTCTAGAAGTTTCCTGTTGGTCTTCAGAATTAAGTCATGTTCCAAAATGATCACCTCATTATTTCTATATGTAAACGCTTACAAATTTAAAATTATGACTTTTGTTTTTGTTCTCTAAAAGAATCAGGAGCTTATGATCCTGTGACTCTTTTTAATTACCAAAAAATCTTTACTAAAGGAATTATAATTTAAGGCCACTCAAGGATCAATTTCCAGGCTATCTCAAAGAGAACATGTAAAAAGAAAGGTAAAGGTTTTAAATAGTATTATTGCAAAAATAAAGTTATAGAACACTTCAGCATCTAGCACAGTGCAGTGACTAAGAAAATGTTATTTGAATTGAATTGAATTCAACCTACAGGTCTACTTTCTCATCTGTATTCAAGCTGTAAGGAAATGTTCTATGTAAATATTGAGGGTAAGAGAACATGGGAAGGAAATTATACAGACTTTTGCAGATGATTTCGTAATGAGAACAAAACACATCTTCACAGACATATGATTATTTCATAGATGCAAAGGATAATCCTGTATTGATGGTTGGCTTTTTTTTTTTAAACTGACTTTGAATCCTGTCTCGGGTACTTAATAGCTGTATTATCTCATGGATGTCAGTAGCTACTCTAAGCCTCAGTTACCACATCTGTAAAATTAGGATAATAATAGCAGCTACTTGTTAATTGGTTATGAACATCAAATGAGAGAATGTGTGAAGTGTTTGATATTATTGGAGAATTCCTCAAACAAGAAATGCTAAGATCCTTCTGGCAAATAACTCCTCCCACTTAGATCATTTGACTAAAGAGACAAGACTAGGAAATAAGAAGGTTAATTAAAATTGCTTGATAGGTAGTTCCCAGATGGCATCACACTCTCTCTGTGGAACCAGAGGTGTCTAAATATCTAGATGGGAATGGAGATGTAAAATAAGAGAGTTCCACCTTTGAGATATTGTTGAGTCAGTTCAGACTTTTTGTGACCCCATTTTTGAATTTTCTTGGTAAAGATCCTGGAATGGTTTTCTATTTCCTTTCCCAGTTCAGGTTTATAGATGAGAACCTGAAGCAGATAGGGTCAAATTACTTGCCCAGGGTCATGCAGGTTGTCTTCCTGATTTCAAGGCCAGTGCTCTATTCACTACAGCATCTAAATGCCCCTTTGAAATAGACTTAGATTAAGAGTCTATCTTTATTCATATACTCTTTCTGGGAAGATGTTTTCCTTAAACACATAGTACACAGGTTTTATATATTTTCTTCCAGTGATCCTTATAGCTTTATGTAAATGCAAAAGATTTGTATAAACACAGAAATAGATGTGTACATTAATCTTGTAATTGTAAAAATAATATCATTTGAAACTAGAAGTGACACCCAGAAGTCATCTGAAACAACTCTTTCCCTCTTTCTCCTCTTACCTACCTCCCTTGGAAAAGAAGGAGGGAAGGGAAAGGTGACATTGTTCTAAGGCAGCAGCTAGTGACTGTTCCTTCTGCATTTCTCTCTTAAAAGACTATCAGAGATTACTTCCATCTTAATGGACAAGTTGGAGGTACTTGTTACTGTGTGTGTTTAATCACAGGAACTTGGTTACCCAAGAGGAGGAACAGGAAGAGCAAAAAACCTGCTCAGAGAAACAATATATATGTATGGTCAAATTTGTCTTTATATTTTTGAGTGCTCCTTTGCTAGCAGCATGATGGCGCAATGGGAGCCATACAGGAAAGAATGATCTTTCCTGGAAAAGAATTGATTGTTCCACCCCAGGCCAATGTTAGAAAATTTTGCTCTTTAACTGGGGTTATAATCAATAAATTAATCAATAAATGTTTATTAGGCACCTACTTTGTACCAGGCACTCTGCTAAACAATGGAAAATACCAAAAGAGACAAAAGACAGTTCTTGACTCAAGAAGCTTACAATCTAATTGGAGAGACAAACATGAAAACAAATATATACAAAACAAGATATGTATAAGAAAAGTAAGAGATATTTATGAGTGAAAAGGCAATGGAATTCAGAGGGTTTAGGAAGGCTTCTTGTCAGACATTGTATTTTAGTAGGGACTTTAAGAAAGTCAGAGGGAAGGAGAGCAAGCATTCTGTTCATAAGGGACAGCCAGGGAAAATATCCAGAGCAAAGAGCTACAGGATCTTCTTCAAGTAACAAGCAAGAGACTAGTGTCATGGGATTGAAGAGGATGAGTTAGGAAGTAAGGTATAAGAAAAATGGAAAAATAGGAGGAAGCTATTATGAAAGGTTTTAAATACCAAACATGATTTTATATTTGATCCTAGATGCAAAGGAAAGTCACTAGAGTTGATTGGGTAGATGGTGTGTATATATATATGTGTGTGTGTGTGTGTGTGTGTGTGTGTGTGTGTGTGTGTGTGTATGTGTGTGTGAGAGAGAGAGAGAAAGAGAGAGAGAGAGAGAGAGAGAGAGAGAGAGAGAGAGAGAGAGAGAGAGAGAGAGNGAGAGAGAGAGAGAGAGAGAGAGAGAGAGAGAGAGAGAGAGAGAGAGATGATCAGTCCAGCATTTTAGTGGCTGAACAGAGGATGGATAGGAGTGGAGAGATACTTGGAGTAGGCATGAATCAAGTAGGTCTCGCCTTTGAGTGGTGGCAGTGGAGAGGAGGCATATATGAGAGGTGTTAAAAAGGTGAGAATAATAGACTTTGATAAAAAAAATGGTTATGGGGATGAAGGATAATGATTAATCCAGGATGACTTCAAGGTTGTGAGGCTAAGAGACTGAGAGGATGGTGTTGCTTTCAACTGTAACTGGGAAGTTATAAGGTGGGTGGGTAATGTGTAGGGTTCCATTTTGGACATATTGAGTTGATGTCTATTGGATATTTAGTCAAGGATAGAAGTGACAAAGTGAGGAGTTTTTTGGGGGATGAGAAAGAAAAGGGCAGGTTTGTAGACAGTATGAAATGAGTCATCTGGGAAAGAAAGACTGAAAAAGTAAGAATGCAGGAGAGGACAATCTATTGGAGAAAGGGGATATAATGAGATCACCTGAAGCAAAGAGGTTAGCCTGGGCAAGGAACAAGGCCATTTCATCATGCAAGACAGGGGTGAAGGAAGAAAGAGTGGCATAAGGCATCTGAGCAAAAGATGAAGAAGATGGAGAAGAAACCTAAGTATAGATTCACTATGACTTTGGGCCTTATTGTATGAATCAACCCAATAGACTTGAAACAAGTTTATACTCCTCCTCTACCTGCTCCTGTTCCTCCTCCTTGTCTATTGACTTCAAATTAAAATTACCATATTCATTTCTCTCTCCACTACTATACTACATTGCATCTGCCAGGTCCCTATGTCACATATAATTGTTATTTGGTGGCAGAACCAAAAAATGCAAAAAGCTTTGTTAAAGTTTATTGAGAAATAATAATTAAGAAATAAGAGTTACGGTCTTAAATTGGAGATCTTGATTAGCTTGTTCCTGGCTAATCATCTATATTATAATTTCCTGTAGATTTAAACATCATTTCTCTAGTTCACTCAGACTGTGGCCTAATGCAGATAGCTTTTAGTTTCTGGATTAGAATGAGAAAAACAAAATGAATTTCATTCTTAAATAACCAGACAACTCTGTGAGAATAATTGAGGGCAATGCATCCTCAATCCACTATATCTCAAGAGCTTTAGTAAACAAAACTAGCAGGATTGGAAATGTAGGCAATCCTATTTTACATGAAGACAAGTATAATCTGGATTTAGTTCAAATTCTGTTTTCAGCTTGGTTTGTATTCTATCCTCCAAGGAGAAAGTCTCCTGAATACACACAGCAATTAGAGTAAAGAAGAAATGGTTGTTGTTTAGCCATTTAGTTGTGTCCAACTCTTCCTGACCCCATTTGGGGTTTTCTTGGCTATGATACTGAAATATTTTGCCATTCCCTTCTCTAGCTCATTTTATATTTAAGGAAATTGAGAAAAAAAGTTGTTATTTTCCCAGGCTCAGGTAGCTAGGAAGCATATGAGATCAAATTTTAATTCAGGTCTTCCTGACTCCAGGTCCTGTGCTCTATTTACTGTGCCACATAGCTTCTCCAGAAAAAAACAAAGGGAAGTAAATTTTTTTCACAGGATCCTTAAAGAGGGTGGGTGGATAAGTGAATTTTATCCTATAGTCATAAGGTAAACAGTCCTCTGCTTTATCTTTTATAACAACTAGTTGTGCCCAACCCTTTGTGTCTACATATGGAGTTTACTTGACAAAGATACTGGAGTGGTTTTCCATTTCCTTCTCTAGCTAATTTTACATATGAAGAACTAAGTCAAACCTACCTAAGGGTTTGACATCTAGGGTCACACAGCCAATAAGCCTCTAAGGCCAGATTTGAAGTCAAGAAGAATCTTCTTGACTTTAGGCCTTGATATGGGGGTGTGGGCTTCCCTTAGATATCCCCCAAACCCCAGGGGAATCTCAGGTCAAAAAGGAATTCCTTTTTTTCCCTTGTATTCCTGCAAGTGCTGGCTAAAGGAACGTGACTGAGCAATAGACACCTTAGGATAAGAAGAGTTTCTGAGAGAGGCACCCCCTCCAGCCTCTCCCCTCATTTTTGAGGAGTACAGATAGGGACCTTCCAATTTGCTTCTGATAAGCATCTGTTTTGAGCTCAGTTATCTAACCATCCCCTGAACTGGACAAGCTCACCCCCTTTTGACTTTGAGGCATAGGACATAACCACATGCCTCATCTTGGGTCCTAGAGTCTCTGTCTCATAACAGATCACCACACCATCATCACATCTCTAGTTACACAAGCCCTATTGTCAAATGGTTATAAATATCCCAGACGCCATGTCCTTTAGGAGGCAATCTGATTCCACCCGCTCCTGGTTCCTGGCCACTGGACTCAATAATTCAACTTGTATTAAACTTAATGCATTTTTCCATTTTTAAGCTAATTACTGGAAGCTTGTCATTCTTGAGGACAGTATCCCTTCTGGCCCAGGTTTCCTGATCACACTATCCACTGCACCATCCAGCTGCCTTTGCTTTATCTACATAGACCAGTGCTTTGTACTTTGTAGGAACTAAAGCATTTGCAATATTTAATAGAACGAATAGATTAATACCTTTCTGATCCCTAGTATAGTTGACTCTTTATGCTTAGGTTGAAATCATTGAAATCATTTTCCATCTTTTTCTTCATACTTTCACACAATTATGGATATAACAAGGTTTATTGACAAAGAATTGTAGATTTTATAGAAATCAGATGCCACAGTTTCTCTATCCACTTTCTTCATCCTTTTCTCTAATGTTCTTTGTAAAGTCTTTGTGTGTGTATGAGGGCATGTGTGAGCAAATGTCAATATGTATTTGCTAACAGGGTAAACTCTTCTATTTGAGAAACAAAGGAAGAAGGAAACTTAGACAAAATTGCTACTTGAGACAAAACTGAGAACTTAACTGATCAGCTTGGCATTCCTCTTCCTACTTACCCTCTTTAGTCCCACTAAAACTTTTTAAAAATGAAAATAGCTTAGTGTCTGGCATCTGCCTAAAGAAGACTGACTATGACATTGAAAAGGATCAAAGAGAGCATATGTTGTTCAGAAAGACTTGCTTTAGAGAATTTGTGTAACCTCCAGGGCATAAAAATCACTTTGTTATCTAGAACTCCCAGAATGGGATTTTACAGCCAGCAATGAAAAGGAAACACTATTCAAATTAGCATAAATAAAGGAACCATTAGTAGATTTTAGAATTAAAGCCTTGTGTTCAAAGGATATAAGGAAACAGTTCTCAAAAGAAGAATTGAAAACTATTAACCATATGAAAGAATATTCTGAATCACTAATGATAATAGAAATGCAAATCAAAACAGTTCTGCACTTTCACCTCATACTGAGCAAGCTGACAAGGAAAACAAAAGATGGGTAGAGTCAGTGTTGGTGGGGTTGTGAAAAGACTGGCAAATTAGCTATCTGTGGGTAGAGCTTCAAATTGCTCCCAGGATTCTGAAAAGTAATTTAGAATTGCTAAGTTAATGACTAAAATGATCATATTTTTGAATCAATGATTCTATAGTAGGCTTATACTTCAAGGGGATAATTGATTAAAAACAAAAACCCCATATACACCAAAATACATATAGGGAACCTTTTTGTAGTAGCAAATGACAAGTTTTATGAAACCCTCAGACACAGTGAATCACCCTGGATAGGACTAGTATGTTTGTCCTAGACTGAACAATAAACCTTCAAGTATTCAATGATCTCAACCCAGATAATAGCAGATATGATCTAATCTTAAGTACCCTTTTGTCTTAGAAGTTTCTTCCATTGTACCTAGGCGTGTCCCAGGTAGTCCAGCCCCAGGCTGGCATCCTCTTTCTGTTATGATTAAAAATGATGAGGGCCAAGATCAAAAGGGAGAATAGTATTTTAATAAAAGCCATGCTGATAGAGATAAACTGACCACAGGCCAGTAAGAAACCTATTCCAACCTCACCTCAGCCATTTACCTTCCTCTCTCCTGGAGTTCAGGTAACTAAAGAGGAAGTTCCAAGTCACTACCCCCTACTTAAAATAGTCCTTCACCTTTAATATGTCATCCAAAACAGGAAACCCATGAAACCTGTTGGACCACAGGAAATGTAGTTTTAAGGACCCCCACAGAAGTTTGTCAAACACTATATTGAGGTTCAATCCTTCCAAATAGAACCCCAGATGATTTTACCTAACACATTTCCCTAACCTCCATAGAAACCAATCAGTTATTTATTTTCCTGTATTCCCTAAAGGCCATATAAGACCCCAAGTTCTTTAGGTCCATGGAAATTCCCATGATGAAAATTCCCATTTGTGATACATTTTCCCAGAGACTGTGTTCCCTGAGTCCCAGAGTTTGGCTCTACGTGGGTGTTGTGAATATGCATACATCTGTGTGGTGGCCATAAGAACTCTATCTCTCTTGTCCTGATTATAGACTTGTTATTTGTGACTACTTTAGGGGTTCTGTGTTTTTCTAGGTTGACATATAAAGAAGTAGAAGCAAAAAAAATGTCCAATTACTGGCGAATAGCTTAACAAGTTTTGGTTCATATATATAATAGGATAATACTTCATTCTAAGAAAAAATAAATACAATGAATACCAAGAAGCAAAATAAGACTTATAGGAACTATTCCAAAGTAAATAACCAGACCCATTAGAACTATACTCATATCCTGATAATGTAAATGGAAAGCATAACAAGAACAAAAGAACTCAAACTGATTGTGCTAAAATTATAGTGATCGATCCAACTTGGCACAAAAAAAGTATAAGAAAGTACTTAATACTTTTCTTTATTAACTTTTCTTCTTTGAAGAATGTAGGTTGTAAGGATGGAATTTGTACAAGGGGGATGGGAAAAAAGGAGCCAGAGAAGGAGTGGCTGACAGTTGGTGACAGTTGGTAACAGTTGAGACCAGGTGAATTCTGGGAAGGCCGCAGAGAAAGAAGCTGTGAAGACTGGAAGGAGAAAGGAAGAGGATATCACGGCTTGAATCCAATCCTGAGGGCTTCCTGAGGATCTTTCTTTGGACATTCAAACCCTGATTCCCTGGTCAAAGGCATCCCCCAGCAAGAGTTCAATTATCAAATGAGCTAAGTTTTTAGACTCCATTTTGGGAGTGATCCCTTAGGTTCATTGCTCATTACCTAACCTTGCTGAGAGACCCTTTCCCATCAAACTTGCAATTGTAGAAAAGGACAGAAACAGAAACAGAAGGAGAAATGGTGGGAGAAGAAGTTTAGGAGTGGGAGCCATTAAGGTTCCAACCTAAGAGTCAGACTCCATAGGAATAGAGAAGAGGGCACCCCAAATCCCTCTGCCCTTCACCCCTTTCCCCAATCCCTGAATTGTGATTAATAAAAGCCATTCATTAGTCAGATAGTGTTCCAGAGTGCCTGAGAAATGAGGGGGAGGGGAATCACAGCTTGGTCTGGCTGCCTCCATCTTGGAGCCAGAGCCCCCCCTCCCCCTGTGAAGTTGACTGACCTCAGGGGAGGCTTTTGTGAACCATGCCCTCATTCAGAATCAGATTGGGGTACTGCATACCTCATCTTATAGGGAAGCCTCTCCCCCAACTCCCATAGGGTGGCATGACCATCCAGGTCACCCAGTTTGGGGCTGACATCCCCTGGAAGTCTCAGTATATATTTGGCCCCAGGGGAGTGCTGGAGAGAGTCTTTGTGGAATCACCACAAAGACTCTCTTTTTCTCTCTTTCTCCCCTCTATCATAACATTGATTTCTTGGTTCTCATTATTGTTATAAGGTCAAAAGGGGAAGATCACTGCATATAATTTCAATTATTTTTCATTGTTGTGGTTACTTTTGCTAATCTCTTTTCTTCTTTATTATAAGAGATGTCTCTAGAAAGTAGAGAGACAAAGGTATATTGGGAAATATGGGTATCATAAAAATAAAATTTATTTAAAAAACAAAAGTCAAATTAACCATATTCACATTCAAATCACAAATGTTTTCATTACAACCAATTTTTAATGTATTTTTGTACACATGATTTTTGAAGATACTTTCTTTTTGTCATCTAGGTAATTGAAAGCAACAAAATGAAATGTTTTCATTAGAGAGTTTGTACTGCATTATAATACAGGCCTTTTAGGTTGAGGATTTGAATTCAAATCTTTTTAAAATCCAAGTGTCTTTTTGACTGTGGGCCCAGACTTATTCTATTTTTCTAGAAAGACTAGAATGTTTTTTTCCTGATTATGGTCTTTTCCATCTTTCCCTTTCTAGTCCCCCAAACTGGGGTGACTTAAGTGGACTTAATTTAAATTTTTTAAATTAAAAAAGTTGAAGTTAGAGGGATAGAAAGTTAATAGCTGAGTAAAAAGTGTACAGAAAGCTAATAGCTTGAGTAATAAGGGACCAGATAGGAATCTTGGATTGCAAGATCAATAAAATATTAATGTGCCAACCAAAAACAAAACAAAACAAATTTCATCTTTAGCTCCAACATACAATAATGTATGGAAAGAGACAGTTGTATCTCTTCATACTGCCCTGATGAATACTCATCTGGAGTATTATGTTTGGTTCTGGGTGTCATATTTTAGGAAGGATTGTGATAAACTGGAGTATAAAAGTGAGGTGAGAACAATGAGAAACCATCCCATATTGGATAAGTTGAAAGGAATAACCATGCCTAGTTTGAAGAAAAAGAATGTTTAGCATAGTGATGGGTATAGAGCAGTGATTCCCAAAGTGGGTGCCACCACCCCTTGGTGGGTGCTGCAGTGATCCAGGGAGGCGGTGATGGGATGGCCACAGGTGCATTTGGGGACAGTGAATAGCTGTAAGGGGGCAGTGATAGTGTGTGACAGGGGTTTCTAAGTAATATTTTTTCTGAAAAGGGGGCGGTAGGCCAAAAAAGTTTGGGAACCCCTGGTATAGAGTAATTCTTTAATTTTTCTTGATTGAATGTTGGCTGTCTTCAGGATATACTAGTTTGTTAAAATGTCTCTCCAAGGTTAAGCTAGAATCATATTCAGAATTCTAGGATAATTTTAATTTACAGAATAGGACTGGATAAGGATCTTGGCCTTTTGGTCATGAGATTTCTATTTATTTTGCTTTAAAAATTTGTACTAAAATTTTAAAATCTTTCTATTAAAACTTATCTTCCCAGTTCTGTGATTATAATAAGAATTTCCTTTGAGTCTAGGATTTTTATTTATACTTCTTAAATAGTTCTTTGTTAGTTTTGCCCTCATTTGCCTCCTTAAAATAAAGAGGAAAATTCAGAGGAAGGGAAGATGAATATGATAGAATCAAGAATGATAGGGAAGGATTGGAATGAAGCACCAGAAAAAAAAAACACACTACATTAAAAAATAGAACAGCAGGTGGGATAGAGGAGGACAAAGTTTGAGTATGTACAGGAAAGAAAGATGTCAATAAATATAGAAGGAAAGGTATCTGCTTATGATTTCATTTGGAAACTCCTTCCACCAATAGGGTGTCAACTCATGCAATTTATAACTTTATGCAGTTGCTTGTGGCACAGAGAAACTATGATTTCTCATGGTCTATTTATCAGAGGCAGAACTTGATTCCAAGTTCCTCCATCTACCAATCCAGGTGCTGGTTCTTATGTAATGCTATATGCCTTTATTAATTAAATGAACCTACTGAACCTATTTGAAGCTACTAAGTATTCCAACCCCCCATACACACACACAGGATGTAATAATGATTGACACTTCAATTTTGTGTATCTATTATGAAAAAATATTGTATCATAATTTTATATTTTCACAATAAAATGTTTATTTGATCCAGAAGGTGGTTGATATTATTTACTTCTCACTCAAATAGAATCAGGATATTCAATGTTTAGATAGCCTTGAACACCTGCTTTTCATTGAATATTTAGTATTTTGGATTCAGTGAAGATTGATTAGGGCAGCAAGGTGGTGCAAAGTATATAGAATGCCAGGCCTAAAGATGAGCAATTCATCTTCCTGAATTCAAATTTGATCCCAGATACTTACTGGTTTTGTAATCCTGGGTAAGACACTAAACACTGTTTACTTCAATTTCCTCATTTGTAAGATGAGCTAGAAAAGAAAATGGCAGATCACTCCAGTATCTTTGCCATGAAAATCTTAAATGAGGTCATGAAGAGTTGGACATGGCTGGAACAAGTGAACAACAACAACAACAACAACAACAACAACAGCTCAATGCTGGTAGTAAAAGAAGCTTTCCAAAAAATTAGAAGTCATCACTGTTAAAAAACAGTTAAAGGATGGGGTTGGACTAGATGACCTAGATATGGCCTCTTTCTTCAAATCTATGATCTTATTACCCAAGAAAGTAAGATGTATGGACAAAAGAAGAGTATTTGGGCAGGCTACTGAACCTTTTCTTTCCACTGTTTCTTAGGCCAATAATTCCAAAGAAAGATTGGGAAAAGGTAGGAAAGAACCTTAATCAAGTGGTATTTAGGTCATGAAAAGAAGAGAGGTAGATCAGGATGGTCTTATATTGTTCTTAATCGCCAGGGTGTGGGAAGTGTGGATGAGGAAAAAAATTGATCTTTTCTACAATATAATTTATTTCCTTTGTAATTCTACATATTTATGTCTTTAAAAGCATTCTAAGAATGGGGTTCATTGGCTTCCCCATACTTCTAAAGAGATTCATGACACAAAAAAGGTTAGAAATCCTTGTTCTTATGAGAGAGAATATGGCTAGGCATATAATTATAGTGAACTAGTGCTGAGATATTGGGCCCATATTTTAGGGCCAATGAATCAGCTTGGGTATAGATAATCATGGAAGTTCAGTGATCTGAATAACTCAACTGATTTAGAGGGAGGGAGAATACTGCTTTGGTGGACCTCATTGGTTCCCTAACAATAAGGTCACAAGCATGAAGGCACCAAACTGCTCACAAACTGGAACTGATCTCTAAAAAGAGTGCAAAGGAAAATCTAGCCTAGGTTAAAACAAAATATTTCAGTAAAATTTTATTTTGAAAAAAGGGATTATGTTAGATGGAATAAGAAGTGAATTAATCCACAATCACATTTTTATTAAGCATCTGCTTTGCAATCAGTGCTGTGTTTCATTTTGGGAAGTACATAGGGAAATAAAAATCAGTTCCTTCCTCTGAGGGGCCTCCATTTTTACCAGAACAACAATATGTTCATAGATAAATAAATGTAAAATACATACAGAGTAAGAGAAGCTATTTTGGGTTGGGGTGCTCTCATCTAGGGGAATCCATAAAGGCTATCTGAATGAGGTCGTAGACCAGTGATGGGCAAACTAAGGCCTGGCCTGTGGGTCAGATGCATCCTCCTGAAATGTTCTATCTGGAGACAGGACATTATTCCTAATCTGATGAATACAACAAGTAGGATACAATACAATGAAACTTCCAAAGAGTTGCCTTAGGAACAGACTGAGAGATGAGCATTTCCTTTCCTTTGACCCCCTCTTTAAAAAGTTTGCCCATCGAGGTTCCAGGATAAGATGGCGGCAGAGTAAGAAGCAGCTCTTAACCTCTCCTGACTGAAACACACAAAACTCCTCAAGGGGACATAAAAACAAGTCCAGACAAACGGAGGAACCCCACAACAGGGCACAGTGTGGAAGATACGTGGAATTGGGGCATTTCCATGCTATAAAGGGGTGAAACAGCTCTCACTAAATCGCGGGCTGAGCAACCAGCCCACCCCCTCCACACACACCACCTATAGCGCCGAAGCCAGCTAAAAAGAAATAGAGCAAGTTTGGGGCACCCATCAAGTCATTGGCAGGTCTGGGACCTGTTCCTGAGAGCAGCAAGATTTAGGACCCCAAAAAGCTAAAGAACACAGACAAACTCTGAACGCGGAAGTAGGGCCCAGAGAGCTGATGCAGGACGCAGAGCGAGGGCTCAGAGAGCAGGCCCAGGCAGAGGCGTGGGTGGAGGCAGACACAGCCACAAGCTAAAGCTCTGAAACCCTGAGTGGGGAACCAGTGCAGACCGGTATACGACTGTGGAAGCAGAGCCCTGAGACTTGTAAAGGAACCTCCTGCAGAGGATCAAGCAAGGGAATCCACCAGGGGGCTTGACCTTGGAAAAAACTAGAACTCAGACCTCAGGAGCCAATAGATCTCAGACAGACACTGAGAGC
>NC_058131.1:222864984-222909159 GCF_016433145.1 Gracilinanus agilis | reverse complement strand
CATATAAGAAAAACAACTGCTTGAACGCATGGGTCGGGGTGGACATGACTGAGGGTGTAGACTCGAAACTACCACACCAATGCAACTACCAACAATTTGGAAATTGGTCTTGTTCAAGGACACATGACAAAACTAGTGGAAACGCGCATTGGCCAAGGGTGGGGGGGGGGTACGGGGGGGGGGTTGAAGGGGAAAGGTGGAGCATGAATCATGTAACCATGTTAAAAATGAATATTAATAAATGTTAAAAAAAAGTTAAAAAAAAAGATAGAAATGAATGTATCCTTAGTAAAAACATGTAAGACAACTCCACAATAGCTTAACTTCAAAATTTGGGGATTTATTTTCCATATAATGTTTCTGCCAACTGTACCTACTGTCAGATTCATCACTCCTTGGAAGAGCTACTAAATAAACATAGGAATGCATTTTATTCATGATGTAGTAGGAAAATAAACAAAATGGAATCCAACCTAAATACACCCCATAGAAGAAAGAGACAGTGTCATTATCAAATAAAATAATATTTGTTCATAAATCTGGACCACTGGCAATAATGGTGCCTGAGGGTACTCACCAAAGACAAGGAAAACTTTAACTTTCTGAATTTCTCCATTATCAGTTTCCTTCTTATTTGCTTTCTTTTTTATTTACTGACATCAGTAGTTGAAAATTGCTTAACTATAATTTACTCAGACATTGCCTAACATTTTGGATCTATAAGCATGACTGACATTTTCCAGCAATGGGAGATATAAGATTATAACAAACCATTGGCAGTGAGATGTGTCTTGTTTCAAAATGTATTGAAAGAAAAGAAACCAAATTAATAGTCTCCTGTCATTTTAGACAAGCTATAATGCCACCTTGGCAGGTTTCTAGTCAACTGAAACTGGGAAGGAGTTTTTTTTTTTAAATGATCTTATACTTCACTTTCATTTCTATAATAGGCACTTTTAAGGAATTTTCCCCTCCTCTCTTTAGAGACTGGAGGTTGGAACTTTATATGCATGAGAATAGTAACAGGTGCCATACATTTTTTGAGATCTTTTGTCTTCTTACATTTCCCCTTTCTATTTTAACATTTATGATATTTTGTATACATTTTGCACTTACTAACTTGTTTGCATGATGTAAACCACAACTTTACTTCATCCCTGTGGAATATAAGCTATAGAGGACAATGAAGTGTTTTGGATATTTAACAAATGTTTATCTAATTGAAATGAGTTATAGTCCCTGACTAAACTTAGTATCTTTCCATATTAGAATTGAAAGAAATATTATAACTTTCTAGTCATACCTTCTCATTTTATAGATGAGAAAACTAAAGCTCAAAATTGACTTGCTCAAAACTAAAGGCCAAAGAAATGAATGGATTTGCTCAGAATTAGCCCATTGCAGAGACTTGAACACAAGTTTTCTAATTATAAGTACAGTGCTCATTTCTTCAGTTATGTCTACTGTGCATCCAATAAGCCGATAGAATCTAAAGCACTAATAACTTCATTGTCTTATTGATTTCTAGTCTCTTCTCTGATAATATTATCATTTTAACTGGAATCTCTAATGTAATAAACTGTCAGCCTAAAATAAAAGACTACAAAGGCTAAAGTAAAAAGAGTCTTTAATGGAAATGAAGGAATTGTATTTTGGGATATGGGAGTACCCAGAATGGGTGGAAGGTATAAAAAATATGGGGCACCAGGGATGTAAATGTGTCCTAATGGTTTGTGGGTACACACACTGGGTTGAATAAGAGACAGGACCAAGTAGGATAGGGAGACCAAGAATCAAGAATGGCAGTTAGCCCCAACTGTCACTCTGCTCACCCTAGGCCAGTGTCTTTGGAACCAGCAGGCAAGGTAAAGGGTTTTTAACAGTTTTAATTATGATTTACTTATAAAGGTGGGATAGGGGATTCTATGCTTAAAAACCTAAAGGGCAAATCACAAGGACAAGGGGAGGACTTGTCTACTCTAACTCTAATTGACCTAGGCCAGGCAGGGCTCAAGGAGCAGTTCTGGAGTCTCTGTGAAGGCTGCTCCAAACCTGGTTTCAGGCAAGTTTGACCAGCACAGTTAAAGGGCCTGAGGTTGGCTTTGAGGGTTCTCACGGTAATCCACAGATGAACGCAGGATGCCAAAAGCCAAAGGTACCCAAGTAGAGAGAGTGCTTGAGATGCTGTCCACCAGATCCCAAACCTCTCTTCCACTCTATTGAAATTCTTTTCTCAATGGTTATTAATAACATTGTAGCCACAAAATCACATAACTATCTCCTATCCTGTCTCCTCTTCCTCTCAGTACCTCCTGGCCATAAATATTATGTTATTAATATTTTCAAATTGTATGTAAAAATGGTTTAATTTCTCTGCAACTTGTGATATTGTTGCTCCCTTCCCCCTCTTACTGTGTATACTTTCTTCTAGGGCTTCAGAATGAAGATGTTCTGATTCTTCTCTCTTCTCCCAGAAGATTCCCATTTTGTCTCATTTACTAGTTCTTAATCCTTTTCCTAACTTTTTAATGTGAATGTCAGAAGAATCTGTCTGGAACCTTTTTATCTTCTCAAAATCTATATTCTCTTTTCTGCAATTTCATTCACTTCCATAGTTTTACTTGTCATCAACATAATGCAGCTGACTCTAAAATATATATTTATAGCTTTGATTTTTCCTCAGTGATCCAGATGTGGATTTCCAAATTCTATGATATCTATATCTGGATCATCACCTCAAATTGCCAAATACTATATTTTAGAGGTAGGACACTGGAATAAAGATAGATTAGGGAAGGCTTCCAGTAAAAGACGAGATTCTAGTTGGTACTTAAAGAAAGTCAAACTAAAGGTGAAGGAACTAGCTTAATCCAGCTTTATCTGGCCAAGATAATTTGTTCTAATTCAATCTAGGGGTCATAGTATTAACTATTATATTTAATTATGTGAACATTGTTACAAAATGAAACCATGTCAATGTTTCTGCTTTATCAAAGTAATTTATATACAATTGTAGATGCTAGGAAATTAAAAAAAAGATGAAAATAAATAGCTTTTCCTCTCAAATATTTTATATTCTGTGGGATGGGACAGAGGAATCAACCAAACAAATAAAAAGTAAATAAACATAAATCACAAATTCTCAGAATTAGAAAAGACCTGATCATAGTCTCCTTTATAATATATCTCAAAACTAGTCATCTATCCTTTTTTTTAACCTTTAACTTCTGTCTTAGAACCTGTATTGGTTCTAAGGCAGAAGAGCAATAAGGGTGGTCAACGGGGATTAAGTGATTTTTCCAGGGTCACACAGCTAGGAAGTGTCCAAGATTGGATTTGAACCCAAGACCTCCTATCTCTAGGCCTGGCTCTCAATCGACTGAGTTAACCACTTGCCCCCTTATCCTTTCCTTAAAGAACTTAATTTTTTTAAACCCTTAACTTCTGTGTATTGGCTCCTAGGTGTAAGAGTGGTAAGAGTGGGCAATGGGGGGGGGAAGCTGGGTAGCTCAGTGGATTGAGAGCCAGGCCTAGAGATGGGAGGTCCTAGGTTCAAATCCAACCTCAGACACTTCCCAGCTGTGTGACCCTGGGCAAGTCACTTGACCCCCATTGCCTACCCTTACCACTCTTCCACCTATAAATCAATACACAGAAGTTAAGGCTTTAAAATTAAAAAAAAAATTTTAAAAATTAAAAAAATAAAGAGTGGGCAATGGGGGTCAAGTGACTTGCCTAGAGTCACACAGCTGGGAAGTGTCTGAGTCAGATCTGAACCTAGGACCTCCTGTCTCTAGGCCTGGCTCTCAATCCACTGAGCTACCCAACTTTCCCCCTCTTTAAAGAACTTAATTGAAGAAGAACCCATGCCTTCTTAGGAAAGTTCATTCCACTTTTGTATAACTCTAATTGTTAGGAAGTTTTCCCCCTTGTTTAAAGCCTAAGTTTATTTCATTTAAACTTCCACACATGTAAGCTTTGGAAACTGTCATCATGGACATACTCATGATGTTGCTTCAGGAGTGTAAATCCAGTTGGAAACAATGGGGGTCACACATTATTTTTAACATTGACTGTGTGCTCTTTATGGACATGCCAGACAACAGAGCTTTTATACCAGCCTGCTCCAGGTAATCAATTCCTATTTGGAGCCCCAAACCTGGAGAATAATTATTGAGTGAATTTTCCCACTTCAGAAACTCACTAGGTAGACAGCATAGCATAGTAGCAGGAGCCTTCTGGAACTCCTTCCAACCAATCATTACAAAACGTCTCAAAAGGACAGAAATCAAAACCAGATGAGTAAAGGGGCTCTCTCACTGGATACAGTGTGACAGGTAGGAAGTGAGTGGTGATTCCCACACTATAAGGGGGTGAAATATACTAATCAAAACACAATCTAAACCCTCTCCCCCACACCACCTACCACGCCAGTTAGAGCGAGGGCTAGGGCAACCTCCAAATTCTGAGAGCTGGCAGAAGCTGAGGTGATGTTATAATAGGACAGGAAATAAACCATATTCAGAAAACCAATCCATCCTCTGGTAATCTGTCAGTTAATGATAGATTCAGCCTCAGATTCAAATGAAAGTCTCCCAAAGAGGAGAGCTGTCCAATCTTCTTTATGGATGCAGGACCTGTACCTGTTACCAGCTGTAAAACTTCCATCAGCACCACTTACTCACCATGTTTCATGTCAAATGGCAGAATGTTTCCAACTACAAGGTAGTCAATCGTCAGGAAGTGACAATGTTCTCATCAAAAATCAGTTCCACCAGGTGAGACACACAGAATGAATGGCACCAGAAAAACCTGTACTACTGGGCTGGGATCAAAAGGAAAGTGTTAGTAACTGATTCTGTGTAACATGCTGCATTCCTGAATCTAGGCTAATTCCTTCTACATTGTTTTGCTTCAGAATACTAATTGGCCACAAAACATTTCCTTTGAGGGACTAATTTCAGTATATAATAGACCCAAGGGATCCACAGGCATCTAAACTGTCAGCTGTGATAATATTGGATATTTCAATAATTATTCACCTGTCTGAACTAGGCTCCCACATTGTTATGGTTTAAGATAATTCTTTTAAAGATACTTTTGTTTCCCCATAATAGTTGCTCTAAGAAGCAATCAGTACTTTCTTAGATGAAATAATAGCATCAACTCAGATATGTCAACAACGAAGGTCCTATGATTTCATTAGTGTGAGAATATGCTCTTGAATAAGTGATACTGACTTAAAGCCTCAGAGAGTTGTCTGATGTCCAGAGAGATTAAGGGGTTTACCATGATCACACAATTTGAAGTTATAAAAACCAGATCTTTCGGACTTAACTTAAACAGATCTTTCAGACTCAAAGTTCACTACTATATTGTTCCATACTATCTATCAACAGTATCACCAACTTACATAGTTAAGAATTTAATACCAACTATGAAATAGCTTATGTCCAATATTCCATTTTATTTTTACAATTTTGCTGAGGAGGAAACTGAAGCTCAGAGAATTTGGATGACTTGATCAAGTTTATAGCTAGCAAAAGAAGGCAGATCTCCAATGCAAATATCTAGTGGTCAAATCCAAGATTCTTTCCATTAAATTGCATTTTATCCTTTGAAAAATGAGTTTCTTAAGGTGTTATCTTCCTCACTTACTATCACTTTCTTTTAAAGTGGGAAGAAATGCTTCAGAATAACGCCTCTCCAGAGTGTTCTAAGTAAGTAGAGAGCTCAGGGCTCTACTGAAGCATATTGATTCCAGTTGTACCTTGGATAGGACTGATCTTGAAGTAAACTTGTCCTCCTGGCTTACAAATAGTCAAGTCAAAGAGTTTTGTTTTTGTTTTTTACTTTAAATATAGGTAGACAGAGTCCTCCTTTACCTCCCTATGAAATTTGATATGATGGGAAAAGTACATTTAGGAAAATTCATGAACTCAGAGGGATAAGTAGGAAAAGAAATCACACACTATCAAGAACATAGGACCTGCACTTTGTCTAAATCTTTTACTATACTTTTACAATAAAAAATTACTAAATTTTCAATCCCATTGGCATTGTGCTCTGGCTCTGGCTTTGCCAGAACCTAGATCATTTATGGCAAACCTTTTAAAGACTGAGTGCTATGTTCCTCCACCAAATGGTGGGAGTACCCTACTCCCCTCATAACCCACACAGGGAAGGAAGCATTCCCAAAGGGCTGCTGGGCAGAAAGGCAAGTAGAGTGAGGAATGTCCTTAACAAGTGTAGAGAGGGAGAGTGGAGTGGCCTGAGCACTCTGCTCCCCTCCAAATCTGCCACCTATGAGTCCCCCACCTTACCTCCTGTGTGCTCTCATTGAACTGCTGGACAGAAGGGTAGGGGATGTGAAAAAATGTCATCAGGCATGGTGGAGAGGGGCAGGGGAGCAACACCACCTGAGTCACTCTGCCTTTCTAGTAATGAACTCGGATGAGGAGAGAAGGTGGCCACGTGCCCACAGAAAATGCTGCGTGTGCATCTTCAGCACCTGTGCCATAGGTTCACCATCACTGACCTAGATGAATCATCACAAGATTTTCCATATCATAAAACATTTTGACATTGTCTTACATGGGCTTGTTTTCATTTCCTTTTGTGGGAAGAGACTGGAAACTGCTCATTCCAAATAGTCTGAGTTACTGGTTTAACACATTAACTCCTCACCCAAGTCCTTCCCTTACAATGATGTAGTAGTAGTCCCCTTGACTGCTGTATTGGAGACAAGTCTGTTCCTGCTGTAGTACCAAATGTATCCATCAACCAACAACCATAATTTATCACCTACTATGTACCAAGCATTGGGGTTACAAATACAAAGAATGGAATAATATACTTTTAAGGAGCTCTAAGCCCTAATGTAGGGTTAGCCAGTCTCTAACTTCTCTAGGTGTTGCTTAATATCTGCCATACATTTCATCATTGTATTTATTTTTTTAAAAACGTACCAAAATATGAATTCCCTCTATGATATGTGCCTTTTAAATGAAATTTCCATATAATGTGCTATCTAACAGTGTAATAGTGAGAAAATTGAAGGAGTACTTGATGGGATTGTTTTTCAGATAAGAAAATAGTTCCATCTGAAATGCAGCCACTTTATGATTCAGTTTTGAGGTTATTTAAGCACTTTGTTTTTCCTTCTCCCTTTCCTGCTTGTCTGAACAATCTCTTATTATGAACTTGAGAAATGAAATGGCCACAAGGTTAAGGGAGAGAAAACTAGGTCAGTGGAATTTATCAGCCAAGATTGAAGAGGAAACAACAGGTTATATAGTAGGATTGGCCTAGGACCCAGGAGACCCAGATCCAAATCTTGGCTCTGTCATGAATGACCTTAGGTGTAATATGATGAAAAAAATCTCTTTCCTTCCTTTGACTTCAATTATTTGTAAAATAAGAGAATTGGTCAGTTTGATCTCTGAGGGTCCTTCAACTCTAGCATTTTATGATTTTGCAAACATTTTTGGAAATCATTAAAAAACAAACACAGTCTTCAGGAAAAAACACACTATATACATACATATACATATATATATATATATATATACATATGATAGAGAAAAGAAACCTGTTTGCAGACAGAAAAATATCAATTATATTCAACTTTAGAACAAAGTGATGAAAGCCTAAACAAAACCACCTACATTATCATCAAAACACATCAGAAATGTAACTGAGCAAGTCAGCTTATTTTAATTTATGGAACTAATCTGACAATCCTCTTAAAGTTTATCTGACAATATGTAATTAAGAGAGCACTGAAATGTTTTTTCTGGAAGCAAATACTAAGGCATTCTTTTGACTACAAATCCTCCACAATGATGTGTGTACCATCATTAAATCTACATGGATCAAAAAGGCTACTACCTAAAAATTCTCCAACTTCTATTCTTTTATTAAATGCTGGTTCTCCAGGCCATCCCATGCATGATTTCTAACCAACTTTTCTTGTTCCCCTCAAACCAGTGATGGGCAAACTACAACCTGCATGCCAGATGCAGCCCCCTGAAATGTTCTATCCAGCCCATGACATTATTCCTAATCTGACAAACACAATGAGTAGGAAACAATACAATGAAACTTTGAAAGAGTTGCCTTAGAAACAGACTGACAGATGAACATTTCCTTTCTTTTGGCCCCCTCTTTAAAAAGTTTGTCCATCACTGCTTTAAACTATTCTCAAACCATACTTAGCTTCTCCATTTCATAATAGATTATTAAAAAACCCAACATATCTTTACAGCTTGTTTTTCATATCCCTAATTGCCATTAACATTTGTGAAGGATTATCATTAGTAATGTGTTAACTGTTAACCAACCATCTCTTTGAAGGCAAACTACATATTTTAAAGATTAATCTGCATTAAGATTTTTATTACTTTATTAAATCTAGGCAGAAAATCTCCCAATAAATCAAGCTCTCATTTGTAGAATTTGCTAATTCCCAAGCTGTAAATAGTTGCAAATATGAATTTAGCAACTGGCTGTCAGAAGTCACTTAGTGCTGTTCCTAGATCACCTTTGAACTAAACTCTATTTGAACATTCAAACTTGGAACACTTTGCTTTATGAAAATACTGAAGATTGATAGATTTAGGGATAGAAAATTCCAATTATTTTACAGATGAGAAAACTGATGATCCCAATAAATGGGATGTATTTGACTTACATCACAGGGATAGTAAGGGGCAAAATTGGGAATCAAATCCAGAAATTCTGGCTCTCAAATTTGTATTATTTCTTTTGTACTTTTATCTGGTATTTTTTTCTCACATATTGTTGATGAGAATCAATTGATTCTCTAACATTTAATCCTCTGAAGTGACTAATTTTTTAGGCTATTTCTAGCAGCACCATATAAATTAATTAATACTAATATTTTATTCCATATTTTTAATTTCTACACTGATTACAATCATATAAAATAAAGCTTAAAGCTGATTAAATTTAATGGCTTATGAATATTGGGGTAGACCAATGTATGAAGAAAGAGAAGATGTTGGAATATCTGAGAAAGAATGAAAAGTATTTGGGAGCTACATATTTTCTAGTCTTCTAGAAGCCAAGAAAAGAGATTTCTACTCTATTTCTTAACTTAGCTAGACAACTATATTTATTATATGTTTGATATATGTGGAAAACTATACTATGTACTGTGAGATATTACAAAGGAAGAAGATAGCATCACCGATGTCCTTAACTCCTTTCTAGCCTCCCTCTCTCTCCTTCTTCACCCTCCTCCCCCACCACTTTTCCACATTTAGAGGCTAGCCAAGTGCCTGGCATTTAATTTAATTTAATTTAATAGAATAGGAAAAAGACAGTGTTGTTTGAATTCAGAGATTTAGAGCCAGAAGGGAATCTAGAGTTCACCTAATCAACTTTCTTCATTTTACAGATGAGAAAATGAGGCCTAGATAGGTTAAGTGACATGCCCAAGATTGTATAGGTAAAATATTAGCAAGGCTAGCATTTAAACCCAGGTCCTTCGGTTCAAATGCAGCACCCTTTCCGAAGTATTACACTTCCTCCCAAAGTACAATTTTGAAGAATTCAATGTGATTTTATTGTGGGGTCAGAGAAGTTTTCATACAAATGAAATAATTTGGGATGAGAATAGTAATACTAGAAAATTAATACTTTTGCAGTTTACAAAATACTTTATAGTTTAGAAAAACATTGTTTACAAACATTTAAACATCTAAAATACCTTTCAATCTTCATAATCTCCGCACTCTGGACACTGATAGGCAAGGCAGGGATTTTTTTATTTGTCAAATGGGGAACCTAAGACTCAGAAGGAGAATCAATTGAATTTCACTTTCTTTTTTATTAATAATTATTATTTTTTAGAAAAGTTATCATGGTTACATGATTCATGTTCTTACTTTCCCTTTCACCCCCCACATTACCCCCCCACCCATAGCCAATGCACATTTCCACTGGTTTTAATATGTGTCATCAATCAAGACGTATTTCCAAATTATTGATAGTTGCATTGGTGTGGTAGTTTCAAGTCTACATCCCCAATCATGTCTGGCTTAACCCTTGTGTTCAAGCAGTTGCTTTTCTTCTGTGTTTCCTCTCGTGTAGTTCTTCCTCTGAATGTGGGTAGCATTCTTTTCCATAAGTCCCTCAGAACTGTTATGGATCATTGCATTGCTGCTAGTACAGACATCCATTACATGCGATTTGACCATAATATATCATTCTCTGTGTACAATGATCTTCTGGCTCTGCTCCTTTCACTCTGCATCAATTGCTGGAGGACTTTCCAGTTCACATGGAATTCCTCCAGTTTATTATTCCTTTGAGCACAGTAGTATTCCATCACCAGCATATACCACAATTTGTTCAGCCATTCCCCAATTGAAGGGCATACCCTTGTTTTCCAGTTTTTGCCACCACAAAAAGCGTGGTATAAATATTTTCATACAAGCCTGTTTATCTATGACCTCTTTGGGGTACAAACCCAACAATGGTATGGTTGGATCGAAGGGCAGGCAATCTTTTATAGCCCTTTGAGCATAGTTCCAAATTGCCATCCAAAATGGTTGGATCAGTTCACAACTCCACCAGCAATGCATTAATGTCCCAATTTGGCCACATCCCCTCCAACATTTATTACTCTCCCTTTTTTATTTTATTTTATTTCATTTTAGCCAATCTTCTAGGTGTGAGGTGATACCTCAGCTTAGTTTTGTTTTGCATTTCTCTAATTATTAGAGATTTAGAACACTTTCTCATGTGCTTATTGATAGTTTTGATTTCTTTATCTGAAAATTGCCCATTCACGTCCCTTGCCCATTTATTGATTGGCAGATGGCTTGATTTTTTTTTATACAATTTATTTAACTCCTTGTATATTTGAGTAATTAGACCCCTTCAGAGTTTTTTGTTATAAAGATTTTTTCCCAATTTGTTGTTTCCCTTCTGATTTTGGTTGCATTGTTTTTGTTTGTACAAAAGCTTTTTAATTTAGAATAATCAAAATGATTTATTTTACATTTTGTAATTTTCTCTAACTCTTGCTTGGTTTTAAAATTTTTTCTTTCCCAGAGATCTGACCAGTATACAATTCTGTGGTTCACTTAATTTATTTATAGTTTACCTCTTTATATTCAGGTCATTCACCCATTCTGAATTTATCTTGGAGTAGGATGAGAGATATTGATCTAAACCTAATCTCTCCAATATTGTTTTCCAATTTTCCCAGCTGTTTTTGTCAAATAGTGGATTTTTGTCCCAAAAGTTGGTTTCTTTGGGTTTATCATACACTGTCATGCTGATGTCACTTACCCAAAGTCAATTCTGTTGATCCTCCCTTGTCTCTCTTAGGCAGTACCATATTGTTTTGATGACTGCTGCTTTATAGTAGAGTTTAATATCTGGTACAGCTAGGCCTCCCTTACTTCGTATTTTTTATTATTTCCTTTGATATTCTTGATCTTTTGGTCTTCCAAATTAACTTTGTTATCATCTTTTCTAATTCAGTAAAGAAGTTTTTTTGATAGGTTGATAGGTATGACACTAAATAAGTAAATTAATTTGGGAAGAATGGTCATTTTTATTATGTTAGCTCATCCTACCCATGAACAATCAATATTTTCACAATTGTTTAGATCTAGTTTTAATTGTTTGGAAAGTGTTTTGTAGTTGTTTTCATATAATTGCTGTGTTTGTTTTGGTAGATAGATTCCCAAGTATTTTATATTGTCTAGGGTGATTTTAAATGGTGTTTTTCTTTCTACCTCTTGCTGCTGTGATGTGTTGGAAATATATAGAAATGCTGAGGATTATGTGCATTTATTTTGTATCCTGCAACTTTGCTAAAGTTGTTGATTATTTCTACAAGCTTCTTAGTTGATTCTCTAGGATTTTTTAAGTATACCATCATATCATCTGCAAAGAGTGATAGCTTAGTCTCCTCATTGCCTATTTTAATGCCTTCATTTCTTTTTCTTCTCTAATTGCTACTGCTAGTATTTCTAGTACAATGTTAAATAATGGAGGTGATAATGGGCATCGTTGTTTCATTCCTGATCTTACTGGGAATGCTTCTAATTCATGCCCATTGCATTTGATGCTAGTTGATGGTTTTAGATATATACTGTTTATTATTTTTAAGAAAGGTCCTTCTATTCCTATACTTTCCAGTGTTTTCAACAGGAATAGGTGCTATATTTTGTCAAAGGCTTTTTCAGCATCTATTAAGATAATCATGTGATTTTTGTTTGTTAGCTTGTTGATATGGTCAATTATGTGGACGGTTTTCCTAATGTCGAATCATCCTTGCATTCCTGGTTAAATCCTTCTTGATCATGGTGTATTATCCTTTTGATCAGTTGCTGGAGTCTTTTTGCTAGTATTCTATTTAAGATTTTTGCATATATATTCATTAAGGAGTTTGGTCTGTAGTTTTCTTTCTCTGTTTTTGATCTATCTGGCTTTGGAATCAGTACCATCTTTGTGTCATAAAAGGAATTTGGTAGGACTCCTTCTTTGCCTATTATATCAAATAATTTGTATAGTAGTAGGATTAGTTGTTCTTTGAATGTTTGATAGAATTCACTTGTGAATCCATCAGGCCCTGGCGATTTTTTCTTAGGGAGTTCTTTGATGGCTTGTTCAATTTCTTTTCCTCATATGGGATTGTTTAGGTATTCTATTTTTTCTGCTGTTAATCTAGGCAATTTATATTTTTGTAAACATTCATCCATATCACCTAGATTGCTATATTTATTGCCACATAATTGGGCAAAATAGTTTTTAATGATTGCCTTAATTTCCTCTTCAGTAGAGGTGAGGTCTCCCTTTTCATCTTTGATACTGTTGATTTGGTTTTCTTTTTTCATTTTTTATTAGATTGACCAGTACTTTGTCTATTTTATCTGTTTTTTTCAAAGTACCAGCTTCTAGTCTTATTTATTAATTCAGTAGTCCATTTAGTCCTGGTCTTTTCTATGCAAATACTTGGAAATCTTCTATCTTGTTGAATGCCCATACTTGCCCCTTGAAGTATAACATCAGTTTTGATGGGTTGGTGATCTTTGATTGTAGACCCAGTTCTCTCGCCTCTCTGAATATCATATTCCAAGCCTTGTCATCTTTTAGTGTGGAGGCTGCCAGATCCTGTTTGATCCTGATTGGTGCTCCTTGATATCTGAATTGTCTCTTTCTGGCTTCTTGTAAAATTTTTTCTTTTACTTGGAAGCTCTTGAATTTGGCTATTATATTCTTTGGGGTTGTCTTTTCAGGGTTAGTGTAGAGGGTGATCTATGGATCCTTTCAATGTCTATATTGCCCTCTTGTAGTAGAACTTCAGGGCAGTTTTGCTGAATAATTTCTTTTATTATAGAGTCCAAATTTCTATTAATTTCTGCTTTTTCAGGAAGACCGATGATTCTCAAATTGTCTCTTCTAGACCTGTTTTCTTGATCTGCCAATTTCTCAGTGAGATATTTCATGTTTCCTTCTATTTTATCAGTCTTTCGACTTTGCTTTATTTATTCTTGCTGTCTTGAGAGATCATTGGCTTCTACTTGCCCAATTCTTGTCTTTAGAGACTTGTTTTCTGCTATAATCTTTTGATTTTCCTTTTCTATTTGGTCTATCCTGTTTTCCAGCTTTTTGATTTTGTTCTCCAATTTGTTTATCAGTTCTTTTCATTTGGAGGCATCTTTTTTTAATTGCCCTATTCTTGCCTTTAGAGGCTGGTTTTTGGCTGTAATCTTTTTGTTTTCTTTTTGAATCTGGTCTATTTGGTTCTTCAAGGCTTCCAGCTGGTTATTTCTGGTGTTCAATTTGCTTATCAGTTCATTTGATTTCTGAGCCTCACTTTCCAATTGTGAAATTCTGCCTTTTAAACTATCATTTTCTTGCCAGATCCCTTCCATCTTTCTAATAATCTCAGATTTTAATTCTTCAAGAGCTTGTGACCAGTTTTCATTTTTTGGGGAAGGTTTGGATATGGTAACTTGTTTGTTCTCCTCTGCTGTTTTCTCTGTTGTCTGGGTTTTTTCTGTGTAAAAGTTATCAAGTGTTAAAGGTTTCTTTTTGATCTTTCTCTTCTGGGGTTCTTGTTTCTGGCTTGCTATTGTTATCCCAGAGCCCTCTCAGCTTTATCCTCATGCCCAGGGTCGGTCTCACTCTTTAGGCTCCTGAGATCTCAGGTCGTTGTTCTAAGGGTCAAGCCTCCTGGTGGTCCCCTTGCTTGTTTTTCTGTCCGAAGCTCCTTTAACAGTCTCAGGGTGCTGCTTCCACAGTCATGCACCCCTCTGTACTGGGTCCCCACCCAAGGTCTGTGCCTGTGCTCAGCATCCACATTGGTACCTGTGTCTGCCTGTGCTCAAGGTCTGTGTTCAAAGTCCACACGTTCTTTAGCCTATTGGGGTTTTAAGTCTTTCTGCTCTTAGGAGCAGGCCCTGGTGATCCCAGGTGGCTGCCAAGGACTTAATGGATGTCCCAAACTTGCTCTTACTCTAGTGAGCTGGCTTTGGCCCTGTAGGTGGTGTGAGGGGGGAGGGGGTTGCTCAGCTTGCATTTTAGTGAGAGCTATTTCACCCCCTTATAGCATGGAAATGCCCCAACTCCACGTACCTTCAATGCCGTGCCCTTTTGTGGGGTCCCTTCATTTGTTTGGATTTGTTTTTATGTCCTCTTGAGGAGTCTAATACGTGTGAGTTAGAAGAGGTTAAGCAGCTGCTTTTTCCTCTGCCACCATCTTAACCCGGAAGTGAATTTCACTTTTTAACAGACATTAGATAAAAAGTGGCAGAACAGAACTTGAACTCAATCCTTCTAACTCCAAGTTCAGTTATCATTTGCATTGTACCAAGTTTCATCTCATGCACAACAGTTCAAACAAGTAATTTGATTTTGTTCTCTTTTTGTAATTATTACTCTCTAGCAGAATCTTGTTTTAGAAGAGAAACATTTGGACATGTTAAGTTCAGTTTCAAATTAAAACAAATCATTTTTTCAAAATCTACAAAATAAAGGAGAAAATAAATTCCACCACTTGTCACTGATGACAGTCATATCTGGGACTGAAAGCAACAACTGTTTTAGGGATAACAGCCCAGTCACATCTCTGAGCCAATACAAAAAGTGAATAATAGTTTCTTTCATCTCCCTAGGAAAAACCAATGGAAATATTTTGATGGGAATTCAGATCCAAATTCGTAAAAACTCCATGCTCCATTTTTTAGTAAATTCAGAAAGCTGAAGGAAGATTCATTTTTTTAAATTTTCTCAATTAAGACTAAGGTAGGGGAGATAGGTAGGGAATAAGAGATTATCTAATGGAGCCCCTTCTTTCAGGTCATAAAAATTGAAGACCAGAGAGTCGAATCAACTTTCTGAAAGTTACATAACTAAGCAAAGACAGAGTTGAAGCTAAAACCAATTCTACTATTTTCCAGACAAGGACTCTTTTTGGCTTCATACTGTGCCACCATATAATAAGAGTTTAATAAATGTTTTGTCTTTCAGGCCACTACTCTCTATGCCATACCTTCCCTTTATATTATACCTTGCCCCAAAGCTTCCTCATCTCCAGCCAAAGACAGAATTGATCACTCTTTTCTTGATTCTTTCTTATCATTAGGATTTTTTTTTCACATTGGTTCTCTTTTATTTCTCCTCCTACTTATATTTGATTGCTCTTTGTCTTTTTTGCTAGATTTTCATCCAGAGGACTGTTTTCTGCTTTTCTCTCTCCTACCATATTTGACAAATCTTATCATTACCCTCCACCCCCTTCAATAAATTCCCATACCAGGATTAAATGGGAAATACCCTATTTTTATTAAATCTCCTTATAACCTAATCCCTTCCTAATTTTCCAGGCTTTTTAGACTGTCCTTCCACATATTCTTTGATCTAATAGCACTGTAATTCTTATTATTCCTTGAACATTACACTTCATCTTCTTACATGTTTCCCATTGTGACTAATTAAAATACAACCCAATTTAAGAGTAATAATGGCTATTGCTTTAACGCATGGTTATTTTCTCAGACAATAGTCTTTAATAACCCAGTTACTATTAGAGAATCTTTGACATCACTTGACTTAAAAAAAGGGAATATTTATACTTATGGTTAAGGATAACTTCTCTTACGGATTGTACCATGGATAGGAAATACTAATTTCAAACAACACAAAAAGCACACTGTTCTATGTTAAACAGTCAGGGCACCCTTTCCTCTGACAAATAGTGGAGAATCATGGATAAATTCTTATAATGTGGTTCTCCTTTCACAATATTCCTTATCATAGAACCAAAGAAAACAAAAATTACCTTATATTAGGGTTTCCAAGGTTACAACTTTTTACCTACATTAGTTTCATTCAAAATTAGTAGTTTTTCTGATGAGATATGAGAAGCTCTTTAATATCATCTACAAAAGAGTTACAAATCATATTTTAGATTGGGTTGCTTCATCCATGATTTGTGCCTATGGCATCTCCCAGGCTTTTTATATGAATTCACTATGTATCAATTTCACAGAGTGACAATTTCTGGCATTGTCAGCAGATTCTTTAAGAGTTCTCCTTAAATCAATATTTCTGACTAAAATTAATGTTTAAAGATTTGGCATTATAAAAAAGTAAGGAGGCAATGTTTTAAAGTCCTGCTGGGAAATGTAGGACCTCTGAAGTCACTGATTCTCATTTGGGAACTTGAGTAGCATCATTATTTTGAGGTACAGAGTAGCCACATTTGAAGATATTGAGAAGAGAATAGAGATGATAAGCAAAAGAGGACCCAAGAGAACCCTTAGATTTAGAAAAGGAAGAAGAATCTTTCTCTTCATGAGAAAAACATGAGACAGAGAATAGACAGAGAAGAATTACAGTAAAAAAGGAAGTAAAAGGAAGACCACACATTGTGGGTGAGAAATACAGTAGCATTTATCATCTGATTTACATAAATACCTTTTGTATTTTCTAGGTTATAATATAAAATGAAGAAGCTTGCTATCAAATATCAATGAGAATAACATTTGTAAATGAGGGCATATATAAAAAACAACAATCTACTTTGAGGATCTCTTGTGGCTTCTATGAAACCAGTGTCTCCTCGATTTCCTCTTATGTTTCCAATTACTTCTTCTATCACACCTTCTAGAGCAAGTGTCTTCCCCGGACTCTGTCCTGGGTTCTTTTCTTTTCCCTCCGTTAGGTCACTTATCTACTATCTCTATAATCTCTTCCTTAATAAGCTTATTTTTCTTCTTTTGATTAATAACATTTTCAATGCAGAGAAGTTCTAAATCTATAAATGTGGTCTTAACCTCTCTCCTGAATCCCAATCCAGCATTGCACCTGCCTGTTACTATCTCATTCTGGATCTCTGAGAGTCAATTCAAATTTAAAAAAAAAATTGGGTGAATTTCATTATGATCTCTTCCCCTTGACACCCAAAATTTGTTCCAGACCTTCTTCTTTCTTTTGAGAAAAACACTGTTATTTTGGTATTTCAAGGTTAGCTTCTATGAAGTGATCTTTGTCTCATCTTTATCAAATCCTTTCCATATCCAATCAGATGAAAATTTTATGAAGTTTACTTACACAACTTGCACATCCATTCCCTTATCTCCATGTGTATAGCCATCATCCTAGACTCACATTATCTTGTCTAGACTTACGGATTATCCTCTTAAGTAATTCTAGTGCCTAATTCCTGTGTAGCCTTCATGATAAAGGGGTCAAGATAAACTTTACCCCATCCTTATTCCTTGGTGAACCAATTCAAACCCACTGTGTTCTGTTGTCTTGAATCCTTAGCATTCTCATGATATTGCTGATTATGTCTAGACAAACCTCAGTCTTGAATCAATCCCACCATTTCTTACCTTCACTATTACACATTTGCTGCTGAACAGGGGCAAAAATTATGCAACCATTCTGATTGAGTCTACTAGCAAATTTATGTTACATAACCTTAACTGTTTCTTCACTGTTACTAGGCAATCACTACACTTATACCTTATCAGTTTATTATTCTATTCTCCATAGTGGCTCTGCTAAGCCTGTTCATTCCTTCTCAAACCTCCCATAGCTAGTCCTCTCCTTATTCCTTTAGATGAGAACCTTGCTTCATATTTTACAGAAAACATTCTGGCTATTTGCCTTGAGCTCCCTCTTCTCTCTTCTTCTTTATCTCCAAACGCTCATGTATCTTCTACCACATTCTCCTCACTCCTCTCTCACATAATGAGATGGCTTTACTTGGTACTAAGGTTAAATCTTCAACTTGTTCAAGTTTTCCCATTCTATTCTGTTTCCTAAAACAGATTTCCTCTCCTGTCATTTCCACTCTTACACCTGTTTTCAACCTTTCCTTCTCTACTGACTCATATGCTCATGCTTCTGTGATATTTTAGAACATATATTTTCTTTTCATTTTTACTTGCCATTTTAGGAAGTAAATCTAATATGTGGTATTACTGGATCAAAAGATATATACAATGTTATAACTCTTTGAATATAATCCCAGATTGTTCTCCAAAATAGTTGGATCAATTCACAGTTCTAACAAAAATGTATGTATCACTATTTTTCCACATCCTCTCCAACATGTCATTTTGTCCTTTTATCATTTAAGCCAGTCTGGTAGGTATGAGATATCTCAGAGATGTTTTAATTTGCATTTATCTAATCATTAATGAATAAGAGCAGTTTTCGTATAGTTACATTTGGCTTTGATTTCTTCATCTAAAATTATTTCTATATTTTGACTATTTGTCAACTGAGAAATGGCTCCTGTTCTTATATATTTGACAAAGTTTTGTATATATTTTAGATATGATGCCACTAGCTAAGAAACTGTCTATAGGAAGAAATAAAGAAAGCTGGGTTATCATACTGATTTGAAGATCCAAATTTAATTGTGGGAATTTAGAGTTGGAGTTCTGACCATGCCCAGCCTGTGACAAAGACCCCATTTAGATACTGTTCAGCAGTGTGTTTTATAGGCTTTTGACAGTTAATTAGCATGTGTTTAACAAGATGAAATGTTCAGACAATATTAAAAACATGTTATAACATTTTGGTAACAATTTGGTAGCATTTGATAAAAAGCAATAAATTCTAGTAATAAGGTTAAGATAAGATACATTATAAAGAAATTTAATTAATCTTGTAACAACTAGTCTAGAACCATCATACTAACCAGAGGAACATGTAGTGGGTATTAATCTTTACAGATCAAATAACACCTGGATATATCAAGGTTGTTTCTCTAGTATCTCATTAGGCCAGTTGTGCACTCACCATTTCAAATGAGCATAATATTTCCAACTGCATGAGTTTTAGCTTCCCTAGATAACTACAAAGATCTGATTTTTTTTTTTATTTTTGCAAAGGAAGCTCTTAGTCTAGTTAGTTGGTATAACATTCTAATATACCAGACTATATACTTCCATATACTATGGTTAATATTCTATTATTATAATTGATATCTTATAGACAGCTAGTTTAATAAATTGGCCTCTTTCTAAAAATCATAATTGCAATTACCTACCTAAAGGATTATGTATAATCATTTGGTAATGATCAATAATTTAAAAGCAATAAAGGCAATTTCCTTTCACTATAATGATTCTTTTCCCCCAACAACTTACTGTTTCCTTCTAATCTTGCCTTCATTAGTTGTATTTGCAAAAAAAATCAATTTTATGTTTTCAAAATTATTTTACATTTCACAATGCTTTCTATTTATTATTTATTCACAAATCCTTCTCCTTTCCAATGATATGATAGGTAAAATGTTCTCTGTTTTATTTTTTTATCTCCCTTTATGCCTAGGTAATTATCTATTTTTATCTTATCTTAGTTAATTATGTAAGATATTGGTGTGTATCTACTTTCTCAAAACTAGATATACACCAATTTTTCTAGTTTATGCACAATTTTTGCTATATAGTGAATTCTTATTCCAAAGACTTGGAACTTTACCTTTGTCAACCGAAAGGTTATTAACAACCTTTTATGACTGTTGTATGTGTATTCTTTTCAAATGATCTACTTTTCTATTTCTTATCCAGTACCAGATAGTTTTGATAACTACTTTTTTATATATTTGTTATATTTATATTTTTATATATTTTATATTTGGTTTGAAATCTGGCACTGCTAGACTTCCTTCCATAACATACTTTTCATTAATTTCTTTGATAGTCTTGACTTTTTGTTTTTCCAAATGAATTTTGTAATTACATTTTCTTATTCAATAAAATTATTTTTTGGTAAGTTGTAGTATACAGAATTGGGGTGATATAGTTCTTTCTAGCTTTGGCTGAGTTCCAAAAGCTGTTAGGGGTTTGGAATCTTGAGAAAGGGCAGTTGGCTGTATCTTCCATGGAGGGAGGTTGTCAGTCAGCTGAGCTGCCTTGATTACCTAGCTTTAATATTGAAATTTAGCCTAGCTTTGACATATTTACTTAAGACGTTATTATTTTAGATAAACCCTTTATAGCTTCCTTTCCTAATACCATCCCTGCTTTCCCTCCCTTACCTTATATGTCTGTGTAGTTAATAAGGAGAGTAATTAGAGAGGAGTTTAATCTGTGAAGGGTTACCTAATTGACAGCATTAGTTATAGTTAGTCAGTCATCATTTATCCCTTTAGATAGCAATAGCACTTTGTAAAGCTGAGTTTAAAGGCAGGTCCTTACTCAGACTCCATCTTTGCTTCCCTTCCCCCACCTGAGGTTCCTGAGACAACTGATAGGGCTTTCCTTTGATTCACCTTCCTAACAACATCCTTCAAAGAAAATAAACCCTTTTGTTTCAACAGCCCTATTAGTATAATTTGTCTGTTAGTTATCAAGAGGGAAGAAGAGGGAAAGAAACAACATACTCTGGGCTTAGAGGGAAGCTGGGGCATCCATTTTGAAGGAAGGTGTTACTTCAAAACAAGTCCCTTCCTGTGAAATTAACTAAAGCCTGTTTGTTAATTTCAGTCTAGTCTATTTCCCTCAGCTTGTGTTTGAGTCTAAGTCCCAGTCTGTAAGCCTGCTGTGTTTGTCTGTTTAGTTTAATTTCTCTTCTTCCTAAAAGATCTCTGTTTCCCTTCTGTGTTATACTCCTGACTTCAGTCTTATTATACCCTGAATCTCCTTTAGTCCCAGCCTACCTGTAACCGAGATTACCCACTTAGCAAGTCTCCAACATCCTCCTTTCAATTCCCTTATACCACACCTTTCCTCAAATTACCCATATAACAAAGTAGATTAGTTTAGGTAAGATTGTTATTTTGAAAATATTGGCTTTGCCCACCAATGAATAATGAACATTTCTCCAATTATTTATATCTGACTTTATTTATATTAATAGTATTTTATGGCTATGTTTATATAATTTCTGGCTTTGTTTTGGAATATATATTCTTATGCATTTTATTCTGTCTATAGTTAACTTAAAAGGATTATCTCTTTCTTTTCTTGCAAGATATTGGCAGGAATAAATAGAAATGGTGATGATTTATGTGGGTTTGTTTTTATATCTTGTGATTTTGTTAAAATGATTGATAATTTCAATTAATTTTTAGTAGGGTCTCTAGAATTTTATCTCTATATATCTCATATCATCAGTGAAAAGACATAATTAATTAATGCTTTACCCATTAGGATACCTTCAATTTCTTTTTTTTTTTTTGCTCTTCTAAGAAATTTTACAACATTAAATATTAGTGATAATGGGAATCCTTTTTTTACTCCTGATCTTATACAGAAGCTTCCAACTTATCTCCATTACAAATCATGTTTGCTGATGGTCTTAATATATACTTCATATTAATAAATTTATACTTATGCTGTCAAATATTTTTAATAAGAGTGAGTGTTGTACTTTGTTAAAATCTTTTTTCTGCATTTATAGATATAATTATATGATTTCTTTTTTGCTTTTTTGTTGATGTAACCAATTATTTCAATAGTTTTCCTAATATTAAGTCATTCCTGAATTCTGTAAGAATTTAAATTTAGCTTTTTATTCTAAATATGAGAATTCTAAAGTAATATTGTGGTCACTGATTTAAAAATACTACAACTTAAGTCAAAATGATTTTTAATAGATTTATTTACAAACAGGTGGAAAGAGTGAAAGTGGAAAAATGTAGATTAAAGAGACAGAAAGTACTGCCTACCTACAAATACCTTAAGTTTAATCCTAATGTCTCTAGACAGCAAACGTGAATCCCAAAACAAATCTCACCAGTATCCAAAGTCCTAATTAGGAAGCCGAAATCCAAAGAACCAGGAAACACTGAAGAATCTACCATGAACCTTAAATGCACATGAGGCTAAGACCACCAAGAATATCCCCAGAACTAATGCTGAAGGGAATGTCCCACTGAAATGCTAATGAGCGGAGAGGGTCTCCTCACCAAAGAACCAAGGAAGGAATCACTCCACTCACCACCAGAAGCTGATGAAGGATCCAGGGAAAGAGTCTCTGCCTCCAATCTGACTTATCAACACAGAGAAAATGATTGTCCTTGAGCTGGCCTTTTAAAAGCAGTTTTCTCAAAGTCACTTCCTGTCACTCTCCCATTTTATGGGAACCAATCACAGTCTTTCAATTTACCTAGCACTGACCAAGGAAGGGGGCAGTGACCTTTAGAGGTTTGAGTTTACTCAAGTAAGTGAATTGCAAACTCTTTTACTTACTGTCAAGTAGTGATATTTTAAGTTATTGATTTGTTTAGCTAAAAATAAACAAGGGGACAGTTAATCCTATCTTCACAATTCCTAGTATAAATATTATTTGGTCACATTGTCTAATCTTTGTGATATATTGTTGTAATCTCTAGGCTAATATTTTATTTAGAATTTTTGTATCTTTTTTCATGCATCAAATTGACCTATAATTTTATATCTCTGTTTATGCATTTCCTGGTTTAGGTATAAGCATCACATTTGTTTCATGAAAGGAGATCTATAGGATACCTTTTTTTGCCAATTGTTCTAAATAATTTATTTAATATTAGCATTAGATGATCTTTAAATCTATGGTAAAATTCATTAGTAAATCCATCTGGTCCTAATACTTGTAGAAATTATTTTATAGCCTGTTCAATGTCTTTTTCTAAAATAGGTTTATTTAAATGTTCTATTTCTTTATCTGTTAGACTAGGCAATTTACATTTAAAAATTATCCATCCATTTCATTTAAATTAAATTTGTTGGCATATAATTGGGCAAAACAACTCCCACTAATGTTTTGACTTCATCTTCATTAGTGGTAAGTTTCAACTTTTAATTTTTGATTTGATTTAAGTTTGGCTTTCTTCTCTCTTTTAAAAACCATTAACCAATGGTCTGTCTGTTTGTCTGTCTCTTTTTATATATATATGTATATATATATATGTATGTATGTATGTATGTATGCATATACATATATTTTTTATAAAACCAACTCTTAATTTTATTTATTAATTCAATGGTTCTCTTACATTAAATTTTGTTAATCTCAGTTTTAATTTTTAGGATTTTCAATTGAGTATTTAGTTGGGGATTTTTAAATATGTCTTTTATATTTTCTAATTATATATCCAATTGTTCTGTTTTCCTCTATTTTGTTGACATAAACATTTTTGGATAAAACTTCCTCTAATAACTACTTTTGCTTTATCCTATAAGTTTTGGTATGCTGTCTCATTATTGTAATTTTCTTTAATGAAGTTATTATTTCTTTAACCCACTCATTCTTTAAAATAAAGTTAGTCTCTAACTAATTTTTATTCAGTAATTCCCCTCATTAAATATATGTGTATATATACTTATTTTGCATTATGATCTAAAAAAGGATGCATTTGCTTTTTCTGCTTTTATTTATAAATATTTAGTATCATAATATATAGCCAATTTGAAATAGTATCATGTGCAGCTGAGTAAAAGGTGTATTACTTTCTTTTTTTTTCACCTATTTCTATTTTTTTNCATCCCCCTACTCACTCCCTCCCCGCCCCCAGCTGTAGCTAATTCGCATTTCCACTGGTGTGGTCAGTCAAGACTTATTTACACATTATTGATAGTTACGTGGGTGTGGTCTTTTCAGATCTACATCCCCAATCATGTTCTCATCAACCCAAGTGTCCACACAGTTGTTTTTCTTCTGTGTTTCTACTCCTGCAGTTCTTCCTCTGAATGTGGATAATGTTCCTTTCCATAAATCCCTCCAAATTGTCTTGGGTCATTGCATTGCTGCTAGTACAGATGTCCATTACATTCAATTTTAACATAATCATCATTCTTTGTGTACAACGTGCCTCTGGCTCTGCTCCTTTCACTCTGCATCAATTCCTGGAGGTCTTTCCAGTTCACATGGAATTCCTCCAGTTTATTATTCCTTTGAACACAATAGTATTCCATCACCAACATATACCACAATTTGTTCAGCCATTCCACAATTGAAGGGCATACCCTTGCTTTCCAGTTTTTTGCCACCACAAAGAGCGCTGCTATAAATATTTTTGTGCAAGTCTGTTTATCTATGATCTCTTTGGGGTACAAACCCAGCAATGGTATGGCTGGATCAAAGGGCAGGCATTCTTTTATTGTTCTTTGGGCATAGTTCCAAATTGCCCTCCAGAATGGTTGGATCAGTTCACAACTCCACCAGCAATGCATTAACGTCCCAATTTTGCCACATCCCCTCCAACATTCATTACTTTCCCCTGCTATTATTTTAGCCAATCTGCTAGGCATGAGGTGGTACCTCAGAGTTGTTTTGATTTGCATTTCTCTAATTATTAAAAGGTATATTATTTTCTATACGATACAATTTTCTCTAGTTATCTATCACATTTAACTAATATAATATTTCATACATTTCTTAACTTCTTTCTTATTTATTTATTTTTTGGTTAGATTTATCAAGTTCTGAGAAGTGATGTTTTAAATCCTCCACTATTAAAGTTTTGTTATCTATTTCCCCCTAAAAATCCTTTAGTTTTTCCTTTAAAAATTTAGATGCTATAACATTTGGTACAGATATGTTTAGTATTGATAATGCTTCTGTGAAGATGGGATTAATCCTACCTTGCCTATTTTTAGATTAAATCACCAAAAGTGTAAACACCACCACTCAATCTTCAAGCAGGGGAGGTCTGTGACCCATGTGTGCAAGAGTGGGCAATGAATCAGAATTTACTGACTGCCCCTTGCAGTGCTAAGCAAAGCCTTTCTTGTGATTGGTACATGAAAATAAAAGGAATGCATAGGAAATGATGCAAAAGAAGTGCCTTTAAAAGCAAGTTACAATTTCCTGTGGGACAGTTCTTGTTCATTCTTTGGAGTTGGAGTTGGAGACTCTGCTTGCTGGACCTGGGACCTTGGTGAGACTGTTCTTAAATCTTTCCCTTTGAACAACCACATGGTGAGTGAAAAGAACTGACTCCTTCTTGGATTGTTCTGAAGGGACTCTCCTCTTAAGAAAGGCTTCATGACTGAAGCTTTTCTTTATAGGCCCTTGGCTCAAGGCTGAGGCCCCTCTGGTTGAGGACTAATTAGCCCTGTCTGGGTTGAGCCAGGGACTGGAGCAAAATACTTATCATGTTAGATTAGATCTCTTACTCTGCCCTCTTCTTATTTCTCTACTTTACTCTCTCTTATATTTTATAAATAAATTGCTAAAAAAATTGGAATTGGGTAATCAATTCCTAGTGACCAAAATTCTTAATGTTCAGTCCAAGCATAATTTTTCCCTTTTGTACTTCATTATTTATGGTATCTTTTAAATAATCTATTATCACTATTTATCTTTTTTAATTTGATCTATTTCAGCTTTAACTTTGTCTGAGACTATTATTGTTATCACTGTGTGTGTGTGTGTTTTATTTAATGAGCTGGAGTCTAATATATTGTACTCCACTCCTCTATTTTACTCTATATGTCTCTTAATTTTATATGTTTCTTATAAACAAACTATTATTGTTTTGGCTTTTAATCTATTCTGGTATAAGCTTCTATTTTATAGGTGAATTTATCCTATTCACATTCAAAGTTATAACGATTAGTTCTATATTTCCCTTCAGCCTCTTTTTCATCACTTTTTCTTCTTTATGTCTCTTTTTATCTTACTTTCTCATAGAAATCTAATTTTCCTTTAAAACTACCTCCCTAATCCCCACTCTTTCTGCAGTCCCATCATTATTTCCTCCACCATTCTTCTAAAGTTCCTTCTCTTTTCTCCTCCTCTTACCTCCTAGTTCTTAATTTACTCTTCTATGAGTCTCTCTCTTATCTCTCTTACTCTCTTATTTGTTAATGTAAATGACTTCTATTATTCCCTTCCTTGCCTTATTCCCTTACTCTATTTTTAATTAATCTATATGTCCTAAGATATCTTCTTTTAGTCTTTATCCCTTGCTCTCTTATTACCTTACAAGTTAAGAAAAAAAGTTAACTTTCTTTATGTATGTACTATTATTTTACACTTTCTTTTACCTAGATCTAATAAGAATAAGGTCATAGCATTTCCATTGCTCCTTCCCCTCTTTCCTTCATTGTAATGTTTCTTTCATTCATGTCTCTTTTATATGAGATGATTATTCCAATTCATCTTTCCCCATCCAATTTTATTTTTAACTCATTCTATCATATTCAATTTGACCTTGAAGCTTCTATCTATAAATGCTACTTCAAAGCATCCAATTAATAATATGATTTTTAAGGTTTAAATGTACCATTTTCCCATATAAGCAGTAACATTTTGACCTTACTAAATCCTATACATTCATACTTTTTTATTATTTTCTTATATTTCTTCTCATTCTTCCTGTATATCAGTTTTTCCATTCAGTTCTGGTCTTTTCCTCAAAAATATTTGCAAATCTTTTATTTCTCTAAAAGACCATTTCATTTCTTGTATGATGTTACTCACCTTTTCATTTTAGGTATTCTTGGTTGTAAACCCAGCTCTTTTGCTCTAAAAATGTTGTATTCCCTGGCCTTCATTGTTTTAATGTAGAAGCTGCTAAATCTTGTGCTAATTTTATTGTATCCAATAGTGTCCAAACAGTTTCTTTTTTATTGCTTGTAGTATTTTCTCTTTGACATGAAAGTTACAAAACTTAGCTATAAGATTCCTGTGAACTTTCTTGTTAGGATCTCTTACTGGTGGTAATGAATGAATCTTTAAAGTTCTATTTTATCTTCTAGTTCCCCAAACTTCATAGAAATATTCTTTAATAATTTCTTGAAGGATAGTCTCTTCAGGCTCTTCAGCAATGTATTTTCCCCAGGAAGCTCCTCCTGGTGATGATTCTACTGCTCTAAACCCTTACCCTAATATGGAAACTTCTTTCTGATATCTCTTTATATTTTCTTTGGCTGAATTCCTGTTTTTCTTTGCCTTCTGTTGTTTCTGTCTCTCCAGAATTTGTTTTGAGAACTTCTTCCTTTTGTCATTGTTTGGGGGTGGGTTTGCATGCGCTTGGAACATTCTTTGATATCTGAACTTCCTTCCTATGTTCAGATCAAATAATATTTATTCCATGAAACCTTTCCCTGATCTTCCAATTATTCATTTTTTCAATTAATTACCTTTATCTTCTCAAATTACTTGTATTTACTTATGTGTAGTCATGTATACCCTCTTTCCATTTCCACCTCCCATAGCAGCATATAAGTACTTGAGAGTAGCAGGAACTTTCATTTTTCAAGTATCCCTATATCCCCAATGCCTTAAATATAGTAAGTGATTTATAACTATTTTAACTTATCCATCAGAAGAGGGGAAAAAATCCAGTATATAGCAGAGAGAATTTTAGGCTTTTGTTTATATTTTGGAGAAAATAAATAGATCAGAAAATAAGATTTCCTAAGGCTAGTAGCCTGAGGGAAATTCACAAAAGGAAGAAGTTGGTGTCTACCAGTCTAAAATCGAAATATAATATACTTGGAGTTGATATATTTAATAACATTTATTCTCTAGGGGCCAAGACTCCAATATATTGAAGGAGGAGACTGAAAATGACAAGTGCAAGGTGGCAGGAATTCAAGTGCTTATGCAGGCTAACACTTTGTCCTAGATACCTGATGGAAGACTAACAGAAATGAACTCTTCCTTAACTAGAGGTAATGGAGGACAAGAATAATACCTAGACAGAAGAGAATGGTTATATAAAAACATTGTACAACCTTGTCAAGGAAAATCAGAGCAGTTTCAATGAAGTAACAATTTTGATCATTTAGGAATGGGAGAATACTCATTTCACACTGTTTAAAAATAGAATATGGAAATATAGAAAAAAAAAGAAAGTATGCATGTTATCCCCATAGGCTACTAGGAAGAGGCCTATTTACTCTCTGGACTAGTCTGACACTGTTTTCGTAATTTAGTATCTTTGGAGGGACTGCAGCTCAGGAACCTAATTGTAGTTCATTATATAAGAAATAACATGGTGTAAAGGGGTACCGGACCTGAGTTCAATAGAATGAGGGGAATAAATATTTATATAATGGCTACTATGTCCTAGGCACTATGCTAAGTACTTTTTGCAAATATGTCATTTCACCCTCATAACAATCTTGCAAAGTAAGTATTACTATCATCCTCATTATATTTGAGCAAACTGAGACAAACAGGTATTCAGTGTCTTGCCTAAAATCACGTAAGTTCTCGATTATTTACATTGGTTTTTTGGCTGACTCTTTAGGATTCTCTATGCCAAACTTGAACTAAGCTCATCCTGACTACAGGCTCAACACTCTGTCTACCTTACCCACTAGCTACCTTACTCGAATCTTGTCTGTGGTGTTTGCTAACTGTATGATCATAGACAAGTCAATTAGCCTTTTTATAAGTGTAATTATCCAGGATGTAAAATTCATTACCTATATTGTAGGGTTTTTGTAAAGAATGCATTCTATCTACATCCAAAGAATGGTACTGGAATGAATATGCTAAGGTACCTAGATATACTTGGATGCTCTAGATTCTTTATAATTCTTTAGAATATCTTATTTTTTCCTCCAGTTTAATTTCAAAAATACCTCTTAAGAGTCTACTGTAATTATGAAAAGAATTGTAATGTGTTGTCTAAAATAATAAAAAAAAGCATCCCCCAAATTCAGATGTTTATATTACCATTCTTTAGTAAACATTTGAAAGACATGTATGGATCTCACCTATAGCAGAGATTAGAGAGAGGAGATGAAAGGTTAGAGAAGCAGATATGTATTTACTAGTATATGGGCAGTGTCATGGACAGTGGACCCCATCACTGAAAGAAGTTTACAAACACAGAGCTCAGAAGCCAGAGTAGAAGACAGCAGTTTATTCTTTCACAAAAAGCATCTTACCCAGCTTTGAGTACCTAAGGAGTATCAAAATATTCAGTCCAATGATCCAATTAATAGGGTCTTCCAATCACAGGAACTCCCTCCCATTCCACTTCCCATCTCCCACTTTTTGTTCTACCTGAACTTCTTCATCTTTGGCATCTTTAAAAGAGAGATAGATTACAAGATAATGGAGCTGATGGATTGTAAATTACCATCAGGTGGAGACTCTTTGGCCCCAGAGAACTACTCCATCCCTCAAGGCCTTTGAAATGTGAAGTGGACAAGCCAAGTATTTTGTTTTTAGAGAAGGAGGGTGTTCAAAAGGAAGGGGAAGTACTAACTTCTACTTAGGCTTTTAACCCTTCTTATGAGAAAGACACAGACTATACCCCACTTAATTAGCCTTAATGCTTCTTGGTCACAGACATATCTCTAGTCTCAATTCCTTTCTTGCCAACCTTTTCTACCTCCCAAGATTTTTCATACTTTTCCATCTTATGCCAATAATTCTTTGAATTCTTTGAAGATGGCTCTGCTCCTGAATCTCCTTCTCTATTAGGTAAATTTCTACTAAGGACCTTTATTTCTTTTAGTGTGGTGGAGAGAGTACTTTCAGTTTTATTTATATTTTATTTTTACATTTTACACATTTACAGATCACTGCCTTTATGAAAGGTCTCTTTTACAAAACTAATTACACAATAACCTCATCTGAAAGTGCATGAAACATTTCACATTAAGTTTCACCTCATTTTTTAAATTTAAATGAAAAGAAATCTATTTTCTTTCTCTTCCACTCCCACTTAAAATATATTGAAACAAATATGCATGGGCAACCCCCCAAAAATGATTTCCCCCTATGATTGCATAAAAAATACATATATCTCATTCTGTACCATAAAATCATTAACCTTTTATAATATGTAACATGTTTTATCATAAGTCTTCTGGAATCATGGCTATTAATTGCACTATAATTGGTCTTGCAATTTTCAGAGTTGTTCACTTTTACACTATTATAGTCTTTGTATAAATAACTTTTATGGAAAGCTCAGTCCATCCATGCTTGGTACTATGCTGGCCTTCCAGACTTCATGTGTTGTTATCCCCATTACAATGTAATTTGTTAGAGGGCAGGGGCTACATATTTTTTCTTGTACTTATATTTCTAGTGCTAGGCATGGAGACTAGCATAAAATAAGATTTACTTTATTTTATTTTTCAGTTACACTAAGAAACATTTCTTGACAATTTTTCTGACTTTTTAAGATACAGATTTTGCCCTCCCTTCCTCCTTCCCTCTCACTACCTCCCTTCTTAAGTCATTACATAATCTGATATAGGTTATACCAGTATTTTCATGCAATACATATCTTTATATTGCTCATGTTGTGATAGAAGACATATATCACACATACAATAAAGGAAATGAAGCGGAAACTGGTTGTGGATAGCATTTTCATCATGAGTCCCTTTTAGTTATTTTGGAAACTTGCTTTGTTGGTAATGATTTTGTCCATCTTATTTGACCATCTTATTTCTTTTACTGTATACATTGTTCTCCTGCTTCTGCTCACTTCACTTTACTTCATTTCTTTTTTTTAAACCCTTACCTTCCTTCTTAGATTCAATACTGTGTATTAGTTCCAAGGCAGAAGAGTGGTAAGGACTAGGAAATGGGGGTTAAGTGATGTGAAGGTAGAATTATCTCTCTTTGTTATTTCTAATGTAATCAATCAGCATCCTTTAGTTTAATCAATCAAAATCTGAAAACACCCCTACTTAACACTTGACCAGTCACTAGGTGGAAGAGTTCAGAAGTCAAAAACTCTTACCTCCAAAGGGAACTGCCCAGCCCTAGGTAGGGCTAAGCAGTTTGGATGCTGTGATTGGTTCCTGTGAGGAGGGGAAGAGACAGAAAGTGACATGGGAAAAAGACTATAAAAAGACCATGGCTTCCTGCATTAGGGCCTTCTTCTCTTTTCAGACCTTCTGGCTTAGAGTCATTCCTGCCTTGGTGCTTGAAGAGATGTTTTCCTTGGATCCTGCAGTGGTGAGTGGATTGATTCCTTCTTTGGTTCTTTGGTTCTTTGGTGAGGAGACCCTCTCTACTTGTTGGTGCTTTAGGGGGACCCTTAAACGAAGGTTCTGGTGAGATTCTTAGTGGTCTTAGCCTCTGGTGCACTGAAGAATCTCAGGGGATTCTTCAGCATCTCCCATCTCTTTGGATTTCAGCTTCCTAATTAGGACTTTAGTTTCTTGGAAGATTCACTTTCAGATTCAATTTTGTGGTCTGGAGATATTAGGATTAAATTTAAGGTATTTGTAGCTAGGCAGTCCTTTCTGTCTTTTTCTTACATCTTTCCCACTTTTACTCATTCCTACCTTGTTGTAAAATAAAGCTGCTACAGTAATTTTGACTTGAGGGATAATATTTTAAATTGGCAACCACAATATTACTTTAGAATTATCATATTTAGTAAAAACTCTAAATTTAACTCTTGCAGTGACTTGCCACACAGCTAGGAAGTGTCTGAGTCCAGATTTGAACCTAGGACCTCCTGTCTCTAAGCCTGGCTTTCTTTCCCCTGAGCTATTCAATTGTCCTCTCACTTTACTTCATTTCATATGAATAAACCTTTCCAGGTTTTGCTGAATTCTTACTGTATATCATTTCTCATAGCCCAGTAGTATTCTATTACAACCATGTTCTACAACATGTTCATCCATTCCCCAAGTGATGAATAACATCTCTGTTTCTAATTCTTTACCACTATAAAAAGAGCTGCTAAAAATATCTTGGTATAGGTATGTCCTTTCCCTTATCTCTAATCTCTTTGTGCTACAGACCCAGTAGTAATATTTTGGGTCAAAAGGTACGCAAAGTTTTATGGCCCTTTAGGCCATTGCTCTCCAGAATGATTGTATCAATTCACAGTTATACTAACAGTGTATTGGTGTCTCAATTTTCCTATACCTCCTCCAACATTTATCATTTTCCTGTTAGGCCATATTAGCTAATCTGGTAAATGTGAGTATAATATCAGAGTTGTTTTAATTTGCATTTCTCTAATCAATTTGGATCTGAAGCATTTTTCATATGACTAAGTATAATTTTAATTTCTTCAAAAACTGACTATTTATATCCTTTGACCATTTTCAATTGGGGAATGCCTTATATTCTTATAAATTTGACTCCTTTCTCTATATATTTAAGAAATGAGGCCATGTCTGAAATAGTTGTTATAATTTATTTCCCCAAATTTGTTGTTTCCCTTCTCATCTTGGTAGCATTGACTTTGCTTACATAAAAACCATTTCATTTAATTTAAGTTATCCATTTCATTTTTCATAATATCCTTTGTTTTGTTTGGTCATAAATTTTCTCATATTAATAAGTCTGATAGACAACATTTCCATATCTAATTTGTTTATAGTGTCATTCTTTATTTCTAGACAAATATCCTTTTTTTTTATACTGGTGAACAGTGTGAGATGTTGGTCTATGGCTAGTCTCAAACATAATGCTTTCTATTTTATCCCTTTTACAATTAATGTTTGCTGTTGGTTTTAGATAGAAACCATCTATCACTTTAAGGAAGGTTCCCAGAGTAACCTTTTAATAAATTCATGATCTGACAATGAAAAGTGATGTGTAACTGAGAATTTGAATGTGTGACAATTTAGTCTGATTATCTGGATAAGTGAAAAGTAAGAAGTTTAGAGTGTGAGATTTATCTGTGCTCAATGTTTTATCAAACATCTATGAACTTTTGAAGTTGTCCTCATATTCTCAACCTGTTATAGTAATGTGTATACTTGAATAAGGAACTCAGTTTCTTTGGGTCATTGCCTCATTTAAGTTTCATGGAATATATTAATCTTTAAGTTTCCTTCAAGGTACAACATTCTATGACACATGCTTTCCCACATCACAGAGAAAAACTTCTTTGAATGAATAATGGTCTGATCCACTAAGATGCCCCTATGTTATTAAAAGAAGGCACTTGCCTGTACCCAAAATCTTATTTAGAAGAGAATAATTCAAACTTATTCTTCTGGATACTCATGTAATTACTATGCAATGGTCAATTTAAATAAAGAAATTTATATCTTCCACATTCCAGGATGCCACACGGCCAGCTGATTATATCTAAGAAAATTCTCAGAAGCAGGAAAATATTTCTCATTGTCATAAAGTAACAGAAGCCATCTGAAAAAACAACTGATTACTCTCAGAAATGTAATAATGCTATCATATGTAATTTGGTTCTTCAAGTATCCTCAACATTCTTAATTTTCTGAAAGAAAGTGAAGTGCAATAGAATTAACACTGAAGTTAGATAGTGCTCTGGGGCAAAAGAATGAGATAATGGAAAAGACTTTGGACTTAGAGCCAGATTACAAACTTTGTCTCTGTTATTCACTATCTATGTGACCTTGAGCAAGTTCTTTAAATTCTATGGGCTTCTGTTTGTTTCCTCACTTATAAAATGAAGGAATTGTATTTTGTTATTTAGAGTTCCTTACAAATCTGACTTTAGTTTATTAAACATGGGAAATCAGTTAAGCTTTCTTTGCTTCACTTAACTTCTTTGTTTAGTTAGAATAGTGATACTTGCAGTTTTCTTTTTCCTAGAGTTGTGAACTATGCATTATGTAAATCCCAAAGTGCTAAAAAATGTGAGGTATTAGTTGTATAGAATGAAAAATTTATTTGTTTTGGTTATGAGTTTTGTCAACAAGAGGATTGAGTTATTTTTCTTTTTTTCCTTTTCATTTCTTTTTTTAATTAATTTTTGCAAGAATTGGATACATGGAGAGGGAAAAGAGGAGAGTTGAAAATGAAGGTGGTACAAAGACAAAATATGTTAACACATTTAAATATATTTAAATATATATTTTCAAATATTATTCATTTAATGGACTTTCTATGGTTTGGCATAGGTTGGTAGAAATTTGGGGTGGGGAAACATATTGATTCATACTAAATTTTTTTTTGTCTGAAAAAGAAAGTTTTTGGATAGATTATGTGAATTAAATCCTTCAATCCAGAATTTAAGAAAGATGAATGAAAGAGCAAATGTGAATGCAGAAGAGATCTATCAGTCAAAAGTGGAAGGCATGTATCATTTTAATGTAACAGGTTGAAGATCTGAAAAAAGAATAGGAAGAGATAAATGACTCTCTTGGGTCACTAAGCGTGATGGAAGCAAAGAATAAGGGTCAGGAAATTCACCAGCTGATAATATGCAGTAAAAATGTCCAGAGTAGGATAGACCTTAGGCTGGTTTCTATTTCATGTAATAACTGTACCTGGACCCTAAAACAATAATAATTATTTGCAGTCTTGTAGCAACATCAACCAATTAATCAATAATCATTTATTTATCATCTATCATGTACCAGCCATGTGCTAAACAATGGGGAGTCAAAAAGAGGCAAAAAGCAACGATGTCCTACATACTTTCAGCAATAATTTATGTACAATAATACAATCAAATAGTATAATTGAAATGCTCAATGTCATACAGTCCTAAAGCAGGATCAAAACTTTGAATTTTGGTCTTATTATCCCAAGTGTATTTTTCTCCTTTCCCACCACAATACAATTCCATAACACTGAGTTTTAATTTACTTGGTCAATGAGTCTGCACATTGCAAACATTGGTAAAACTACAATTTTTTTTCAGGGGGGGAGGTAGTCAGGTGGAGGCAAGAATAGGTACGATTGTTTCTGGTTATAGTGTGAATGAGGATTTCAGATTATCTCTCAAAAAATATCTGAGATAGCTTTCCAGAATAGAACTTCATTGAGGGAACAAAGTGGAAGAGAGAAAAGTTCTTGTCATTTCTCTATGACCACCATCCCAAATACAATCCATTCTCACCGAGAGGTTCTTTTTCCCTCTCTCTCTGTTAACTGCTTAGATTAATGTTGGTTTCCAATGGAACTGAAAAGAAGAGTAAGAAACTTATTTCTGCTATTGTACTTATGGGATTGGCCCCTTTTTTCTTAAAATAAGAACCATCCCTCTTGTTGACAAAACAAATGTTTGATTGCCTATGTGGTTCACTTTTTACATTATTGTTATCTAAACACAGCTAACCCTGTTCACTTGATTTTAAGAAGATATTAGTTGATTAGGACAGACTATCCCTACCAAGAAATGTTTGTGGTTTTTTTTACAACAGAGAATGACCAATATGGGGAATTCCAAAAGCAGAAAGACAATTTGATATATTTTAAACACCACTATGTTGTCATCTGAACTGTTTATTAAATCAAACTAAAGTTATTGCTATTTTCTCTCTTAATGTCATGAATTGTAACAAAGTCATTTTTAATGTACAGTTTGATCAGAGTGATATTCTTAAATTTTAAGGAATGGTGCTACTTGAAGTAGAGATCAATAAAGAAGATTTTATAGATTTTTTTGAAACATGAAAGATATATAGCCTGCAGTATCTTCTGTGGCTCATTCTCAGGAAATAATAAACACATTTTCTTGCCTAAGTGGGTAAAAAGAATGGTGAACCCACTTAGCACAAGAAGGAATGATTTAGACAGTAAGTCAAAATGGAAATTTGGATTTTATTTGCTTTTGAATCTTGGCAAGAGAAGGCACTATTTTATTAGAAAATTCAATATTTTCCAGGAAAATGCAGTCTGTAGATGATCCTCTTCTGTTTGGTATTTATGGAGTTATAATATAAATTCTGCTTTAAATGGTTCAACCATGAGATTGAACATATTTCCTTGGTAACTAAGTTAATATATCCTCACTGACCCAGTCACAGATTCTAACAACACAACTTATTTCCTGTAAATTGGGAAGAGTGGTTTAACATTTTTAAAGCATTCTAATGTATATTATCTCATTCAGTTCCTAAAGGCCCTTTTTGTTATTATAAAATGGAATTTGTATATCACAATATTCACAAGTGTCCACACTTGTTTTCATAATTCTGTCTTCACAATTTTAACACCAAAAATGCCAACAAAATTACTCTTGAGAGAGTCACCTAACAATCTGAAGTCCCAGTTTCCTTATCTGTCAAAAGATGTTAGAACTAGATCATCATTTCTTAACTTGTGATCTATGAATTTGTTTATTTCAAAAAATTTCAGTCACTATTCCAATAAGTTGGTTTCCTTTGTAATATTATGTATTTATTTTATACATTTGAATATGTTATTCTGGGAAGAGATTCACCAATTTAACAAAGGGGTCTAAAACAAAAAAGAGGTTAACATTTCTTAGATTAGAAAGACTTTGAGGTTTTTCCAAGGAGAAGGAAAGAGAAGGGAATAAACATTTATAGAATACCTACTATGTGCTAGGCACTGGCTAAAACTCTTAGTGTTTGTATTATTCATTCAATCCTCTCAGCAACTTATGAAATTCATGCTATCATCTGTATTATACAGATGAGGGAACTGGGGCAAATAGGGATTAGGTGGCTTTCTCAGGGTCACACAATAAGTGTCTGAGGCCAAATTTGAACTCAAATCTTCTTGAATCCAGGCACTATGCTCTATCCATTCTACATCAACAGCTTCTAGCTCATAATCTATTATGTTCCTACTCAAGGTTATTATAATACTCCTAGTCATCTATTAAGCTGTAGGGAGGTTGTAATATTTATTGAGGTAGGAGAATTGTTTCAAGGCTTTAAGAGTCTGCTCTCTAAAGCAATTTTGACATTGTGGAAGTTAAAAAAAGCACCATACTTCAAGAGGCTCAGTAATGAGTCTCTCATAATTAGCTTGCCTGCTTTTTAGATAATAAACATGAAGCCTGTCATATCTTCCATGATTGAAGCTTCTCTAACTTTTTAGGACCAGGCAGTATATATTCTCTTGAGACAATATATGAGAATTCTTGGTTGTCTCTGAGCTATGATAAGACAGGACTTTGCTAAAGAAATCTTATTAACTGATTTCCAAAGTATTTGACAACAGTACTATGGAAGGCACTGGCAAGGATTTCCCAGTAAGACACAGCTGCAAAAATGGGATGCACCTCAAACCCTGGATTCTCATTTAGAAAATATGACACAAAGTGACACAAAGGCTATGCAGTAGAAGCAATTTTGCTATGTTCAAAACAGACATATTAAATGATAAGAGAAACAAAGTCCCGATAATACAAACATAACACCTTCCAAGATTGGATTTATTGATAACCTATTACATTTCCCACACTATATTAAGAACTAGGGATATGAAAAAAAGCAAAAGACAGTACCTGCACTCGAGGAGCTTATGATGTAATGGGTATAAGCTTAAAAATTAATATGTAATATCTCCAAGTATTATATTTAACAAGATTTATTAATAATAACTTGAAGAAAATAACTAAAAGAAAATAAAAGGCTAGAGTAAAAAGGGAGCTAACTCAGCCATGGTGGAGAGAGAAGAGCATGAAAGGGTGGGATTACAGCAAACTTAAACAATATATAAGGATGCTACATGGATGAAAGGAAAAGGATTCTGGGAGATGAAGTCCAAGGGTTTGTAAAGTGGAAAATTATGGTTGGTTGGACTGAATATTTAAAGGGGTGCTCACAAAGAATCGAATAAATGTTAATTCTAAAATAATTTTTAGCAATTTATTCATAAAATATAGGAGAAAATAAAAAATGGAGAAATGAGAAGAGGGTAGAGTAAGAGATTTAGCTTGACGAACTAGATTCTTTGTTCAAGTTTTGGCTTTTACTCCAGCAGGGCTCCAGAGGCCCAGCTGGAGAGTGTAAAAGTCAATTAACAATAGTTTTAGCCAAAAGGGCTCCTCCCAATCAAGGGCTCCTCCAGAGGCTAATACTTCCAGGGAAGCTGAGGAGTCAGCATTCACTCACCCTAATGTGTAATTCTAAGGAAAAATATAAAGTAGTCCAAGGTCCTCAGCCAGAGCTCCTCTAGGTCCAGTTCAAGGTGAAGAAGACAGAAGAACTATCCCACAGGAAGTCATCAAGTCATCACTCCCTTTTAAAGGCCCTTCTTTTGTGTCACTTCCTGTGCCTTCCTCTACTTTATGTGTACTAATCACAACAAAGGCTTTGCTTAGGACTGCCCAGGGGGCAGTTAGTCAATTCTGATTTGTTACCCACTCTTGCACATGTGGGTTACAGACCTCCCCCACTTCAAGATTAAGTGGTGGTGTTTACACTTTTGGTGATTATATTTTAAAATGGGTAGGGTAGAATTAATCCCATCATCACAGGTTCAAGATATTTTAATTACACACTGGGGAGATAGTATGCAAATAAATATATACTAAACAAATCATAAACAAGATCAATAGGAATTAATTAACCAAGGGAAGATACTAGAACTAATAGGGGTTGGGAAAGGTTTCCTGTAGAAGGTGGGATTTTAGTTATCCAGGATTTTATAGTAACTAGGGATGTGAGTGAGTAAAGTTTAGATGGGAGAGCATTCTAGATACTGGAGGACAGCCAGAGAAAATTCCTGAAGCTGAGAGATGGACTCTCTTGTATATGAAAATGCCAGGAGGCCAATATCAATGACTTGGGGAATAGAATATAAGAAAACTGGAAAGTTAGGACACTAGATTATGATGGCTTTGAATACTGAACAGCACCTTTATATTTCATCCTGGAGGCCATAGGGAGCCACTGTAGTTTATTGAATAGCGAGCAACACAGTTAACACATGCCTTAGGAATCACTTTGGCACCTAGATTTGATATACTTGAGTAGGGAAATATTTGAGGAAGTCTGATCTACTATAAGGTTATATCCAGGAAATATTCAAAAAGTGAAATGGGCAGGCTTTGGCAACAGATTAGTTATAGGAGCTGTGACAGATAGTGAAGATTTGAACATTTTGAACATAACTTCTAGGTCTAGGAGAACACTATTGTCTTCTATGGTAATAGGGGAGGTAGGAGTGGATGAAGATTTTAAGGGAAAGATAATGAGTTATATTTTGGGCATGCATATTTTAAAATGGCTACTGGACATCAAGTTGAGATGGCTGAAAGGCAATAGGAGATATAATATATGAGGTCTTCATAGAATTTTAGTCGAGATAGGTTGATTTGAGAATCATCCACATAGAGATGGTAATTAAATTCATGGGAACTAATGAGACGACCAAATGAAGCTGTACAGAAGGAGAAGAGAAAAGGGCCCAACGACATTTATAGTTGAAGGGATTTTTAAATGAGGACCCAACAAAAGAGATGTAGAAGGAGTGGGCAATTAGCTAGGAGTAAGGAGGATTAGACAAGAGTGGCATGACAATAATATGGACAAAAGTGAGTATCAAGGAAGAAAGAATGATCAGGTGTCAAAAGGTGCAATGAAATGAGTTCAAGGAGAATACAGGTTGAAAATGTGTCATTGTATTTGGCAGCTAAGAGATGAGTGGTAACTATGCAGAGCACAATTTTGAAGGAATGCTAAGAATGCTTAGAAAGCCAGATTATAAGGGGTTGAGATGAGAATGAGAAGAGAAAAAGTGGAAGGACCTTTTGTAGATATCCTTTTTGACTTTAGTTACAAAAGGTAGAAAACATACGATTATAGTTAGCAGAGAGAGAAAGATCAAATGAGGGTTTTATTTTCTTGGATGGGGGAGAAACAAGCATGTTTATAGGCAGTAGAGGATTATTACCCAAATGAACTCCTATGATTGGTCAGATAAATTTGCAGACCTTTCAGGGGATGGCACAGTGCCAAGAACTTGAAGGATGAGCAAAAGAAATAGCAAGGAGGGTGCAATGATGCTTCTAAACTTGTGAGACCCTGATCTTTGCAGAGGCCACTGACATTAGGACCAAGTTTTATCTACTTAAGCACTTAGGATGGCACAAAGAAAGACATCCACCATAATAATTCCTGGACCACAAATATTCAAATATATAAAAGGATAATTAGAACTCCAATACTACACTACTATCTCATAACAGATTTTAAACTGGTGATCCTTCATGGTTAAGAGATAGCTTGTGTCCTTTTCCAAGCAGAACCTTGCAAATTTCTTCAGATGATCTTCACATAGCTTGATCCTGAAATTAGACCTAAAGAGTTACCTTTAGTAACTATTCCCTGTACATGCTTCAGTCTATCAATGTCCTTACTAAAATAAAATGCTAAGAACTGAAGATAATATTCTAGATTTATGGTCTGTCCAGGGAAGATACTTCAAGACTTTCACCTCCATCTTCTTGAAAAATATGATTTTCTTAATGCAACTCAAGATTATGTTAATTTGAGAAAAGCCAAGACAGTGGAGAATGTCCATAGACCCTTCATCAAATTACCCTCCAAAAACCTATGATATCATGCCTTAAAACGAATTCTGGAATAGCATAACTCCAAAAAGATAAATAAAATAATTTTTCAATGCAAAACAACTTAGAAGATTAGCACATAAGATCTATTTCAAAAGGTTGGAAGTGGAGCCTAAAGCAGCAGCATCCCAAGGCAGAACCCATCATGGCAAGAGGAGTTGGGGGGAGCTAAATCAGCTCAAAGGATTCCAGAGCTCTCAGTCACTGAAGTAAGGCAGTCTGACAACTGCTCAGAAGGAGTTTACTGGGATTTCTTTGCTAGCTCTGCATGCAAGACTTTTGTTACATGGCCCTTATGCAGATAAAGGTTATAGTTCCAGGTACATATCAGAGCAAGGAGGAACACCAGTAAATATCAGCACCTGAAGACACAGGAAAATAGGAGACACTAGTCACAATCCCAATGTGGAAAAGAGTGCTTGATACTCACAAAACAGAGTATAGGCTGGAAAAGTATTAAAAACAGCTCTCCTTACATATACCACCTTGGAAGAACTGAAAATGGAAAAATCCACATAGTTGGCTCTGAAGGAAATTGCATAAAGTAATTAAACCTTGGAAGAGGCCTCCCTTAACCACAGTTGTAAAGTCCAATTTTTAACAGTTTTCTTTTAAATTGAAATAGAAGAAAAAGGCTGGAAAATGAGCAAACAACTGAAAAAGAAACAATATTGAAAGTTATTTTGGTTCCAGGTAAGATCAAAACACAAACTCAGAAGAAGCCAATCCTACTACTTTCATAGCCACTGAGAAAAAATAAGAATTGCTCTAAAGCAAAAAAGAATTAATATAGGAATCAAAAAGTATTTTAACAATTAAATAAGAGCTGGAGAAGAAAAATTGGGAAAAGAAATGACGATGATGAGGAATATAATGGAAAAAGAGTCAATAGCTTGCTAAAAGAGAAACAAAAATACTGAAGAACTTTGTACCTTAAAAAACCTAAATAGATTGGTAAAAGAGATGCAAAAATCCCCTGAAGAGAACTACATAAAAAGCACAGTTAGGAAAATTGGAAAAGAGATTCAAAAATTCACTGAGGAAAAAAGTTCTTTAAAAAATAAAATGGAAAAAGATGTATAAAAGCTCACATAAGATAATATTGTTTAAACATTAGAATTGGGGAAGTGGAAGCTAATGACTCAATGAGACAACATGAGACAACAATGAGGCAAATAAAGTCAAAAGAATGAAAAAGAAATAGAAGGAAATGTGTAATGTTTCACTGGGAAAAAAAACAGAACTGGAAAATAAATCCAGGAGAGATAATCTAAGAATTATTGAACTACCCAAAAGCTATGATTTAAAGAACTTAGATGTCATCTTTCAAGAAATTACCAAGGAAAAATATCCTGATATTCTAAAACCAAAAAAAAAATAGTAATTGAAAGAATCCACTGTTCGTCTCATGAAAGAGATCCCAAATGGATAACTCACAGGCATATCATAGCCAAATTCTATAACTGCCAGATCAAGGAGAAAATATTGCAAATAGCCAAAAAAAGAAACAATTCAAATATGAGGAAGCCACAGTCAGGATATCGCAATATTTAACAGCTTCTACATTAAAGGAACAGAGGTTCTGGAACATGATATTCTAGATGGCAAAGGAGCTAGCATTTCAACCAAAAATCACTTATCTGGCAAAACAGAGCATAATAATTCAGGGGGGAAATGGGTATTTAATGAAATAGAAGACTTTCAATAATTCCTCAGGGAAAAACTACAGCTGAATAGAAAATTTGACTTTCAAATACAAGATCAAGAGAAACATAAAAAGGTAAATGAGAAAGAGAAATCAAAGACATTCAATAAGGTTAAACTATTTACATACTTAAATTGAAAAGATGATTCTCATAACTCCTAAAACTTTAATCTTATTTGGGTAGATAGATGTAGTAAACATAGACAGAGGGAAAAGGTATGAGTTGAATATAATGAGATGATATAGATCAAAATATTAAAATTAATGAGTGAGAAAGAGGAATGCATTGGGAGAAAGGGGAAGGGAAAAATAGAATAGGGTCAATTATCTCACATAAAAGAGGCATGAAAGAATTTTTACAGTGGAGGGAAAATGTGGGAAGTTGGTAAAAGGAAGAAGTGAACCTTACTCTTATTGGAATTGGTACTGAGGGAAGAACATGCATGATCGATTTGGTATAGAAGTCTATCTTACTCTTTAGGAAAGTAGTTGGGGAAGGGAAAAGGGAATCTGAGGTAAAGGTTGCTGAGAGAAAAGAGGGAAAATTGGGGGATATGGTGTTCAGAAATTAAATGGGGGAGAAAGGATGGAGAACAATATACAGCAGTCATAATAGTGAAATTTTTTTTTACTACTCTAATAAAGATCTCATTTCTCTGATACATAAAGAAATTAGTCAAATGCATAAGAACATGTCATTCCCCAGTTAATAAATGGTCAGAGTATATGAAAAGGCAGTTCTTAGAAAAATTAATTAAAGCTTTCTCTATTAATTCAAAACCTTGCCTCAAAATCACTATTAATGAAATAAATGCAAATGAAAACAACTATGAGGTTCCACCCCACACCTCACAGATTTGTTATTTTGACAGAAAAGGAAAAGGACAAAACTTGGAAGGGTTGTAGGAAAATTGAGATATTAATATATTGTTAGGGGAGTTGTGAACTGATTCAATCATTGTGGAGAGGAATTTGTACCTAGGCCCAAAGGACAATTAAACAGTATACATTCTTTAATCCAGCATTACCATTACTAGGTTTGTATCCCAAAGAGATAAAAAAGTACTTTTATATACAAAAATATTTAAAGCAGCTCTTTTTTAGGGGCCAAAGAATTGGAAAGTGAAGGGATACCATCAATTGGGGAATGACTAAGTTATAGTATATGATTTAAATGGAATATTAACGTGCTATAAGGAATGACAAGCGAAGGAACTCAGAAAAAAAACTGTAAAAACTTACAACTGAAGCAGGGTGATATAAGCAGAACCAGGAGAAAATTGTAAACAGTGGCAGGTATACTGAATAATGAACAATTGTGAATTACTTAGCTATTTTCAGCAATAAAATGATCCAAAAGTATTCCCAAAGCCTCAAAATTTCCAGAGAAAGAACTAATAGAGTATGAATCCAGGCCAAAGCAAACTTTTTTCACTTTCTTCCTTAATTTTCTTTTGTTCATGTTTCCTTTCACAAAAGGATTAATATGGAAAATTGTTTTATATGATTTTATGTGTAAAATCGTTATCAGGTTCCGGGTTAAGATGGCAGCAGAGTAAAAACCAGCTCTTAACCTCTCCTGACCGAAACACACAAAACTCCTCAAGGGGATAAATAGGAGAGGAAGAGAGTATTAAGAGGTAATAATCAAACCTTACTCTCAGTGTAATCAACCCGGAGAGGGAAGAGTAGCTATACTATTCATTGGGACATAAAACTCTTATCTAACCCTTCTGAGAAAGTCAGAGGGGATAAATCAAGGGAAACAGGGGAGTGGGGAGGTCAAAAAAAGGGAGGGGAGAACAAGGGGGAGGGAATTCAT
>NC_058131.1:222806368-222864712 GCF_016433145.1 Gracilinanus agilis | reverse complement strand
GCTACCAAAAAACTTCTTTACTGAATTAGAAAAAACTATAACAAATTTCATTTGGAATAACAAAAGATCAAGAATATCAAGGGAAATAATGAAAAAAATGTGAAGGAAGGGGGCCTAGCAGTACCAGATATTAAACTATACTATAAAGCAGCAGTCATCAAAACAATATGGTACTGGCTAAGAGACAGAGAGGAGGATCAATGGAATAGACTTGGGGTAAATGACATCAGCAAGACAGTGTATGATAAACCCAAAGAGCCCAACTTTTGGGACATGAATCCACTATTTGACAAAAACTGCTGGGAAATTTGAAAAACAATATGGGAGAGATTAGGTCTAGATCAACATCTCACACCCTACACCAAGATAAATTCAGAATGGGTGAAGGACTTGAATATAAAGAGGGAAACTATGAATAAGTTAAGTGAACACAGAATAGTATACTTGTCAGATCTCTGGGAAAGGAAAGATTTTAAAACCAAGCAAGATTTAGAGAAAATTACAAAATGTAAATTAAATGGTTTTGATTATATTACACTAAAAAGCTTTTGTACAAACAAAAACAATGTAGTCAAAATCAGGAGGGAAACAACAAATTGGGAAAAATCTTTGTAACGAAAAACTCTGACAGGGGTCTAATTACTCAAATATACAAGGAGTTACATCAATTGTATAAAAAATCAAGCCATTCCCCAATTGATAAATGGGCAAGAGACATGAATAGGCAATTTTCAGGTAAAGAAATCAAAAGTATCAATAAGTACATGAGAAAGTGTTCCAAATCTCTAATCATTAGAGAAATGCAAATCAAAACAACTCTGAGGTATCACCTCACACCTAGCAGATTGGCTAAAATGAAAGAAGGGGAGAGTAATGAATGTTGGAGGGGATGTGGCAAAATTGGGACATTAATGCATTGCTGGTGGAGCTGTGAACTGATCCAGCCATTCTGGCTGGCAATTTGGAACCATGCTCAAAGGGCTATAAAAGAATGCCTGCCCTTTGATCCAGCCATACTATTGCTGGGTTTGTACCCCAAAGAGATCATAGATAAACAGACTTGTATGAAAATATTTATAGCTGTGCTTTTTGTGGTGGCAACAAACTGGAAAAGGAGGGTATGTCCTTCAATTGGGGAATGGCTGAACAAACTGTGGTATATGCGGGTGATGGAATACTATTGTGCTCAATGGAATAATATACTGGAGGAGTTCCAGGCGAACTGGAGAGACCTCCGGGAACTGATGCAGAGCGAAAGGAGCAGAGCCAGAAGAACTCTATACACAGAGACTGACATTCTGTGGTAAAATCGAATGTAATGGGCTTCTGTACCAGCAACAATGTAATGACCCAGGACAGCTCTGAGGGATTTATGGTAAAGAACGCTACCTACATTAAGAGGAAGAACTGCAGGAGAGGAAACATATAAGAAAAGCAACTGCTTGAATGCATGGGTCGGGGTGGACATGATTGGGGATGTGGACTCGAAACTACCACACCAATGCAACCACCAACAATTTGGAAATAGATCTTGATCAAAGACACATGACAAAACCAGTGGAAATGTGCGTCGGCCATGGGTGGGAGGAGAGCTGGGGGTGAAGGGGAAAGTAGGAGCATGAATCATGTAACCATGTTAAAAATGATTATTAATAAATGTTAAAAAAATTAAAAAAATCTTTATCAAATTGGTTTTTGTGTAAGCAAGGGTGGTAGGAACAGGAAGAGAGAGAATTCAAGACTCAAAATTCTTTTAAAAATTTTGAGAAATATTTTTACATGTAACCGTGGAAAAATAAAATTAAAAAAAAGATTACATTAGCTTTCTTGCTTACAGTATCACATTATTGACTTACATCAGCTACTTCTTTAGAATACTATATCTCAGCATTTTTCTAAATACAAATTATATGTCTCATTAAAAAAAGATTTTTCTTCATCTACATGTAACAATACATTCTTTTTACTTCCCTCTTTTGTCATATTTAATAGTTTCTAAGTTCCAAGACAATCCAAGATTTCCTCCTTAGGCCTCAAGCTACAGGTACTTTTCTATTCTTATCAGGTTTTGCCCCAAGATTTACAACTTCTATCTTAATATTCTCATCCCTTAGCACAATACTTTTTGCTAGAGTTGATATTTAATGAATTCATTTTTAATTAAATGAATTGATTTCTGTATTCATTGTTAAATGTTATGTGACCTCTAATTTCTAATATCCTCTCTGCTTTCAAAAACTTTATTTCTGACACTTTCTTATTGTGTAGTTCATTTCTTCTTTTCCCTATATGTCATCAAAAGCCCTAAAAAATTGTGGGATTGTCTATCCTCAGAAATTTGTAAAACCTATAGAGATGTGCATAGTATTGGAGTACTGTACCATTTTAAACAACTTATCCATGTTGTTTAGCTTCTTTGACTATTAAATCACATGCTTCTTCTGTCTCTAATTTATACCCTTAAATTTGCCCATATCCACTCATTTCTTTTAAGAACTGAATTATTTATAATTTCCTTATTGTTGTCTTAATCTACTATTTTGTCTGTTAAGCCTAATGTGATCCTATATTTTCTTCTTTACAAAGGGACTCCAGGAGCTAAAATGAATCAGAGAAATAATCTTGGGCATTCTCAGACCTTTGGATCCAATTTATTCTTCTTTGATGTTTTTTTCCTCCATAATGATCTTGAAAATATTTGTGTATTTCTTCTGTTAAATGACTTTTCCTATTGTACATCTTTCAGAGACCTTCTAGGTCCTCTCTTCTGCCCTTTTCTTTGCCTACTTGCTCTCTTCTTAAATCTTTCACATAGACTAAAATATGAAATTCACTGGTATAGTCTTTCATTTTCTCTTTCTTCTCCTAATTTTTTTATTCCTTTTTTTCTTCTATCTTTCCTGAACTCTATATTTTTTGTTGTCTACACCAATTAAAGTTCTCATATACAGATGACATCTGTCATTTAGCATGACATTATCTGAAGCCATGAGAAAAATACTCAGCTCAGTTATGATCAATTTAATTCCTCCTGCTGTTACTCTTGTACTTTTTTCCTACCTGACTAGGTTCTACATGGTTTGTGCCAACACTTGAATTCACTGTCATTTGAGAGGAAGCATGACACAGTAGAAAGATTGCTAACTGTGGAGTCAGAGAAGTTTATTTCAAACCTAGCTATGCTTCTTACTTTTGTGTGACTGTGGGAAAATCACCTTACCTCTATGAAAGTCAGTTCCATCTGTAAAAAGTGAGAAATGTAGACAAGACCTCTAACAAACCTTACAACTTATATCTATGACCTTATGATCTCCAGCTCCATTTAACTTAACTGCTTAGTGTATTGGTCTCAATTTCTGCAATATTCCCTGAAGCAACATACTTCTTCCTCTTCTGAAGATAAGAAAAGAAAATTCTTACTCCCAAATCCTTGATACTTTCAAATGGTTCAACATCAGAAATTAATATCATTTTACCTATGGAAATGTCATAAAAGAAGGCTTATTACCATCTGTCTTGCTGTTACATACCCTAAGGACCACTGGGCCTTTCCATTTGGCCTAGAGCTGAAATACACCCATACATATATATACATATATATTTATGTATATATGCACACATATATATATATGTATATATATAGTTAATTTCCACAATTAGACTGGGAATTTCTTGAAAGCAAGAACTGTCTTGGTTTTCTATATTTATAAAATGCTTTTTCACTCATTAATTCCCTGATGGAAATATTGGGTCTATACACTATTCAATTTCTCATTGAAATCATTATAACAATTAATTTCTGTTTTATGTGAGAAAATTGGGACAAAGAAAGATTAAATGTTTTATCTCAAGTTGCATAGCTATTTATTGATAGACATTTAGAAGATGGGATTAAGTCTACCCTGCCCATTTTTAGATTTATTCCCTCTTCACACCCTTAACTGGAGACCAGATCTTCTAAGAACAATACTTTTTGTCCCTCATGTTACTTCACATTAACTGATTGAAGTTGATTGTCATGCTAATTAGGCTAATTAAAAAAATTTGTTGAGTAAATGCTAGACACTATGCCAGATGCCAGGGTTAAAAGATAAAAACAAAATAGTAATTTGTCTTAAAAAAAACTTACATTTAGGGTGTAGTGACAACATGTATCCATGTTGGACAGTAGAAATATATGGAGAGTAATTACAAAGTTTTTTTGGGGGGGAATGGTCATTATGATAGGATGATTAGGGAAAAGCCTCATGCAGCAAGTGGTATATGAGCTGAGTTTTAATGTAAAATAGGAGTTCTGAGAAACAGAGATGAGGAGAAGAAGCATTCCAAGTATGTAGAAGGGGCTTCCTGTTCCAAGTTTCAAAGATAAGAAGTGAGATTTCATAACCAAGAACAACAAAGGAGTTAGTTTTTCTGGAAGGTATCAATCACAGGGGAGATTAATATGAAATTAGCCTAGAGACAGATTATAAAAGGCTTTAGATACTTAACAGTTTATTTTAATCTAGAGGTATTATGGAGCCACTGAAGATTCTTGCACAAGGACAAGAATAGATGTTTACCTTATTTGTGTGTCAGAAGGTAATGTAATGTTGAGAGATGAGCTAAGGTGGCCATGTGAGTGGAGAGTGTAGATTGATGTGAGTGAAATTATAGAGGTGAGACTATTAGGCTCTGACAAATTAGATAATATATGTGGGGTGAGGAAGAATGGTAATTTACAGAATACTCCAAGGTTTAGGAGAAAAGAGAATAATTTTAGTTTTATAATATATATATATATATATGGAAATGTCTAACTGACATTTGAAGGGAAGGAACTAGAGCTCAATAGAAGTTAAGATTTCATTCCCCACTTGATGTCTTCAAGGAGTGACCAGATGACCATTTGTTGGGTTGGTTGACATGTAGTTCTCTTTGTATTTAGGTTAGACTAGATGGTTTCTGAGATCCCTTTAACTCTCACAGTCTTTGATTCTGAGAAAAATAAGAACCTGGATCTGGATATTTGGGAATCATCTGAAGACTGAAATAAATGAACAACATTATACATCTAAGTACTTTATTAGATACCTAAGAGTGAGTTAGGAGAAGAATCAAAAGAAATAGAAGCTATGTTTTTGTCCTTACTAATATGCTATAAGATTTGAATAAACTAATGAGCAATATTTTTAAGTGCTGGTTTGCTTTTCATCTAATGGCTGTGGAAGGAGTTGACATTTTCTCATATAATACTTATTAGATTTTTCATCAAAGATCTCATGAAAATAAATGTGTTATCTTATAATAATAAGAAATATCTATTTCTATTTTTTGATGGTAACTTAGATGAGTTCTTGTCTTTATATTCCACAACTGTAGAATTGTAAAGTAGTCTAACCATTCTGGAGATCAATTTGGAACTATGCCCAAAGGGCTATAAAATTATATGTATCCTTTGACATGTATCATTTAAAATTGTTGTAAGCCCTGGAAGACTACAACTCCCAGGACTCCCTTCTACAACTTCCCCTGACAACTCCCACTTCCTTTGTGGGAAGTGTCAGAGAAAGTATAAAAGAGAAAATTTGGCTCCTTTTCTCTCTCTCTACCCTGGAGCTCTCTCTACCCTCAGACCCTGATCTCTTTCTTGGCACCTTTTTCCCTTTCTTCCTACTTCCTAGTTTTCCCTAGACCTCCCCTTTCCTAATCCAAATAAAACCTAGCTATTCAAAACCCTAAAATTGCTCCCAGATCATTTATTTGAGCCCCTAAAGGGCTCTGTTCAATTTCCCCTTGCCAGGGCTGAGGAACACTACCTTCCTTTCTGCTTTCACCCATTCCTCCTACCTTCCTTCCTTCCTCCCTTCATCCCCCTCACAGACAGCATTTTCAGTATTACTAGGTCTATATCCCAAAGAAATCAAACGAAAAAGGAAAAGGATTTACCAAAAAATATTCATAGCAGCTGTTTTGTGGCAAAAAATAATTGGAAATTGAGGTGATATCATCAATTTTGTTGTGGCTGAACAATTTGTAGTATATGATGGTATATGATATAGAATTTATAAGAAATGATGAGAGGTATGGTTTCAATAAAACCATGGAAGATGTGCAGAACCAGGAGAATATTGTACATAGTAACAGTAATTTATAATGATGATCAATTATGAAAGAATTAGCTAGTCTAACCAATACAATGGTTTTGTGAATCCGTGACAATTCTAAAGGACTCATTGTGAAAAAAATGCTTTCTACTTTCAGAGAGAGAACTGATGAATTCTGAGTACAAATTGAAGCATTTTTTTTACTTTATTTTCCTTGCATTTTTTGATAGCATCAGTAATATGGAAATATATTTTGCATGACTTCACACAACATAATAGGAATCATATTCTTCATGTAGAATATACTATTACATATACTTTATGTAGAAATAATAATTCGAATGGGTCAAATCATGACTCACATCAAAACACCCAAAGTGGGGTTCATCTGCACTATAGTCAGAGTGGGAATCACCCTCACCTTGGGGGACCCCAGAGACATGACAAAAGGAATCTAAATGAATGATGGTACTTGGGAGGGGAAGGAACCTCAAAGAATCTGGAGGAAAATTTTAAGCCTTATCATACTCCATTGCCTTCCTGATGTTAACTGTTTCAATCTGTTCTTCTCTGCATAGTGAAGAAGTCTCTGTAACACAATTTTAAATACAAGGCCCATTTCAAGTACTGCTAACCACTCCAAAAGCTATCAAAATTGGAGAAGAGGACTCTTGGATTTATTGCCAACATGTAAAATGGGTGCCTTCTGTTGACACTGATTAACTGTATCCTTTCACATGCAATTGTCTTTCTAGCCTCCTCTTATGACTGGACTAAAGATAATACCACTATAAAAGTCCTTACACAAGTTGGACACTGTTTTGGTTGACACATTGAATTCCTTGAATTTTTTATTATTGTTTTTCTTTTTATTTTCAATAGGATATTTGTTTTTTCTTTTTCTTTTTTGAGCTTGAAGTACATGGAATCAGTATTTATGTTTTTGATTTTGAAGAATAAGTTTAAAATGTCTATTAGCCTAATAAAACTGCATACGAAAAAGCTTCCGACTATGGAAACCTGCTTGATAAATATTATGGGACTTTTACTAATAATTGTATCTGATTCCAGAAAAAGGGATTGCAAAAGAGTCACTGTACAGTGCCAAGAAGCACAAGGTCAAGCAGACCAACAATCTCTGTGGGATTGATGAGAATCTACACCAAGATAGAGGACTTGTTTGAGGTTCAAGGAAGCAGCTATTTGACAACATCAGACACTGGCCTCCCCTGTGCCATATTCCAACAAGTACCTTAGTTTGGCTGCATTTTTGGCTCCCCTATCCCTGAGCTTGAAGATGAAATCAGACCAGGGAATTATATTTCCCTTTTACCTCAGAATCTAGTCCTTTGTCTCTTTATAGTATGGCAATTTTCTGTAATCCTGGCTGCCAAGAGGTAAATGCTATATTGTTGCAATTGTCCTACAAGCTTGTAGAACATAAATCACTTTAATTGAACCTTGCTGGTGATTCAAGGTTTATTCTTTTTTTACTCATTATTCTATATACATAAGATTTTTATTTTTTCCCAAAATTTAATTTTTTCTCTTCTATTTGGTTTTTTTTTGGGTTTTCTTTTGACAATTGATTCATATACCCCATAAATCAGGCATGTATCTTGTGTGACCCTGATGTTGGTCAAAACTCTCCTCAGGGGGGGTTGTATAATTATCCTAAAATCCAAGGTTTGAAATATTTTGGAGAAATTTCAGGAAAAGAAATTCACCAATACTCTGAATCAAGAAAGTGGATCTTTTTTGAGAAGGTGCCATAAAGAAGCCTGCAGAAAACATACACTTCATCGAAAGATATAAAGGACTGAACTGAAGGGGGTTGAACACATTTATTCTTAATGTAAATTCTTATGCCAAAAGGGACTGTCCCTAATTATCTTTTTTCCATGTGCCTATCAACCACTGTTTTTTGCTTTCTTTCTCTTTTATTTCCCTCTTATCCCCAACTATTTTAATTTCCCCTTAGAAAGTACAATATTGTATGCACCTCTAGCTAAAAGATCTTTAGAGATATAAGCTGGTTATGAGAAATGATTCATGGGGGAGACTAGATATATAAATCTGTGAGATTTCAACATGTTCCTCTCCCAATAGAATCACAGGGGGGATGGTGAAAGAAAATTTAAACTCTCTTTGCCTATTTTAAGTTAATCAATAAAGAACCTGGAGTGTCCTGCCTTTCACATTTAGTTATTCATTAACACTTACTTAGTAAGAACCTTTTACTAGAAAAGGAAGTTTATAATAGTGCTAGGCAAATTGGGAGACTCTGATTGATTCTTGAGAAGTGACAAGGAGAGCCAATGGTTGGAGAAGACTGTGTGTAAGTGGGAGCCTCTGGGACCCTGAGAGTTTTTTGGCAGCTCAGTCTTGTGGCAGCTCAGCTTAAGTAAGCATTCAATTCTTCCTTTGATTCTGCGTTGGTGGCTCGAGGAGTTTGGCTTCAGTGACTCGCTTGGGTTGAAGTGACTTTCACAGACTTCCACCTGGAGGTTGGAACCGGGAGGCTGAGACTCTCCCGCTCTTTTGACTGGAGATTGGAATTTTGTTGGGAGAGTGAGCTAGATTTCTTTGGAGCAGACCTAGAGTGATAGGCTAGAAAATTCCTTATCTCCTTCCTACATTTCCCTCTCTTACTATCACTATTTCCTGTAATAAAGAGACTAAAGCTACTAACCATCTCATGTTTTAAGAGTTAATTTTTATAAATGGTGATCACAAATTTTTAAAATTCTTATATCTGTCAAACCCATTTTAATTATTACAAAAGCTTACTCTGTGTCAGACACAGTCCTAAGCTGGGGATACAAACGGAGACAAAAGGGAATTCCTTCCTTAAAAGCATTTACAATCCAATGGGGAAGATGACATGCAAACACATATTCATAAAGTCAGCTATATAGAAGATGAATAGGAATAATTAAAAGTCAGAAATTGCTGGAATTTAGATAGATTAGAAACAGCTTGCTGTGAAGAACAACTTGTTCAACTCCATATGAAAATGGCAGTTTTAATTGCACATGCTCATTCAGGTAGGTCAAAATGGTGTTCTACATAGCCCTTTTCCCTCTAGTACCAGACTTCTTCCTTCCATGATAGTGTTTTCTTATCTTAGTTTAAAAAATTCAACTATTTGAATGGTTCTGGTAATAAAGATACATAGATCCAAGTCCTTTGAAAGGAGAATTTAAAGAACTTGTCATGGAACTTTGAAATCCTGTGTAGCAGGGGTTTTTTGCCTATGTGGACATACGGATATTTAAACACACATACCCATACTTAAATAACTGTGAAGGGCAACTAAAAAATTAAGGACAACTTAATGCTGGTTTTTAACTTCAACGACAGTAGTAATTTTTCTTTATTTTTCTTGTTCAAGGTAGCTTTCTTTGGGGAGTTCCTTTGCCTCATTAACCCCTAAGAAGGAGAAGTGCTAAGGTAAGATGTGATATTGATTTTTTTTCACTCTTGTTTTCTTTTAAAAAAATTCAGAGTTCTCACTTGGGCCTAGTTGAAAAATTCTGGGTTTTCCTTGTGAAAAGGCCATTAGAATCCCTGGATTTGATATCTGGTATCACTGCTAGAATGGGAATTAAAAAAAAATAAAATACCACCATACATATTTACTCACAGGATTTTCAGAAAACTTATAGGTTGGATTGATGGTTATGATGTCAAGTTAAAAGTACATACATTTTCATTTACTGTCTCTATCTGGGTTTATTTGCATAAATGCCTCCTCTTAGATACTGTGGGTATATGCCCTGGGAGTAGTGCCCTTGGTCATTGTGTAAATTGTTACTGTACTAAATACCACTTGCCAGTATTTGATAATATGGACTTGCATTTCTTTAGATATATTTAAAAAAATTACCTCGTGTTTTAGAATCAATACTAAGTATGGGTTCAAGGCAGAAGAGTGGCAAGGGCTAGGCAATTGGGCTTAGGTGACTTGCGAAGGTCTCATAATTAAGATGTGGCTGAAGCTAGATTTGAACCCAGGATCTCCCATTTCCAGTCCTTGTTCTTTATCCATTAAGCCACTTAGCTAATCTTCATTAGATACATTTTTACTTGTGTCATAAAAATCTGTTTCATAAAAAGCCAACATAATTTTTTAGATTAATTTGTCCTACATAAATATGATGAAAGTAATAATGTAAGTAATATGTATCTCAACCTTTAATGGTTAGAATATGCTTTAATCGCAATAGCAGGAAGAAGAGTTTTGTGCAAATATTCTTATCAGTAGTCACTGGAATGCTGGTAAATGTCTGATAACCATCTCTCTGAGAGAAAAAAACAAAACCAAACAAAACTAACTCATGATATACTTTTTATTTTTAATTTAAATTATTAACATCTCTACATCATTTTAAAAGTATACAATAGAAACAATAAATCAAGCATTTATTTGAAGCATTTACTGATTTCTTAGGTATATATACTCACACTGAAAATTTAACAATCAAATCTTACAAGTCAGTTATAGTTGGCTTAAGCACATGCTTGTAGCTTATTTAAAAACATTGATTTAATTGTCCTCCACTTTTATGGAAAAACAGCTTACAACATTTTAAAAAGAATTTTGAACCTCAGTTTCTCTCTTTCTTTCTTCTCCACTGAGAGAGTTAGTAATCTGATAGAGATTGTATATAGGTAATCATGTAAAATATTTTTCTTCCACTTTTGTGGAAGGAAACAATTTAAAAAAATTAAGAAAAAGTGAAAAAATTGCTTTGCTCTGGATTCAGACTCCATCAACTCTTTCTGTGGAAATATTTGCCATTTTTTTTATCATGAGTCTTTTGGGATTGTTTTAGATCATTATATAATGGAGAATGGCTAAGTTATTCATGGTTGTTTATAGTATAGCATGGCTGTCATTGTTTACAATGTTCTCTTGGTTTTACTATCTTCATTTTGCATCAAGTTTATGTTAGTATTTCTAGATTTTTCTGAGCTCCTCTTGCTTGCAATTTCTTATAGCACAATAGTATTCCCTAACAATCATATGCTATAACTTACAGTTGATGGTTACCCCCTCACTTTCCAATTCTTTGCTCCTGGAAAAAGAGTTGCTTTACCTTTTTTTGTAGATATAGGTCCTTCTTTTTTTCCCTCTTTGTTATATAAACATTATAATGGTATTGCTGGGTAAAAGAGTATACTGTTTTATAGTTCTTTGGGTATAGGTCCAAATTGCTCAACAGAATGTTTTAATCAGTTCACAAGTCCCCAAACAGTGCATTAATATTTCAATTTTTCCACAGCCTCTCCAAGTTTTGTTACTTCCTTTTCTGTCATGATAGCCAATCTGATAGGTATGGGGTGGTACCTCAGAGTTTTTTTAATTTGCATTTCTCTTATTAATAATGATTTTTAAGTTGTTTTTTTTACTACTGTGGAGAGTTTTAATTACTTTGACTATCAATTGGGGAATGACTTGTATTCTTTTATTTTTGACTCATTTTCCTATCTATTTGAGAAATGAGGCCTTTATTAGAGATTTGTAATGTTTTTTCATGATTATGATTAGTGTGTTTTATTCTCCAACCTATTTCCCCATCTTTTACTCTATTTCTCTATCCTTTGATTCTGTCCATCTTCAAAAATATTTAGCTTTTGTTTACCATATACCTCGATTTTCCCTCTATTCTATTAGCTCCCACTCCCTCAACTTCTCTTATCTTCTTCCTCTCCTACTTTCTAGTATGGTAAGATAAATTTTAAATTTTAATTGTTTCTTTTTGGCTGCTTGAAATACTTTCTCCTTGACCTGGGAGTTTTAGAATTTGACTATAATACTCCTGGGAGTTATTCTTTTGGGATCTCTGACATTGGGTGATCAGTGGATTCTTTCAATTTCTATTCCCATGGCCTAGTCTTTTCTCTCATAGTTGATACAGATTCATCTACTCTTTCTCAGTAATCAAACTCCATTGAAATATTGACATTTCTTGGAAATTCCAGCATTCCAAGATTTGATACTTCATAAGTCAATCATGTTTGAACACATGTTCTTAGTAAATATACTTTAAAATGTCTCATGTTTTTAGTCCTTTCCCTCCTCACACCTGCCTCTTCAAAATTCTGTCTTCTTGAGCTTCTCAGCAATGCAATCATCTGAGACAATTCTGAAAGATTTATGAAGGAGAACGCTATCCATCTCCAGAGAAATAACTATTGTAATCACCTTTCACTTCAGTGTACCTTTAGTTTTATTTTGGGGTATTGGTTACGTATAAATGTGCTTTAATATCAGTGGCAAATATGGAAGTGTGTTTTGAATGCAATAAAAAATGAAAAATAAAAGGTAATCAAGGGATGAGAATGGTAGATCTCAGTGATTATTTAATAATCAGAAACTCGGGGTCCCAAGGTAAGAAACTGTAGTTCTGGGTTGGCCAGCTGGGACTTGGAATGTAACAAAGAGGATCTATACTGATGAATCCAAAATCTCATGAAAAAGCACAGATATTCCTCAAGTGATCAAAATATGATGTAGTGGATGGAGAGTATTGGATTTGAAGTCAGGAAAAGTAGCGTTCATGTGAGGCCTATGACAATTATTAGTTCTGGGAAGATATAGTTTTGCATATGCAAAAGCTTTAATTTGCTATCTACAAAATAGGGCTAAGAATACTTCCAGCATCTACCTCATGGATTTGTAATGTTTAAATGAAATGAGAAATATTGCAAACTTTAAAGAACTAAAGCAAATGCCTGCTGTTATTATTATTCAAACAGGAATTTTAGAATTAGAGTTTAAAAAATGTTCCATTTCTCCTTCTCCTAGAGAATCTATACCATCCTACATTATCAAGGGCAAGTAACAATTTATGTCAAGTAAGTAGAAAAGTATGCTGAATTAATCTGTTTTAATGCAGTATATGACTAGAAGGGTTTTTTATTTTATAAATTCTTCAATTGCTTTTTCTTGCATTTTTTCCTTCTGCTCTATCAATACATAACCCTCGTCTGCTATTGAACTTCTCCCCCCACTTCCCCATGAAAAAGAATACTATAGAGCTACTGTCTCCTTCCAGATCTCTCTAGTTATTAGTACTTGACCCCTTCTGAAATTTATTTCTATTATTTTTGTATATATCTTGTATTTAATTTTTGCATATATATTTCAGCCTGTACAGTGGAATATGTAGGAGAAGAATTATATCAGTTCTGTCTTTGCATGCCTAGAAGTTAGCTCAGTGCCTTGAGAATAATAGCTATTTAACAGATTTAATATTCACATTTCTGATAGCCGTTTGACGAGGGAGCTCATTCATGGAGATGGTTTCTTCATGGCTAAGGTGATATATAGTACAGAGTCAGTACCATGCCCTTTATGTTTAGGTAAGAATCAATGACCTTTTATCTTTTAGATCCACCAATGACACAAAGAAGTGTTGAATTTATGAACCAACTTAATAAACATTAGCTCTGAGGTAATGGGATAACCCTGCTTCTTTTCGAAATGCAATATTTGAATGAGGATAATCATATGGCTTTGGCATAATAGAGTTGATTTTCCTTAAAAGCAACCACACATACTAGAATCCCATACATAATGTTATGCTTAATATAAAATCAAGAAATAAATAAACTCTATATAACAGAGTACAAAACGTATAATGTGGTAAATAGTTAGTTGGTCATTGTCCTTTGAACATGAAGAGGATCACACTGATATCAATGGGTGATGCATTTTGAGTTGCATTTAAATTGGATTTAAGGAAGGCACAGTTGTACAAAATCAAAAGCCTCAGCAGACAGGGTATTAAGTGAAGACTAGAAACTGGTGCAAGACCTTACTTAAAGGCCTTATCAGGGCTTTTTTCCTCCTTTGGTTTCCATTTGCAGTCATACCTCCAGTAATATAATAAACGAATATTTTGTAGATGCAAATTCACTGTCTTCCTAAAACCCAGAACCCCCAATTCCACCTTTCTCCCAAAGCATAGGATCAGGACACTGAAATTCTAGGTCATGCAAGTTTGAGTCCTCCTTTGTGCAGGCAACCACCATGTAATCCAAATGTTGGACTCACTTCTTATGCGACTGGTCCTTAAGTTCAAAAAAAGAAATTCTGATGTAAAAGTCTCAGCTCACTCAAGGTACAGGAGCTAGAATATAGAATTCAGTGTGTATCTTGGGAGGGTTGGTGGTTTGTCTTGTCTTACAAAAAGAAATTTGATCTCATCTATATGTAGATAATTCCTAACTAAATATAGTAAGGAACTGGCTGCCAGTATGGGCAAGGAAGAGGACTGCTATTGTCCTTGGTTCCTTTTTATACAATTCAATTTCCTTTTTACCATGATCCAAATCAGGAGTTGTTAAACCAAGGCCAAAACTAACACTACCAATTTTGAAGGCAAATAGAGCTAAGACTTTTTTTTATTAAAAAAAAAAACAGATAAACTTTATAAAGGTGAGAAAACATTCTTAGCTCAAAAGGTCATTTTAAAAAAAGAGATGTACAGACTGTTCTTTATTGAACTGCGATCTAAATCACTCTCTCCTGCCTCTTTATTATATCATATCCTATTTCATTCCTATACCTCAAAGCCAACAGAATTTACCACAAAAAGGGGTAGAGTGGTTGTTGCAATTTCAGGGGCATTCCATAGATATTTATTGGTTTGAATTTAATTGGTGAAAAAAGTGTGAATAATTCATTTTAAAATGTATCCAAGATCCTGGCACTTCAATACATATTTTTAGGGCTTTTAAAGATGTTAGCATGATTTCTATTCCACCATGGCAGGTCATAACCTCATCTATGAAGGTTGTTTCATCCATTGGCATGGGTACAAATTCAGCATCTGGTGGCTAACCTTCTGGTGATGAGTTTCTCAGAAAATTGGCTATTCCATATAAAATAGATAATAACAGATTTTAAAATTAGAAAGGACCTCAGCAGCCACTTTGAATACCTCATAACTGAAAAAAATATCCTGAACAGCCTATCAATGAAAAATGATCAAAAAAACTCTATTTGAAGCTGTCCATTAAAGGGAAAGCTACTGTATTAGAAGACAATCCAGTTCTATTTGTGGATAGCTCAAATTATTTGAAAGGTTTTTAAAAAAATATGTCACAATATCTAAATTTTCTCCTAGGTAAATTCTAAGCATTTATCCTTGTTTCTCTTATACTTTTATTCAATTCCCCTGGGTACAAAAAGAACAAATATAATAATCCATCTTCCACATAATTTCTCCTTGAGTACTTGAACAAAGCTTTCATGTTCCCCTTCTGTCTTCATTTCTTCAGAATGCCCATTCTTAGTTCCTTCAGTAGATTTTCAAATGACATGGCATCCTAGTTATTCATTGTCCTGGTTGGCTTACTCTAGATCCCTGGTGGTGAAGCTATAGCACGCTTGCTAGAAGGGGCACTCAGAGTCCTCTCTGTGGGCATGCAAGCTGTCCTCCCAGCACAGGGTTGTCCATAGTTCATTATTAGAAAGCTGAAGGGAAACTGGGTCAGGCTATTCCACTCCCTCTTGCCTGAGGACATTTTTCACATCACCACCCTTCTAAAAGGTTCACCATCACTGCTCTAGATGACTTCCTTAAGAGAGTTATTTTTTAACTGAGGATCCTCTAACCAAATATTGTATTTCTGATGTGGTCTGAATATAGTAGAATACATTTTGCTCTACCAGGAGGCCAGTGAGTTTACTATTATTTATTAAATGGCTGCTATGTGCCAGGCACAGAAGTTATCACTTTATGAATATAAGACATGTGTATCTTGATACAGCTCAAGGTGACTTTCAATTTTTGGTTGCTATTTGATACTATTGACTCATATTAAATTTCCAGTATAGTAAAAACCTATAGATTTTTTTTAGCTAAATTATTATTGAAGCACACCTAATGTATTTTGCACTTCTGAAATTTGTTTTTTTATCTTGCATTTTCCCTATTGACTTTCATTTTATTAGATTCAAGCCAAATGTTCTTGTTTGTCAAGATCTTTTTGCATTCTAATTCTATCTTCCAGTATTAGCTTCTATTCTCTTTTAGTGTTATAGCAACTATAAATTTAGTAAGTATGACATCTAGTTTTTAATTAATTTTAATCTATTTCCATTACCCTTTACTGAATGTAATTTTTATTCCATTATAATCTGAAAATAACGCATTTAGCATTTCTTCTTTTCCACATTTGATTGTGAGTTTTTTTAATGCCCTAATATGTGGTCAATTTGTGTATGTTTGTAATTGTTATGATTAAAAATGAGGATGGCTGCCGAGATCAAAAGGAAGAATAGTATTTTAATAAAAGCCATGCTGATAGAGATAAACTGACCATGCACCTGTAAGAAACCTATTCCAACCTCACCCTCAGCCATTTCCCTTTCCTCTCTGCAGGAGCTCAGGTAGCTAAAGAGGCAGGTAGCTAAAGAGGAAGTTCCAAGTCACTACCCCCCTATTTAAAACAGTCCCTCACCTTGAATATGTAATCCAAAACAGAGAAACCCATTGGACCACGGGAAATGTATTTTTAAGGACCCCCACAGGTCCACAGGAGTTTGTCAAACACTATATTGAGGTTCAATCCTTCCAAATAGAACCCCAGGTGATTTTAACTAACACATAATGTACTTCAGAAAAAAGGTATATTCCTTTCTATTCCTATTTAGCTTTCTCCAGAAATCTACCAAACTAACTTTTCTAAAATTTCATTCATTACTTTATCCTTATTTATTTTTTTTAGATTTATCTGATTCTGATAGGGGGACAATGAAGTCCCCCATGAGTATATTTTTATTGTCAATTTCCTTCTGTAATTTCCTTTAAGAAAGTGTATCCTCCACAATTTGGTGCAGATATGTTAATAATATGTATTACTTCATTGTCTACAGTATCTTTTGTTTTCCTGCCTATTTCTTTTAACTAGACATATTTTTGCTTTTCCTTTGTTTGAGACCATGATTGCTGCCTACACTTACCTTCTACCCCCTGCCTTGTTTATACTTTAGCTAAGCTATAATATATTCTGCTCTGGTTCTTTACCTTTACTCTGTGTGTGTGTCTCTTTGCTTCAAGAGGGTTTCTTATAAATAACATATTGTTGGATTTTGATTTTTAATCTACTCTGCTCTTTGCTTTTGTTTCATGGATAAGTTCATTCCATTAATATTCATGTTTATGATTACTGTATATATCCCTTCATCCTATTTTCCCCTGATTCCTTTTATTTCCTTCTAAGTAGTTTGTTTCTGACTACCACCTTCCCCAATCTGATGTCCTTTTTATCAGTACCTCCCTTTCTTTCATATCCTTTCCATCCTAAATTCATATAGTATAAGATAGATTTCTACGCCTAATCAAATGTGTATTCCCTCTTTCATCTAATTCTTATGAGAATAAGGTTCAACCTTTACCCACAACTCTCCCACCATTTCCCCTCTTTTAAAAAACTCTTCCTTTTGTGCTTTTTAAAAAATTTAAGATAATTTACCTCGTTCCATCTCTCCCTTCCCCTTTCTCCTAGTGCAGTGATGGACAAACTACAGCCAGCCCATGGGTAAAATGGGGCCCGCTGAAATGTTCTATCTGGCCACCTGGTGTTATTCCTAATCTGATGAATACAATGAGTAGGATGCAAATCAATGAAACTTCAAAAGAGTTGCCCTAGAAATGGACTGACAGATGAGCATTTCCTATCCTTTGGCCCTCTCTTTAAAAAGTTTGCCTGTCACTGTCCTAGTGCATTCCTCTTGCTCGCCTCATAATTTTCTTTTGTGTTTTCTCTCTATGCATAATCCTTCTAACTGTGCTAATAATAATAAAGTTCCCGGGAATTTTAAGGACCATTTTATCATCTAGGACTGTAAACAGTTTAACCTTATGGAAACCCTTTTGATTTCTTCTTCCTGTTTTCCTTTTTTATGAGTCTTCTGTTTGAATGCCAACTTTTCTATTTAGCTCTGGTCTTTTCATTAGAAATGTCTTTTATTAAATATCCATTTTTCCCCTCAAGGAATATACTCATTTTGCTAGGTAGGTGAATATTGATTATAATTCCAATTTGTTTGTACTCTAGAATATTATATTTCAAGTTATTTGATCTTTTGATGTAGAAGCTGTGAAATCTTATGCTAATCTGACTAGAGTTTCATAATATTTGAATTTTTAAAAAAGTAATTGATTCTGAATCATCCTTAAGAATGGAAAATTCAGTCAACATGGAAAACACATAATCTCTAAACCCTAGTATTTATTTTTACCAGTTTTGAAGTATAATGACCAATTGAGGATTCTTATCAACTGCAGATCTAGTGCAAAATTTGAGGATTTGTGGTGCTATCTAGAATGAAATGCCTATGGAAAATAGGTTGGAATATAGCTGGGATTTTAGGTAACCTAGTTCAACTACCTCATTTTTCAAATACAGAAACTAAGGTCAGAGAGGTTAGATAACTTTCTCTGGGTCATGCAGATAATAAATGGTAATCTGGGTTTTTAATTTAAGCTCCCTGATTCTATAGCCACTATTCACTCCCACTTTACCACAAATACCATGAATAATGACTGTCTCCTCAAAATTACTATAATAATATTCTTCTATTTGAACTGCTAATGGGACAGTCAAGCAATGAATCAGAGATTTCTCCTTGTTGACTATAGATTACCTCTATCAGTCATTAAAAATCTTTTTTAACTGAGATTTGGTGGCTTTTTAGATCACTTTTAACTCTTCTCTAAGAGGATATGATTCTATGATCTAATAAATCCTCCTTGCAGTATTCACTTTAACTTATTTGATGAAAATAGCCATTTGTCTCAAAAAGAACTCAAAGAGTTTTTTTCTGGTTTTCTTTGAGTCATTCAATGGTCTCCAATTCTGTTATCCCATGAACCATAACATGCCAGACTCTTCTACCCCCATTATTTCTCAGTCTATCCAAGTTCATGTTCATTGTTTTCATGGCACCATCTATCCCTCCATCCTCTACCATCCATTTTTTCTTTTGTCTTCAATCTTTCTGAATATCAGGATCTTTTCCAATAAGTCCTGTCTTCTCATTATACAGCCAAAGTGTTTTAAGCTTCAGCTTCAGTATTTGACCTTCCAGTAAATATATTGAATTTATTTATTTAAGTATCAACTGGCTTGGTCTCATTACTATCCAGGATACTCTTTTTTTTAACCCTTGTATTTTGGTGTATTGTGTCATAGGTGGAAGATTGGTAAGGGTGGGCAATGGGGGTCAAGTGACTTGCCCAGGGTCACACAGCTGGGAAGTGGCTGAGGCCAGGTTTGAACCTAGGACCTCCTGTCTCTAGGCTTGACTCTCACTCCACTGAGCTACCCAGCTGCCCCTCCAGGATACCCTTAAAAATCTTCTCCAGCACTAGAATTCAGTAGCTTTGATTGTAACTATCAGCTTTCTTTGTGGTCCAGTTCTCATAACCAGGCATTGCTAATCAGAAAATAACAATAGCTTTGACTATATGGACCTTTGTTAGCAAGGTGATATATCTGTTTTTTAGTATGCTCTACATATTTGTTATAGCTTACTTTCCAAGGTACAAGCATCTTTTAATTTTATAATTGCTGTTGTTATCTGCAGTGATCTTTGAGTCCAAGATATACAATATGACATTGCTTCCATTTCTTTTCCCTCTATTTACTAGTAACTCAAAGTACAAGTGGACAAAATCTTTTTTTTAAATGTTAAACTTCAAGCAAGATTTTACACTCTTCTCTTTCATACTAATAAAGAGGTTTTTTTATATTGACTTTCTGCTATCAGGATAGTATCATTTATATGTCTAAGATGGTTGATATTTCTCAAGGCAACCTTAATTCTGGCTTTTGATTCATCCAACATAGCATTTCACATGATATACTCCACACCATGTTAAATAAATAAAATAAATAAGGTGATACATATACATAGCCTTGTTCTATTCTTTTTCCAGTGTCACACCTATCAGTTCTATTTTTCTGTTGTAACTGACACTTCTTGGCCTACATACAGGTTCTTCAGGAAACATGATTTGGCACTCCCATATTTTTGAGGACTTGCCACATTTTATTGTGATCCTCAGAGTCAAAGGTTTTAGTATAGTCAACAAAGCAGAAGTATATATCTTCTTGGAACTCTCTAGCTTTCTCCATAATCTAATACATTCTGACATTTTGATCTCTAATTCTTCTGACTCTGAAAACCAAATTGCTGTTCTGGTAATTCTCACTTCACATATTCCTAAAACCTAGTTTGGTAAATCTTAAGCATAATTGTGTAGGCCTCCAAAATGAGTAAAATTGTTTGGTAATTTGAATATTATTTGACATTATCCTTTTTCAGGGTTGGGACATAGTTTGGGACATGATATTTTCTAATCCAGTGGCCACTGTTGAGTTTCTCAAATTTTCTGGCATACCAAGAGCAGCACTTTAAAAGCCTCATCTTTTCAGGAGTTTCAGGTTGGACTTTTATTAGCTCTTAAAGAACTATATATGCACCTTATCGAGTCAGAATAAATGAGTATAATTAGGGTTCTCTTTATAGCTAAGTATAAGAATTCTCTCCTTTTATGATGTTGATCAGCTTCCCACTCATCTGGTTTATTTTTTTAACTCTATCACAAATTCATCTTGAAATGGTACTGATTAGAGCATCTAATAGCAACAGGATTGTAAAAACCCTGAAAACCACAAAGCCCTCTACAAATGTGAGATAAGGTTGAAGGAGTCATGGCAGTGTAATTAGGTAAAAGCTAATTCTTTTGCCATAAAAAGAATTATTAAATATCTTCTTCACTTAGGAAAATGGTCTAAACAGGAACAACTTGTGTTAGAATGAATGGATGCCTAAGGAAAGAAAAGTAGTCCTTTCCAAATACCTCTTATTCTATCAGAACCTCCAACTTGAGAAAATGAGAGGGAAATTGAGTGAAAAATGCTCTCGAAGGAAATGCCATTAATAATGGTTTGATGAAAGAAAACAAGATATAATATTTGTTCAGTTGCCCTCATAGTCATTATCTAAGAAATCCTCTTCTGTGAAGTGTTCAGCTATCTCCACCAACTGTCAACTAACTTTCACAAATAGGGTAGGCAAACTAATTTAACTGATGCAGCAATATCACCCTAAGAGAGACACTAGTTAGCATGTACCTGGCAAGTTAAAACCACAATACTGATCATACTCACCATATTGATGTCATTTCTCCTCAGTCCCTGAGGAAGACAGATCAGAACCAACCCCATGAGCTGTGGGTATACTAGTGCCCTACAAGTCACCAGACCTGCTTCCAGTTCATCCTCCACAATCATTATTGAGGGGAAAAAAGCATTTTGTAAAGGAGTCTTGGTTTCCTTATCTACAGTTGCTGGCTAAACAATTGTTAGGCACAGGGATCCAAGGATTAGCAGTACTACCCAGATCACTGGTCTAGACCTCATTGCCATTATCAAGGGAAGAAACTCTTATGGAAAAGAGTCCATCCATCTTCACTAGCTGCCAATCAACTGCCATACATAGGGTAGGCAAGCCTACTTAGCCAAAGTTGCAAGGCGAGAGAAGAGGTAACATGAATGCAGCAAATTAAAGCACCACTGTTACCATGACTGTCCTCTACCTTTGTAGACAGCCTAAGTCCCTGAACCCAAGATTACTGAGAATAACCTTGCTTCTAGACTAATTACCTCAGCCATAAACCTGGAAAAAATCATTTACAGAGATGCAGCCTGGCAACTGCTCCTATAGGTACTGGCTATAAAAGAAACAAAAAAAAAGATATTGCCACCAAAGTCTTTGCCACTGTCAGAAATTTAAATAATTTTATCATTAGAAATTACATGAAGAAGAAACATAAATATCTTCTTTGCTCCTTTTTCCTAAAATTGAAGAGACTTTCCTTTAAAAAATACCTCTTACCTTTCACTTTAGAATCAATACTGTGTGTTGGTTCCAAAATAGAAGAATGATACAGGTTAAGCAATGGAGATTAAATGGTTTGCCCAGAGTCACATATGTAGAACAGGTCTGAGGTCACATTTGAACTCAGGATTTCCCATCTCTAGGCCTGGTTCTCAACATTCGGAGTTATCTCCAGTCATGAGTCTTTTCTATTCAATTTGCAAATTCCTTATGAATTATCTCACTCATCAGAATGTGAGCTCCTTTGAAGTCAATGACTGTTTCCCTTGTGCATAGTCTACAGTAATTTGCAAAAAGTATGATCTTAACAGATGCTTAATTCCATCTTTCCTTCTTTCTTTAAATGGTACATATATAACTTATGTATTTGCTTTTAAATAGAAATGATGCCTTTTGTTGGGAGCCACATGGTATGTTCAGAGAACAGATAATTTAAGACTACAAAACAAACTTTAAAGTCACCCCAGTGTTAGCAATATCTTTTCATGGGTGCCTTGCTTGAAGTGGAGTTTTCATAGTGTTCTGAAATTCAAGGCACTGGAGTTTCAATATATCAAAACAGAATGTTATTTCAAAGATACTACAAAATTCCTTCCTCTTATCATGTAAAGTGAAAAACTAGAAATCTAAACAAGTGGTTTCTAAGATATCAATACTCTACCTTTTCTACCCATGACATTTGTATATATTCCAAATCTTGCAAATTATCTTCACTGGAGTTCCTTTGGGTCCTACTAAACACAGAAATCACCATTACTCATAATGATAGCAACTACTTCCACCTTTCTTTCAGATACAAATCTCAGATCATTGTGTATATCTAATAAGTAAAAAAAAATCATTATTGCTCAATCATCCTTTTCTGTTTCTACTTTTCTTCTTTCATATTTTTAATAGCACTAGCATTGTCCCAGGCACCAGGGCTTAAAACTTTAGGCTCCAGCATGTTGTATGAAATTAGAGTTCAATATAGAAACAGAGCACCTAGACTTATATCTAGTTTATGCCAGTTATTAGCTCTATGATCTTTGTATGGTCATTTAACCTTTTTTTTGGTTTGAGTTTCCTCAACTATAAAACAAAAGGTCTCTAAGGTCATTTTCAGTTCTAAATGTATTATGTTAAATATTTTCTCTTCCAGTGTATACTATAAGCTCCTACCAGGAAACCTTCTACCTATTCTGCCTTTCTGATCCCTTCAGGCCTTGGTCTTGACAGACTCTATAGAAAAGGCCTTTTTTATGTAGATATACCCTCACTATACTCACATTATCTCCTTTAGTCTTAATAATGATCAGATACTATAGCTATTGTCTTCATTTTGGGAATTAGGAAACTGAGGTACAATCTAGATTGGTGACTTGCTCAAGATCAAGTAGTAAATAGAAGTACAAAGAATTGACTCTAGATCTGAAATAAAAATTAGTGCTCTTTCCTTTACTTGATTTATCTTTTGACCATTCATTTCTGGCTATAACATACTAGCCTAAAATGCCAAAAATGGGAGTGGTCTGTGGGCCCTCCCAAACCGACATCATAGTACTTACTGAGCTTCTCTAACAGATCTACTGATAAATATCGGAGTCCGGATCAAAGGGTGAATAGGGACTTACAATAACTTGTACATATGTCAGGATAGTCACATCGTGGTCACTGGACTGGCCCTGCTTTGAGTTGCTATCTTTTTTTTTTAATGCCATCTGTTCTCAGAGTGACAAATACTATCTTTTTCACTAGATGTACATTTTGCCACATTTCCCAGGCAAATGTCCAGATCCAATTAATACCACATTCCTTGCAACCAAGGTACCAGCTGTGCAAAAGTAGAAGTTGACCATCTTAAAGGATGCATGAAGCTTAATTAATAGCCTATGCCATCTTCAGTGGTGCCCTATAACGTAAATAATAATTTCATTGATTAGTATTCTATTTAATTTGGTTTCTGGCTCCCTTACTTTCAGTGTCCTACAAAGACAGTATTGCTGACCCATCACATTTGTAATGAGAAAGCACTATGGGGAGCAGCCAAGGGCTTTGACAGAGAAGTCAAGGACATTGAGCTCATACATTAATAAATTCAGATTTTTGCAAAAGGTCAGCACAGGTTCCTGTTGGGACTCTGCTCTTAAGTGTTGCTAAGACCTAAAGTGAAATAATGTTACTAAACACTGCTTCTGGTCCCTTTGTCAAGTGGAAGTTTAGTTTTGAAGAAGAGTCTAGAAAGAGGGGTGGAGGAGTTGTTATCCATCTACTGAGAAATATCTCAGGTTTCTATTTGCAACTCACAAGGACTACTGGACAGGTTCTTGTGTCCCAAGAGTTATTTTTGTCTCAGAATATGCTATGTAGCAAATAATTAAAAACTCCTTGTACTTTGGCTGAGCAATATTATATAATGAACTGACTGGTCCACATAGGGGAGAATTGTGTCTTCTATAGATATAATACATTGGGCTGCCTCATTTGAGTTACTGTTATAACCCAGAGTAGAACTCTTAGAGAAAGTAGCCTGGGGTGCAGGTAAGTACATGGACACATACACCTTTTGTTTTACCTGCTGTGCATCAAGAAATGGAACTGACTTCATCTCATTGCTCTCTAGGAGACTAGTGGAGATGCCTGCAGGAATTAACACATTCTGACAAGTTGTCTTCAAGGTTTTTGTTCCAATTTATGTAATTTCTACCACAATTTAGTATTCTACAACTCTCTCCTCACAATAAATAACCTTCAGTTGTTAAGAGGAAAAATGCTTTAGCCCCTGATGGATGACTTTAATAGATCTGGAAGAACTTATTTTTGGTTAAGAGAAAAAGGTATGGAGAAAGTCCCTTTCACACTTGACATATTATTATAAGAAGTTAGCACAGCAAGCTGATGGGCCGAAAAGAAGGGAGAGAAAGGTTGTCTTGACCTTTTATGAATGTGCTCCCCTAGTTTTTCCCTCTGATAAAATTTTCAAGGGTTGCCACTTTGCAGTTACCAATATGGTGACTATCTCCTGCCCTGGGCTTAGGGCATGTTAACCCAGAGAGTCATTTCTTTCTGATGCTTTTAACTTTGTCACCATATGAATTCACACACAAAAAGAATTCAGGCTTACTTGGAAAATTTTGATTAGGTAAAAGTATGGCCTAATGTTTCTTTAGATCAATTCATAGAGCAAGGTTGCCCTTGACCAATGGAATGAAGGGAAAATGGAGCGGTTTATTGAATGGAAGCTGACTTTGAAATTAGGTATAATCTAAGTTCATGTTCAGGCCTTTGCCACATTTTAGCTGAGTGATCATGGACAAATAACTTGCCAGTAATCCTCGGGCAATTCATTAAAGCTATCAGTTGGAGACAAATTATTGATCTAGATCAGGTAAGAGAAAAATTCTCACTGAGTTTTCTGTTCTGGTGATATCATTAATATGGACCGGCCAAAATATGATAACAGGGCCTTTCCTCACTTCCTTTAAAGGGAGTCTTCTTGTATTCTCTTCATCATAATAACAATATAATTATCATCATCATTACGTCTGAATACTTTTGCTAATTCAGCAAATCAATTTTATTGATATTGGAGCATCAAAAATGAACAAAACTATTGCCCACATGACCAAGACATAATATTGGCCCAAAAGAATTATAAGAACCATGTTTTTTATTGATATCACCATACAAAATACTCACAAACTCCAAATGTGCATAAAATGAAGAGAGACACATAGACAGACAGAAAGACCTAATAGATAAAATCAAAATTATGTAGAAATAAAATGAAATACTTTTTTGTACTCATTAGAATTGTCCTGAGAATGTTTTCAATGAGCCTACAGAAAATGAGCTTACATCTCAATTCTTTTATTCATTATAAAAATCAATTATTTTATCTACTCGTGTAGTCATCTGTGGAATATTAAACATAAAAGATAATAGTTAGATAGCAATTTGTCCCAGGACCATTTCTATTGAAACATTATCCAATATGAGATGAGAATAACATTAAAAATGATGACTATTATTAGTAGTAACAATAGTTCACATTTGTGATTTTGATAGCACGTTTCCCTCTGGTTTCACGTAATTCTCAAAAAAAAAATACTTTGTGAGGTTTTATAGAGGAAGAAAGCATGGTTTGCATAGGAAGAATGATTAGACATAGAACTTCAACTTCAATCCATTGACTCCTGGTTCAGCATTGTTTTTCAGTGAGTCAGGCTGCCTTCCAAATCAAAAATACAATAACAAAATAAACTTTAACCTGAATTAAGGTGAACAAAGTGCCACTCCTTTAAGTGGTAGCATAGGTTGAGAGCTGAAAACAAAGAAAAGCGTTCTCCTTAGGATCAGCAACACCACTCACTAAAGGAAAAAGTGGGCCTCAGGTGGGCTATTTATTCCCACTGGGATGTTGGTTTCTTTGTCCCTTTGGAGTATACCCATACTTCTAAAATCACCCTGTTGACATACTATTAACAGAGCAGAACATGTTGACATTCAGCTGTTGCTTTCATTGTCAATTTGTTTTAATTGGTCTCATGCTGTTTCTCCCTTTTTTGTGTAATGTGTTGGTTTTACTCTGTCTGGTGTCTGGCTGTGCTGTTAGTCTGGAGTATGAGCTGTAAACATTTTATATGGAGAACTTACTGGTGTTAAGTAAGTCATGGGCATCTGGGCAGCTGGTTGGGCTTGGCTGGCAAACCTAGAATGTTCTGTGCTTGACCTTAACCATCCAGATCTTTTGTTTCCTTGTTCAATGTTCATATTTCATCCGTTCCTCCACAAAGAAGACAGAGAAGTCTCATTTGCTCAGCCAAAGTGCTAACAATACTCATTCTTAATGTGGAGATTACATATTGTTAAAATAGAAAATTAGGATGAGGAACTTGGAATGAGGGGTGTTTGGCAGTTATTGCTGATGGGGAAACAAAAAAATCTCATAGTGTAAAAGATTATAAGTAGGGCATTTTGCTTGTAGACAGTGCCACTAATTAACAACTGAGCAATGGCCCAGGACAGAGACTTTACTCAAAGGAGAACAGAAATCCAGATGGTGGGCTATGATCCAGAAAGAAGTTCAGGCAGCAAACTGAACTGGAAGGTGATTACAAGGTGATTGAAATGGAGTTTGAACAGAAATGGACAGTGCCTGGCAATGATTCTGAGGTTGAGAGTGAGGCATTTTGCTATTTGATAAGAGGTAGTTGGGCTACAAAATGACAGTGAGTTTTAGGTTTAACTTACAGAGAACTAAGAGTTAGTATTATTTCTAGGTTTCATAGAGGTTTTTTAATTTAAAGAAATCTTTAGAGACAGGAAAATCCACCTGAAGGACTATAAAATACTAGAGGAGACCTTCTTGAAAAGAATTACTAGAAATCTAACATTGATGAAGAAGGCAAACAATCAGATTTTCTTTGCAAATGTTTTCATTCAAGACACGGCTGAGAAACAAGACCTGTCTATATCCATACTTGAGAAACCTAGAATGTAATGTTAAATGATAAAAATAACAGGGACAGCTAGATGACTCAGTGGATAGAGAGCCAGGCTTGGAGATGAGAGGTCCTGAGAGTTTCTATTTATGTGACTCTGAGCAAGTTACTTAACTTGTCTCTTCCCACTCTTCTGCCTTGAAAACTCTACTTACTATTGATTCTAAGATGAAAGGTGTTAAAATAAAGAGAGATGAAGGCAAAAGTAAGGACTTTTTCAAAAATAATAACAAATCATAATCAAATAATAACAAATTTATATAATATTTTACATGTTGGTAAAGTGCTTTACTTCCACTATGTCATTTTGTCCTCATCGCAAACATAGAAAGTAAGTTTTATTATTGCCTTTCTTTTACAGATGAGAGACAGTAGTGTCATAGTGGATAGAGAGTAAACTCTACTGAAACCAATAAGAAAGGAGTTCAAATCCTACATTGGACTCACTTCCCAAGTCTGTAGTTCTCTTCTTAATCCTTACCTTCAATGGCATCAGATATGAAAATATAAAATATGACTACATATTTCTTTTATGTAAATGATTAGAATTTCAAGGGAAAATTACATGCTACCTTCGAATTTATGTCACATAAGCAGGAAAAACTGACCATTGTCTCACGTGTATCCTAGATATTGGGAGAAAACATAAGTAAATGACATTAATTAAAAATCTATAAAGAAGTTAATTCAGAAAAGAGGTGAAACTGAAAGACTAAAATTCTAATACTATGAAAAGAAAAATCTAAAAAAATGAGTAGAATGGTAATCATATAATTGGGCCAATTCAAATGAGAATATAAATATATTCTCAATTTGAGAAACATATCAAATAGATTTTAAGGAAATCTATTACAGATACATACTGCAGATAAGGATAATTAGTAGAATATGAAATAAAAAACCCTGAAATCCTTTTTTTTAGGATTGCAGATCCTACTTTTTAGGATTATAGACCTAGAATGGGAAGGGCTTTAGATATCATCTTGTGTACTTCCCCTCCCTGACTAATTTTTCAGATTAGGAAATTAAAATCCAAAGTCATACAGTTAGAGGATTTAAACACAGAGCTTCTGGTACTAAACTCAGTACATTTCCCACTCCGCTATACTTAATCTGAGTACCTCAGTTCAAATCTTGGATCTGCCACCAATGACTTCTATCACCTTGAAGAAGTTGACAAAATTTCTGGATTTCATTTTCTACATCTTTAAAATGATCCAGGACAATTCTGAAAGAATTATGATGGAGAATGTTATCTACCCCCAGAGAAAGAACTGTTTGAGTTTGATGGATGCAGATCAAAGCATATTATCTTTCACATCAGTGTATTTACAGTTTTATTTTGTTTGTTTTTTTTCATGAGTGTGCTTTTCCAATAATGATGAATATACATGTGTTTAGCATAATAATACATATATGGCCCAGATCAAATTGCTTACCATCTCTGAGTCGGGGGAGAGAAGGAGGGAAGGGAAATAGTTTGGATCTTATAATATTGGAAAACATATATTTGAAAATTATTATTACATGTAATTGAGAGAGTAAAATATCTTTGAATAAAAAAGGATAATAATAGCATCTACCTATCAGAGGTATATTGAGGATTAAATGAGATGATAATTATAAATTGGTTATTACAGTGTCTGGAATATACTAAACATGATGCTGACATTACTTTTAGCATTAAATCTAAGATTCCTCCAAACTGACTTTTTTTAAACTACCTTCAATTTTACCTCTTAGAACAAAGATCATGTAGTTGTCAGTAAAAGCAAGAATATGTGTGTATAAGTATACATAATACACACATATCTATAGATTTATATTTATTTGTAGTTTTCTTTCTATTGGCCTCCCTTCATCATTTTAACTGACATATGGGCAAACTCCAAAGTTATTATTAAATCATCCCTAAAGATAGCAACATAATTTTATCTAATTGGCCCATTACCGCATAGCAACAGCAAAATCTATAAAACTCTTGCTAATGTTCATGGGTTAAGAAATTCTAATATCAGTGTCATTATTAGATGAGAAGAATTAATCCTAATGTAAATAGAGATGTTCACTTGTAGTTTGGAAACTTTGGCGACTGAAACTCCGGGGTGATCCAAGATAATTTTAGCCTCTCAGAGTCTTAGGCATATCTCTGAAACTCTCAACTGGAGAAAAGTATTGATCTGCTATAATGGAGATTGTGTGCAGTGGTGGTTTAATCACTATTCAAGAGACCAGGAAGGCATCAATCACAATGCAGTTGTTTATTGAGAGAGAAAGAGAGAAAAACCTGGGGGGAAATCCCTCACATCCTTGACCTGCTACATACTCAGTTGGAACCCATTCTCTATCTCTCCAGATTCAGTTACAACCCTCCCTTGTCAGTTAGAGGTTCTAATTTACATAACCACACAGATTCTGTTGGAACACCTTGATCAGGGTTCCCTTAGATGTTCTAATCTGCATATTCACTCAGAATGCAGATAGATATATGGTACATGGGGTAAGGTTTACAGAAACTGGGAGAAATGGAAAATTTATTAACATTTAAAATATAAACTTAAAGGACTCATCCTACAATACATTGTATTATAGAGACATTAATTACTTTTGATAATAAAGCCATAAATTGTTTCTGTCTCATTCCCCTTGTATTCTGAATGGGGTGAAACAATCCTAGGAAAGACTAATTTTACTGGGGTCTTAGGTGTATTCATTTTGGAGACATTAATAACTATTACCCTGAGAAATAACACTAATTTCTCACTCCACACAGAGGAAATTCTTAAAGAATCACAGTACTAGTTTCCTCCTCCAATCTATTCATGGGACTTATCCTGTTGGATTTAAAAATCAGTCTGGCAGTCTACTGAACTATTTCTGGCCTGGACAAGCTACCCCCAGCCCCCAATGTTTCCCAGGACAGTCTTCCTTATCTCCCCCTATCATAAACCTAAAAGTGAAGCTATCTTATCTGATGGATATTAACCTTCTTGAGGAATGTTTGTCTATATTTGCCTGCTTAACAATATTTGCCTACTTAATGTATATTTGCCAAATGTTTCCTGACCCCTGACCCTGAAACCCCCCCTCCCCAGATGCCTCCTGACCACCTGTCCCTGACACTACCTTGATAATTATGTATGTACCAACCCCCTTCCCCAAACATTTCTATATAAACTCTTGGCTGAGAATTCCAAGGGGTCGATCAGGCATGCCTCTCTGCCTAGCGACCCTAGCTATTATTGCTAGTAAAGAATGAGCCTCTTCTTGCATATTGCATTGTCAGTGTGATTCTTCCTTCAGCCATGAACCTGGGTTAGGTATTAAAATTTGGGTACAACAATCCAAAGAGTAAACTTCTTCAAAATTACAGTCAATATTGATATTGTTTCAAAACTTTTTTTAAGCACTGGAAATAGTGGAAAGTATGAAAAACAATTTTGTGGAGGCAAAAGTTCATTCCCATTCCTCAGAAAATCAAAGCACACTTTCTTTTCATATCACAATTTGTCTGAACTATGGAGCTGATAATCATCTGAAGCCCTTGAAATCACTGGTGCCTCCCCAAATAAGTATTCAAAATTCCCTCAGTCCAACCAAATCCAATTTGTTCTGAGCCTGAGAGGTTGCAGACTAGATGATTGTTTAATGCTCTTCCTGAGTAATATTGTGCAAAAAAGGCATGTGAGAAAATATAAAATATCCAACATATTTAGATTTTAAGTAGAAAAAGAGGTTCATGTTAGATCCTTATAGTACTATCACTGGGTCTTAACAGGAGCATAGTATTGCCTTCTTTGCTAGCTGGATACAGTTTTATAAATGTGGCCCCAGTACTGTATAAAAAATCAAGCTAATTAAGTGAATTCACTGGTAATAATGCAATCTGGGGAACTAACTAACACACTATTCTTCAAGGAACTGAGTTATATTCACTCTGTTCTGGCAAATATTTTTGAGGTTGACTTTCTGGGGGGGTTTATCAATAGGTTTCATTTTTTCCTTTTGATTCAGTGATCTTCTTTGGGGGCTTTAGAATCTCTTTGTATTCCCTTGACACCCATAACAAAAGATGCTTGATTTAGCAGTGCCAAAGAAATTCAACATCAGGTGAGTCATTTCTGGCCATTAACAAGCTCTGTTCTTGGCTTTTATTTTTTGAGCAGACAGTTTAGTTCCATTTAGTTTACCTCATACTGTGTGGAGCCTGATTTGCACTTAAAAAGCAAAGCTGTTTATTTCTCTTCTCATCAGAAGACCTCACCTACTCCCTCCCTTTTCCCTAAGCTTAACACTTATCTACTTGCCACTCTCCACCTTCTATAAAGTATTTTTTTTACTCTTAAAGGGGATAAAGCAAAAACAATGAATTTCAGGGAAAGGGAAACCCTGAGACCAGGCTCTTGAATTCATTCACAGTAATTTTTATTTGTGTTTTCCTCCAAACCAAGTGTGTACCAAGATCATTAACCCAATATCAAAAATATTCATGTGCTATATGTTTTATAACTTTTTACTTGATCTTGATGATATCAATTGATACCAAAAGGTAAATCTAAAGCTTTAAGTGGAGTGAACAAGCCTGAGGATTAATATATTATGCAAAGGATTTGGTCCAAAAAGTTGGAAGATTTTTTTTCTTATATAGAGCTACTCTTCCCTGGAGGAAAAAAATATTCGACTGGTCACATTCAGTTTCTTATTTTGGAAAACCTATGAACATGAACACCTTAATTAACAAATAGTAAGAGTTGGGTATTTTATGAACAGAAATAGTTGACTCAAAAGAAGGAGTTCTCAACCTTTTTGGTGTCATTGACCTCTTTAGCAATCTCTTGAAGCCTTTATACATATAAGAGAAAATATTTTTTACGTAAAGCAAAATAGATTGGATTTCAGAAGAAACCAAATATATTGAAATACGGTTATCAAAATTTAACAACAATTCATAGACCCTAGGTTAATAACTTCTGCTTTAATGTATTCTTATTGCTGGAATGTCCTCCCCACAATTTCTGCCTCTTGAATGTTTACCAGTGGGCAGGAGACAGAGAGAGCATTACATTCCTCAGGCATATATAGTCACATTTCTGGGAAGCAGCACCTTGGCCAGCTCCCGCCTGCACACAGTGATAATTATCTAAGGGGTCTTTAAACACAAGCTTCTAAAGCAGAAAGCTGCTGGAGTTTTTCAAATTATTCCCTGCTATTCTGTAGAAACAGAGTGAAGTATTAATGTAAGAGAGAGCTGGAAAGATTCTAGTCAATAATAAAAGTGAGCTAACCTGTCATTGTGATCTTTTGGAACCCTATACTCTATAGTCCAAATAAACTGGTCTCTTATTTTTCCTAACGCATAAAATCCCATCTTCTCTCCCTTCATTTTTATACAGCCTGTCCCTTAATCCTGGAATGCACTTCCTCCTTATATGTGTCACTTATAATTTCTAGCTTCAGTTAAGAATGAACTGAATTTTACCTTCTATGTGCAGCCTTTTCAAATTTCTCCAGTTATAATTTGAGACAAGAATCAAATTCTGGTCTTCCTGACTCTAAGTTCAGTGATCAGTCAACTATGTCAGCTGACTGTTGGAGGAAATTTAATCTATGTTCTGCCTTTCTGTAATTGTACCCTTTGTTTTGCCTCCTTTGTGTAATTGTTCCATATCTAGATCTTCTATGACTGGAAGTTTCCAGGCTAGAAACTTTCAGTTTCCTCAGTGAATTTTGCCTTTTTTCCTGTGACTTAAGGGGAGGGAAACCAATGAACCCTATCTGATCAAGACCTTTGCATTCCCTGTTAAATACCTAAATAATTATAATTCAGATTTAACTTTAATCATGGACCCAAGAGTCCTAAATCTTCATGGACTTCTACTTTTTCATGATCTTAAAGACCGTAATACTAGCATCTTCCTGGAGGTATGCTGTCTTACACTCTATTTTTCCCAGACTTTTTTAGACATTATCTCTAGTCTCAATTTGAAGGAAGATGATGAGCTATCCTTGCTTGGAAATTCTGATCCCACTGCTAGTGGGATTTTTTTTTCTATAATATCATTCAAAAGAATCATAAAGATTCAAAGCCAGGAGGCCTATGCATTTTATTTTGTTCAATGCACTCATTTGATAGATAAGTAACTTTTTCAGATTTCTGCAGTTTGGAATGACAAGAGCTTGGATTTGAAATCAGATCTTGTGCCTCCAAGTAAAGTGTTCTTTAGGATAATGCTATCTTTGAATCCCATAAATTTTGTGATTTTAATTGTATTAGCATATCTTTAAAATGTTTTTGGTAAATTTCCTAATTACATGTAGTGACAATTTTCCATATACATTTTCTGAAGTTATAAGATGCAAATTGTCTCTCTGCCTTCCTTTCTTTCCTCTTCCCAGAGACGATATTATCATGCAAAACATGTTTCCATATTTTTCATTGTTGTAAGAGAATACCTGTATAAAACTAAAATCCCCAAATAAAAACATAAACAAGCTAAAATGAAAAAGAATACTCATTTAACTGCATTCCAACTTCAAAAGTTCTTTCTCTGGAGGTGGACAGTATTTTTTTCCATAAATCCTTCAGAATGGTCCTGGATCATTGTATTGTTGGGAGTAGCTAAATCTTCCCAGTTGATTATCCCACCTTATTACTGTTACTGTTTATGATGTTTACCTGGTTCTTCTCATTTTACTTTGTTTTGTGACCAAGGAGAATTTATTCCAGGTATATAGAGATCATTTAATATAAGGAAAACTTGACATAACTGATTTCCTCAACAAAAGTAACAAAAATCACATAATCCCATCAATAGGTACAGAAAGGTCCCTGAAAAAAAAACACACAACTCATTCCCATTAAAAACACCTGAAAGAATAGGTATAAATCTAAGAATTTTTCCTTAGACTTGGATTATTTCACTTTGTATTAGTTCATGTAGGTCTTTCCAACATTTTCTGAAATCATCCTGTTCATTATTTTTATAGCACAACAAATTTTCTTCAGCATCATATACTACAATTTATTTTGCCATTCCTCAATTGATATGCATCCCCTCAATTCTAATTCTTTTCCATCAGAAAAAGAGCTGTGATAAGTATTTGTTATACAAGTAGGTCCCCATTTTTACAAAAGAAGATCCCTTCCCCTCTCTTTTGTTTATCTTTTTGGGATACAGACTTGGAGGTGGCAGTACTGGATTAAAAGGTACTTGCAATTTTATAGTCTATTGGGCATAGCAAGAATTGAGTTCTTAAATTGTTGGATCACTTCACAACTCAACCTACAATGCATTAGTGCTCCAATTTTGCTATATTCACTCCATATTTGTCACTTTCCTTTACTGTCATATTGATCAATTTGATAGGTGTGAAGTGGTATGACAAAGTTGTTTTCATTTATATTTCTCTAATCAAGAGTGAGTTAGAACATTTTTCAGATGATTACTGATGGCTTTGATTTCTTCATCTGAAAATTGCTTATTCATATCCTTTGTAATGGGGATAATAATTTGAGGAAAGGTATGTGGGATAAGGGAATTTGAAAGGAGGTTGTCAGAGACTTGCTAAGTGGGTAATCTAGGTTACAGGTAGGCTGGGATTAAGGAGATTCAGGATATAATAGGGCTGAAGTCAGGAGTATAACACAGAAGGGAAACAGAGATCTTCAGGGAGAGGAGAAATTAAACTAAACAGACAAACAGCAGGCTTTACAGACTGGGACTTAGACTCAAACACAGGCTGAGGGAAATAGACTAAACTGAAATTAACAAACAGGGTTTAGTTAATTTCACAGGAAGGGACTTGTTTTGAAATTACACCTTCCTTCAAGATGGATACCCAGGCTTCCTTTCAAGCCCAGAGTATGTTGGTTCTTTCCCTCTTCTTCCCTCTCAATAACTAACAGACAAATTATACTAATAGGTCTGATGAAACACAAAAGGGTTTATTATCTTTAAAGGATCATTTGTCACGAAAGTGGATCAAAGGAAAGCCCTAACAGTTGTCTCAGGAACCTCAGGTGGGGGAAGGGAGGCAGAAATGAAGTCTGAGTAAGGACCAGCCTTTAACTCAACTTACACAATAAATGATGACTGACTAGTTTCTTTATATCTAATACTGTCAAATAACAATTAACCCTTCACAGATTTGAACTCCTCTCTAATTACTCTCCTTATTATCTCCACAGACATATAAGGTAAGGGAGGGAAGGTAGGAAATAATATTGGGAAGGAAGATATAAAGGGTTTATCCAAAATAAGTTTCTTAAATAAATATATCAAAGCTAGGCTAAATTTCAATTGTACAGATAGGTAAGGAAGCAGCTCAGTTGGTTAGACAACCTCTCTCCATGGGAGACTCAAACCAACTGCCTTTTCCTCAAGATTCCAAACCCCTAACTGCTTTTTGGAACTCAGCCAAAGCTTGAAAAAACTATATGACCCCCTCTCTCTATACTACACCTTTCACCATTTTTCAGTTGGGGAATGGCTTGTATTCTTATAAATTTAACTTATTTCTTTATGTATTTGAGAAATGACACTTTTATCAAATAAATTTATTCTAACTTTTTTTTCAGTTTGTTGTTTCCATTCTAATCTTGGCTACATTGGCTTTGTTTATACAAGAACTTATAAATCTCCTGTTTGTCATACCTTCTTCCCTTCTCTATAGATCTAATAGGCAGATGATTTTATGGTCCTCTGATTTACTTATGGTATCAACCATTGTGTCTAAATCATATTTCCATTTTGACCCTCTATTAGTACACTTCAGTGATGGTGAACCTTTTAGAAGAGTGGGTGATATTAGAAATGCCCTCAGGCAAGGGATAAGGGAGCAGCCTACTCTTCATCTCTCTGGCTATCTAGTAACAAACTCTGGTAAACTCTATGCTGGGGAGATGGAGTGCATGCCCATGGAGAGGGCTCTGAGTGTCCCTTCTGGAATGCATGCCATATGTTCACCATCACAGGTATAGGATTTTAGATATAGGTCTATAAGTTTCGGCCATACTGTTTTCTAAATTTAAATCCACCAATTATTTTCCCAGCATGTTTATTTTTTTTTGCTCAAATAGTGAGTTCTTATCCCAGAAGCTGGGATTTTTGGATTCATCAAATTAGATATTTAAGTCATTTACTCCATTATATGGTATGTCTAATCTATTCCATTAATTCTCCATTATATTTTTACCTAGTTCCAGATTGTTCTGATGATGATTACTGTTTTATAGTACAGTTTAAAATTTAGTACTGCTAGGCCACCTTCCTTCACTTTCCCCCCTTGATTTTCTTGATCTTGTTCTTCTAAATGAATTTTATTATTTTTCCCAGTTCTATAAAATAATTTTTGGTAGTTTGATAGGTATGAAATTGAATTAGTAAATTAACTTAAGTAGAATTATTTTTATTATATTAGCTCTGCCTAACCATGAGGAATCAATGTTTTCCCAAGTGTTTATATCTAACTTTATTGTTTTGGTAATATATAGAAATCTTGATGATTTTTATTTGTTTATTTTGTATCCTGAAACTTTTCTAAAGTCATTATTTCAACTAGATTTTTATTAGAATCTCTGAGATTCTCTAAGCACACCACTATATCATCTACAGAGTGATAGTTAGTATCCTCATTGCCTACTTTAATTCCTTCCATTTCTTTTCTTTTTGCTAAAGCTAGCATTTCTAGTACAATATTAAATTTAACATATCTTCATATAAAACTTTCCTTTTTTCCAGATTAGTCCTTTTGCCCCTCTTTTACCTCTTACATTTATTTTTTAGGTATCTTAGGTATCTCCTTTTCATTTTTTGATAACTTTTCTTTTCAGTAGAGTAATGCTTTTGTGCCAGATTTTCAACGCAAGTGGGCAGAATTCATAGGATCACAGATTTAGGACTAGAAGAAGCCTCATGTATCACATAATTCTACCCCTAATTTTACAGATGAAGAAATGGAGACAAGTATTAGATGTTAAATAATTTGTCCAAGATCTCATAGGTAAGTAGGTAGTAGATAATGGATTTGAGTTTGTCTCTAGTATTGAAATCCACCAATTATCCTACTAATTGCCCTTGAATTATTTATTTTAAACCCTTACCTTCCATCTTGGAGTTAATACTGTGTATTGGCTCCAAGGCATAAGAGTGGTAAGGACTAGGCAATGGGGGTTAAGTGACTTGCCCAGGGTCACACAGCTAGGAAGTGTCTGAGGCCAAATCTGAACCTAGGACCTATTGTCTCTAGGCACAGCTATCAACACTGAACCACCCAGCTGCCCCCTGTACTCTACAGCCTCTCTAATTAAATTTTTCTTTCATTTTTCTACACACAATATGACACGTTTTTCTGTAATCAAAACTTAGTTTTCACTCTTGCTATTTAAACTATTGTATTCTATTCTTTGGGCAGTAGTTAGCACAGCAGTTCTAGTGCCAGGTTTGGAATCAGGGAGATTATCTCTAGATATTTATGAGCTGTCTTTTCACAGACAAGTAATTTAGTTCTGTTTGCCTCAATTTTCTCTTCTATAAAATGGTCTGTAGGAGGAAATGGAACACCATTCCAGTATCTTTGCCAAGATACTTGTGGGTACAAAAGGAGTCAGGACTAGCTGGACATGATTGAAATAACTGAATGTTCTATAAAACAAGGCTGAGTAGGTCTAGCAGGAAAAAGAGTAGGCAAAGGCTGACATAAGGTAGGGTATTTGAAATTTTCCTCTTGGGCTCTGAAATTTAAAGAGAACAAAAATATTTACCACAGATAAGTTCCTGGTACCTCAACACTGCAGGGGATGGTTCAGTCTCCTTCTATGATCTAAAGTGCTCTCCAAGATCTTCTCCCATATAGGCTGGTGTGTTTGTGTCTCCCTATCATGAAACCATTGACAAGTGGCTGCAGTCTTTCTCTTTCTGAAGTAGTATTTCCTCCTCCTGATGTGTGTGTGAGACAGACAGACAGACAAACATTCAAAGAAAGAGACAGAGGACAAAGAAAGACAGAGCCAGAGATAGATGAACAGAGACACAGAAACAGAGATACAGTGAGACAAAGACATAGAGAGAAGATGAACATACTATTTTTTTGCCCTAATTAATGTAAGCTTGGTATTTGTATGGTCAGGGACTAGCACAATACCTGGTGTATAATAGAAGCCTAATGGATGCTTGTTGATAAATTGATTCCTTAGGCATGTCTCATGAAACTTTACTAGTATCTAACAAATGAATGCTAAAGAAATATCCTGCAGTCACTACTTTTCCTGGATAGATAATGCCCTGTTATATTTTCCCTAGTAAGCTTTTAGGCCAATGCACTATGGAGATGGTGTTACCAGTATATTGTATAACTTGATGATGAGAAGGGTGATTGCACAGCATTTTCTATAGGTTTTCCCCTCTCCTGTATATATTACAGTATTTTCTTTTTTTTCCATCAAGACTTCTTCCCCACCACTCTTTTTAGCACCAAGATGATTGTACCCTCATTATATAGTTACTGCCCTGAATTTGCAGATATAAGCACTAAGGGGAACCCTGAGAGAGTTGAGGTTTCTTTTTAACTGTCATGATTTCCCGCTTTTTCTCGAGCCAGAGGGTCTGACCTGGGAATATGCCAATCAGATACCTATTAAAATATAGATTCTCAGTGGATCTTGCTGAGTTCTTGTTCCTTATTATCATTGCTCACATGTCAGAAAAGGGCTTTGGGAATCCCATGTGGTAATATCTTCCCTAATAGGTGTTCCCTCCATAGACCAAACTGAAATAATTTTTTCCCTTTGTAATATGCCTTACACTTCATAGCGTACTCTGCATTTTTCCCCATTTCTCTGCTGGGCCTTGGCTTGCAAAGATCATAAATTAAGAAGCAGAGAGCCAGTGTGGATGCTGTAATTCAAGGAATATGAATCTCTTATCTGGGAAGGTGTGTGTGTGTGTGTGTGTGTGTGTGTGTGTGTGTGTGTGTGTGTGTTTTAATAATAATTTGTTCCTCTGGATGAAAGGAATAAATTTACAGAATTTATGAGAGGGGACACAAGGTGCTATTTTTATTTTCTCACTAATGACTTTGATCATTAATGAAGCATCAATGTATGAATAAGCATTTATTAAACTCTTAATATGCACCAATGTGACAATGAATAGAAATTTGGTCCTGGATACAGAAAGACCGAAGTTGTCAGTCACTCCTACAAGACATACTTGGTTGGTGAGCCTAACATTCTCCCAGTGATCTAGGTAACTCATAAAACTATATATATATTGTATGACACATGAAGAAACCAGTGGAGATGTGCGTTGACTACGGGGGTGGGGGGAAGGAGGACTAGGGACTGAGGGGTGAGTAAGAACATGAATCATGTAAGAATCATGGAAAAATTATTTCTAAAAAAACACAACTATATACATTGTAGAGAAGGTGACAAATGACCTGAATGGGTAAAGGGAATTCCTCACTGAGAATTCTCTATATCAGTGATATCAAAGTTAAATAGAAACAGGAGTCATTACTTCACATATAAGGATCACTGCTGACTACACATTGACAGGTTTTAAAATGTAATATTATATATGTTTTATTATCTTCTCATTTACTTTGTTACTAATCACATTTTAATCTGGTTTTGGCAGCACTTGAGAATATCATTGGCTGCAACCATGTATTAGACACCTCTGTTTTACATTATTGAAACAACAGGTCTATAAGTTCTTCCTTATGCTTTTATCTCTAGGAGTTGAGATGCTATGTGGAAGCTGGAGTCAAATATTGTAGGTGCTTCCCCTCTACCCTCTATTATTTATTTGGACACTACCAATGAGAGTTGCATCTAGGCAATCACCAGGAGCTCACTTAGCAGCTTCCCTACCATGTGTAGTTATATTTTCTGCTGCTGGACTTAAGTTGGACTTAAACTCATGTAGTAGTAATTATAATTTAAGCAGTAAGTTTTGATGGTTAAATTATAATCACTACAATATGAGGAACAATGTTGGCTTCCAAAATTAGTATAATGCTAAACTTGGAATCATTTATTACTAGAAACTCCAGGAAACCCATATAGGGTACCACCAGCATTCCTAGAACCTCATCATGGAAAGGATTTAGTTCAGTGCTAAAGCATTGTAGGCTTGGAAATGAATTAGCCTAATGAGAGAAATAAAGATGTTCTCAGTGGTAGTTACTGCCATGCAACAAAAGTTGCTTGTCAAGCCTTTTGAGTAAGAAGTAGAAAATCAATTCCAAAGACCAAGGTAATTTAGCACCAAGTATAATGATGAAGAAATCTTAGACTACTTGCTTGTTGTGGTTTCTTTATCTGTTATTAGAAGCCTTTTTGTTTCAGTACTACCAGAGAGAGAGGATAATCCCATTTTTTGATAATATGAAATGATATAAAATGATGAGACCAAGGAAACATCTTTGTGTTTTCAGGAAAACCAATGATTATACAGTTAACTGAAATGAAATGAATAAAATGAATTAGCATTTATTAAGTGCCCATTGTGTTTACTAAGCACCTTCCATATATCTCGTCTCAACAACTCTCTCCTGTAGGTGCCATTATAATCCTAATTTTATAGGGAAGGTAGATAGAGGTTAAATGATTTGCTCAGAATCAAACAACTAGTTAAGTGACTGAGGCTGCATTTGAACTCAGGTTTTCCTGACTCCAGAATCAGCAGCATCTACTGTGCAACTAGCTGCCCTATTGAGTAAAGAAAACATATTAAATTATGGTTAAGTACTCCAAAAAATAATTTTCTTAAAAAAATAACAGATCCAGTTTCTTTCCCTAGCCCTATGTGATATGCTAAGCATTGGTGATACAAAGACAAAAGGAAAAATTGTCCTTGTCCTGGAGGTACTGGGAGTCTAGTAAGGAAGATGTCATTTACCTATATATTTAAATGAAAAATAGAAATAGATTTTAGGAAAAGGTTGGGGCTCCATCAAAGGCTTTATATGGAAAGTGGTGGCTAATCTGAGGCTCAAAATATACTAGGGATTAAGAGATGTGGAGCTGAAGAGAGAGTAAATTCTGAGCATTGAAGAAAAACAAATAAAAAGAATGGAGGCAGAAGATATAGGTCTAGATATAAAGAACAGCAAGTAATAATTTTGGGTAGATTAAAGTATACGTAGCAAGGAGTGATATGCTGTAAGACTAGAAACATAAGTTGGGGGCAAGTTGCAAAGAGCTTTAAATGCCCCAAACTGAAGCCTACATTTTATCCTAAATAGAATATATAGTTATTGTCAAGTATAGAGTACGGACTGAAATAGTTCTTTGTCCTTTGGGAAAATCTTTTTTGGTATCTGTATGAGGATGGATTTAGAGAGAGGAAAACTTAGGTGAAAGAAGACCAAATAAGGAGCTACTGAAATAGTCTAGATAAGAGATGATGATGAAGGTTGTGTGTATGTGGAACGTTGGTGACAGGTGCAAGATTTGTTATAAACCAAGAAATCACATGATAAGACAACTATTGGATATGTGGGGTAAAGGAAAAGGGAACTGAAGATAATGCCAAGATTGTGTACAAGAATAACTAGAATATGATGGTGCTATCAATTTCCTTACAGATTTCCCTATTTCTAGTGACAGGAATTTTTGAAAACATAATAAGTTCAATTTTGATTATGTTAAGTTTGAAATGTCTATAGGTATTTCAAAGGGAGCAGCATGAGCAAAGGTGTAGAAGTAGAAAAATCTAAAGCAATTTTCATGACTACATCAGCTAGGAATTAAAGTCACTGCCTTTACCTAGGCCATTACATCCTCCTAGACTATGAATGAGACAAAAATCTCAAGCCCCAAATCATTGGGAAAAGCAGTGCCCCCCAGGTCAGTGTTCTTGCTTCCAGGCTCTTCTCCTGCTATCACTGAAGGGAGTAACCACAGTGAAGAATGAATTTGTCATTTTATCCATGACCAAATGCTAACCAATCCACATCATTTGGTTTGAAAACTCAAGAATTTGAAGAATAGTACCTCCTAAAAAAACCTTAACTACTAACCCTGCTTTCAACCTAGCTTCCCGTGGTATCATCTAGGAAAATAAACCTGTGGATAAAGGGAAAACCATATCACCAATTGGCAAATAACTATAACCAACAGGATAGACAATCCAGTCTAAATGAGGAGCAAGGCATCCCGGGGGGGAGAAAGGAGGCTTTATTTTCCCAGCAAGTTAAGCAGTCACATACCTTAGACTCCAAAGGATACTACTCAGACCCAGGGCCCAAAAGTCAAACAAATATTGATGGTCCCTAGATCACCAGCTCTGTTTCCAAGTCAGCCCATACTCATCATCCAAGAAATCATTCCTTGTGGATAAATGACCTGGCAACAGTTTTTGTATGAGGTACAGCCTCTGGCTCCCCAGCAGCCATATCCATTGAAGACACAGAAAAGAAAATCCTCACCACCAATATTTTCACCATTAAATGCTTTAATAACAGAAATGGATGTGTTTTTATCAGTGGAAATGACAGTGAAAAAAAAGGTTTCTCATTTTCTACTTTATTGCTACACCCTAAGGACAATAGATATTTTCCATTTGACTTGCAATGGAAATCTCTGGCAGATGAGGAAACTGAAGCAAACAGAGTTAAGTGGCTTTCTAGAGTTTTCACTCCATTATAATGTAAGCTCTCACAGAGCAAGAACAGTTTTGATTTCTATTTGTATCTTCAGTGCTTAGTACAATGTTTGACAAATAATAATGATTTATATGCTTTTTTACTCACCCATGCATAAGCATTTATTAAGCCTACTATGTGCCAGGCACTACAGTCTATGTGGGGAATGCAGACAATCATGAAACAACTCTTCTTTTCCAGGGCTTTTATTCAAAGGAGGAAGTAGACAGCATGTTCATTTACAATTAAATACATATTATGTAACTACATATTAAAATAAATCTAAGGCATTTGGGGGAAGGTAAGACTCTGGGAACTGGAAGGATTAGAATAAATTTCATGTAAAAGAAGGTGATTGAGCAAAGCTTTAGAGAAAAGCAAAGATCCCAAGAGGTAAGTATGAAGAAGGAGAACATTCTAGGATAAAAGAATACAAAGGCTAAGAGATAGAATGAATAGGGAATATGAAGACAAATAGTAGGAAAATATTGCTGCACTGTCCAGTGTAATAATACTAAAGAGGTAGAAAGATTCTATGTTGTGAATAACTTTCACTGTGGGAAAGAGGAGCTTATCTTTGATCCTTAGAGGTATTTGAGAGCCACTGGAACTTGCTGAGGGAGGTGACAAGGTCACACCTGAACTTCAAGAAAATAATTTTGACAGCTTGATGGAAGATGGATTGGAATGGGTATAAAATGTGACAAGGAGACTGAATAGCATGTAAAAGTAGGTCATAATCAGTTTTTGAAGAGCTTAAAATATCAGACTAAGGATTTTGGATTTCATCCCATAAGCAATAAAAAGTCATTATGGGATTTATATAATAATTTCACATGATCAACATGGAACATTAGAATGATTAATGTGACTGAGGCATAGAAAAACATTAAGGCAGTGAAGAAACTAGAAGCAAAGGGCTAAGTCAGTGGACTATTTTGGTTATCAAAAAGATCACTACTTATTAAGCACCTAATATATGGCAGGTGCTAGGTATACAAGGGAAAAATTCTGAGTTCTTGCCTTCAAAGCCACATGAAATTCATTCACTGGAGGGTAGAAGGCATTTGCCCAGAGAGGATAACTATCACCTCACTCTGGCTTTCACCCGTGTGTGTGTGTGTGTGTGTGTGTGTGTGTGTGTGTGTCCCTGTTTCCAAATTTCTCCTTTTAGTCATCACTTAAACATGTCTTTTCCTTTAGTTGATCTCCTCCCTGCCCTAACAAGCAGTACGAGGTTCTTTCCACCTGTCCCAGAAGGTACAATGGGAAGGAAAGTTGCCTGATGCTACTGCCTCATAATAGATTTCTCCTGATTTGCCAAGTATTCTCTCACCAGAAAATTGCTAATTTATCTTACCAAGGATCATCCACACTCCTTTGATCTTGCCTCTTCTTTTGGAGAGCTAAAATAATATGTATCAATAAAACATCTTGTACAACTTGAGACTGCTAGATTTAATATATATATATATATATATATATATATATATAATTCATTAGGAAGAAAATGTGTCATACTCTGTGATTTTGGCAATCATAAATTACTCAAATCAATTTTAATCCTTTCAAATATGTGCATTAATTGTTGTTATTCAATCATTTCAATAATATCTGACTCTTCATGACCCCTTGTGGGATTTTCTTGATAAAGATACTGGAGTGGTTTCCCATTTTCTTCTCCAGCTTATTTTACAAATGAGGAAGCTGAAGCAAGCAGAGTTAAGTGACTTGCTCAGGATCATACACCTACTAAGTGTATGTAGTCATATTTGAACTCAAAAGGAGGAGTCTTTCTGAGACCAAGACTGACACTATCTGTTGTACTACATAGTTGCCCCTTTTAATTATATATACAATGAACATATAAAATTGATTCCGTTTGAACTCATGGAAATATAGAAGTAAAACAGTTTCTAAAAGAAATTAAAAGAGTAGATACAGGCTCAATGGAACACCATGGGATTAAGAGGCAGAAATTATACCAGTTTAGTTTTTGCCATCACATATAACCATAGATTTCTTTTTTCTTCTTTGGCTCCAGATTGCCCCTCATTGTTCAGATGGTTGTTTTTTTTTTCTCCAGCATATCACCCCAAGTCTGGGCAGTGGCAGAGTAAATAGCTGGAGAATCACTAGTAACAGTAATGATTGGCCTATTGGTAAGCTCTAGCTGAAAGAAATGATTCCTTGTTTGATCATTGATTGTACATCTATATATCAGGAAATTCCTATGTATCTAACAACTGGTCATTTTCATTTAGGATTAGACATACAAGTTTTGCAAACTTTAAGATTTTCAAATTTCATCAATTCCAGGCAAGCTTAGTTAGCAAACGTATTAATCTTTCCTCTTCTAGTAGTATATAGGGGAGGTTAAGGTTCATACCACTCATTAACTTCCCTTAAGATTTCCTGACCATTGTGAAACTGTCCCGCAACAACAATCAGATATATATGGGCAGAGATCAAGGCGATCTGAGTATCTGAGTTATTAACTGGAGAACACATTCCATTGTATGCCCAAGACACTTTTATTACGTGCCCTTGGGTTTGTAGGGCAAGGTAGCTGCATACATGCATGAACAAGAGTAATTATGTGCCTTCTCAGTACGGCTTTACTTATCATACCTTCACATTGAGTTCCACTCTGAGTCTTCCACTCCTTCTCAATCTCACCTTGGTTATATAAGCCCTAGTCTTCATTCTCATTTATTTCCTTTTCATATACTTATTCAATTTTCATAAGATATAAGCTACTCCATTTCTCTAAGCAGAATGTAGTAAGAGGTTTTTAAGACATAGTCAAATCCCCTAGTCCCTTTAATCAGAATTACACTGAACACATCTATCCCATCATACAGGACTCCACATCAGCTACATCATTCTAATTCCCTGAGTAAGAGGGTGCTACACTTGTATTGTTGGACTGGAAATGCCCCAGAATCTGATGTCTAATTGCTGTGATGAACTGAAAAACAAGGAATTTTCAACCTACTAAACTTTTCTACTATTTCTCAAGTGCTTATTACCTTTTAAGTCTTAGAAACAGAAAAATATTTTTAATGGGAAAAAAGTGGATTCATTTTCTATTTTTATAAATGATAGACTTTTTTTCAATGAAATACTTCTTGAGACACCCATTACTCTTATAAAATAATGAATACTCCTTCCATAGCGTGACCTGGATACTGCTGGCAATGCCTCTATGTCTTGTCATGTGTTTGCTGCTTCCTCTGATGCTTGGCTTTTTCCAACTGCATTGAAAAATTCTTAGCTAAAGATTGAATTTTTTTTATAGTGGGAATCATGTTGGAACCCCAAACTCCAATAACCTGAACTAACATGAAAGGTGAAAAATTTTTTTCATTTTCTCTTAAACAAGTTTATAGTCAGTTTGCCTCAAGGAATTGCAATAACAGCAAGCCATCTAAATGGTTGTTCTAAAGATACAACATGGGAACTGAGTGAGGCTGTTTTAGAAATTGAACAAATGAAAACATGGATACTCACGCCTGGTCACTTGTTGCTAATCTTCTACATAAGTTTTCTGGAAGTTTTAAATTTCGGCACTAAGGGAAACACAAGAGTGGCCCACAGAGCTTTTTTGGAAAATATTTTAATTGAAATAAATGATTTTGTGGAGAATAATTTGAAAAGTGACTTCTTTTTAATTTCCTGAATGAAAATGAATTTCATCAATTTCAAATGAAATAATTTCATTTGCCAGTTTTGCTTAGCAATTTGGTTTTTTCTAAGGGAAGACTAATGTATGATGAAAGCAAAGTAATGGTAAGTGTGAAAATCAAAAGACATCTAGAATACATTTTTTAAAAAGTTGGATGGAACTTATTCAACATAAATTCCAGAGTAAGAAGAGACCTCATGGTGCATTTTATGAAATCTGCATGCCTTTAATTTGTACTGTAAGAGGGGAAAATGGGAATTATTATGGTTGGACAAGATATTTAAGGTTTGTTTGCCTTAAATCAATTAACTTGATTTCAAAATAAAAGAGTCCCAAGTCAGGATGACTTTTATGGTGGTTTATTTACACTCAGGAAGGTTGGAGGTAGGGAAATTGAGAGAGAAACTCAGGCTGGGACCAGAGGCCCGAACCAGGTAGGGATTCAGAGGCCCCAGCAGAGGGGCACAGAGGTTAATTAAATAAGACTTCTAGCCACAAGGCTTCCTCTAAGAAGAGAGGCCTCCCTGAGGCTGGAGCCTCCAGAAATGCCAAGGGAAGAGAAAGTGAGTCAGCCTAACTTACCTACATGACAATTCAGAGCGAAGCAGTCTGAGGTCTCACCAGAGATCCTTCAACACCAAATTCAAACCACCAAAAGCTCCCCATAGGAAGTTACCATCATATTTAAAAGATAGCAGTTTTCATCACTTCCTGCATCCACCTCCAGTTTCACATAGACAAATGGCAGCCTCAACACTGTTTTGGACTGCCCAAAGGGCAGTCACTTGTCTTTGATTTGTCATTTACTATTACATGTGGGTAACAGACCTTCCCCTCCCCACTTAATTCTAAATTGGGTGGGATGACATTATTCCTGGTGGCTAAAGTCTAAAGAATGAATGACGGTGATCTAATTCCATTTACACAGTATCTGTGGTTTTATTTCAATTCTGCTCTCATTCCTATGAAATCTAGTGAGAAATTTGGAGATGTTATTACAATAAAGTTAAAAAGACCTCAGAAACCATGTTTTCTGACCTCTTCATTTATATATAATATAAGGAAAAGGAAAAAAAAATGGAATAATGAAACTAAGCCTCAGAGAGGTTGTGACTTGACAAATAAATGCAGCTAGTACTTGCCTGAGGAAGGATTTGAATCTTCCTGATTTCAACCAAATTTAGGATTCTATCTACTATACCTCCTTCATAGAAAAGACAAGAAGGCCACAACGGCAATTGAATGCTATTAAATCATAGTAGCCAATATAAAGTCAGATTTTCAATGTGTTAGTTAATTTGACTGAAAAGTTTTTCTTTTTCTATTCTCTTTCTATTTCTTTGTAATGGATGTCTTTTTATGTTGGGAGAAAGAAAAAATTCTATTGAGATAGAAAAATAAAATTTATTAAAACAATTATTTCTTTAAGGAGTATATGTGTATGAGGTCAAGATGGTGGTGTACAAACAAAAACCCAGCTGAACTCTTCCAACATTCCTCTCTAACCAACTTTAAAATAATGCTTCAAATCAAATTCTGGAATGGTAGAGCCAAAAAATGTAAGGTGAGACATTTTTTCTGCCTAAAACAATTTAGAAGGTAGGGAGGAAGCTGTGGCAAAAAGGTGGGGGCCTGTCAAGAGATTTATAATAGTACCAGCAGTGGGTATCAGAGGAAGCAGCAAGAACTGTAATGGTAGCAGCAGTGGCACCATCAGGAGGTCTAGACCTTGAGACAGTAAGGGTATTGGACAACAGGTCAAAAAGACACTACAGGGGAATCTTTGATCCTACTGGGTGCATCTAGAATTGTTTCTCAATGAAGTTTCAGAGCTGAGCAAAGCATTGGTGATTGGTCACAAGGGAGCAAGGAGCCCTGGTGTCAGTTCTAAAGCAGAGAAGAACATGAAAGCTTGTGGTTACAGAAGAGTAAGGAACCTGGTTACAATTCCAGGGTCAAAAAGAGTACAGGTGGGGGCAGCCGGGTAGCTCAGTGGATTGAGAGCCAGGTCTAGAGATAGGAGGTCCTGGGTTCAAATCTGGCCTTAGACACTTTCTAGCTGTGTGACCCTGGGCAAGTCACTTAACCCCCATTGCCCGGCCCTTACCACTCCAATGCAAAGTATTGATTCTAAGGTGGAAGGTAAAGGTTTTTTTTTTTTTAAAGAGTATTGGTACTTGTGTATATAAGAAAGCAGAGGTCATTCTTGGGTAAAGAACAGGACATAGACCACACCTCCCCCAGATCATATCTCCTTGGAAGCATCAAAAACATGCAAACACACACCCAGAATTAGTTCTGAAAACAGCAGCATGAAAAAGCCTGATGGTTGGGACAGTACATCCTCATTTCTAATAAAGCAGAGCCCAAGTTTAACATAAAATTCAAGGTGAAGAAATAGGCTTGAAAGATGAGCAACCACCACTAGCAACAACAGAAAGAACTTGACAATAAAAAAGTTACTATTGTGCCAGGGAAGACCAAAACAAACTCAGAATGTGAAAACAGCTACAATGTGAAAAGTTATAAGCAAAGTCTCAAAAAAGGCAACAACAAGAATTCCTAGTAGAAATTAAAAAGAAAAAAAATTAATAGTGGAAGAGGAAAAATTGAGAAAAGGAATGAAAATAAAAATATGAAAGATTATGTACCATATTGTATTACGACAGCTTAGGATATTAGGATGATCTTAAAGAAAAAAATGAAGAGGTGAGGAAGAGGGATGCACTGGGAGAAGAGGGAAGGGAGAGGTAGAATGGGGAAAATTTTCTTACATAAAATGGTAGAGGAAAAAATGGGAGCAGTGGCAGAGAATGTAGAGTTCATTCTCATCAGAACTGTTTAAAAAAGAATCAAAAACAACACAGGCTTTTGAGGAGGGATAGGAAAAAAAAGAGAGAGAAGAATAAACAGAAGAAAAGAGGATGGAGAGAAATATACAGTAATTATGGCTGTGAAGTGAAATGGAAATAGGAAACCATAAAATGGAAGTGAATGGAAAAATGGATTAGAAAGCAGGTCTCATATTATATTGTTTACAAGACAAATTTGAAATAGAAAGACACACAGAATTAAAATAAAGGGCTGGAGAAGAATCTATTATACTTTAGCTGATGTAAAAAAAAGAATGAAGTAGAAATGGTTTCAGACAAAGGAAAAGCAATAGTAAATCTAATTAAGGGGTAATCAGGTAAATGACATTTTACTAAAAGGATACTGTAGACAATTTTATAATATCAACATTTCCCCCAGCTTCTCTGATAAAGATTTCATTTCTTAAATATATAAGGAATTGATTCACATTTATGGAATTAAGAACAATTTCCCAATTGCTAAATGGTCAAAGGATATGAACAGGTAATTTTCAGAAAATGGAATTAAGAGTATAATATATAGTCATATGAAAAATGCTCTAAATCACTATCAGTTTGGAAAAATGAAACTTAAAACAACTGTGAGGTAGCACCTTACAACTATCAGAAATGACAAATACTAGAAGTGATGAGGGAAAATACATATACTAATAAACTACTGTTGTGGCAGCTAGATGGCCCAACCATTGTAGAAAGCAGTTTGAAGTTATACCCAAAGTAAAATTATGCACAAGCTTTGGCTCAGGAACACTACTAGTTCTGTGACCCCAAAATTTAAAGAAAAGTATATAAAAATATTTAAAACAGCACTTTTTGTGGTACCAAAGATTTGGAAATTGAGGGGATACTCATTAATCAAAGAATGTTTGAACAAGGTATGGCATATGTAAGGATGGAATTTATGCAAGGGGGATGGGAAAAAAAGGAGCCTGAGAAGGAGTGGCTGACAGTTGGTGACAGTTGGTGACAGTTGAGACCAGAGGGAATTCTGGGAGTTGTTCCAGAGAAAGAAGAAAAAGAGAAGGACTTCGGGCAGAGGACTGTAAAGAGAGAGGAGGAGGACATCTCAGCTAGAATCCTGAGGGCTTCCTGAGGATCTTTCTTTGGACATTGAAACCCTGATTCCCTATTCAAAGACTCCATCACATTTCATCCAGCAAGACTTCAACCATAGCATTAGCTATTTCCATAGAAATAGAGAAGAGTGCACCCCAGAATCCCTCTGCCCTTCACCCCTTTCCCCAATCCCTATATTGATATCAATAAAAGTCATTCATTAGTCAGATAGAGTTCCAGACTACCTGAGAGACAAGGGAGGAGGGAGCCACAGCTTGGTCTGGCTGCCTCCATCTTGAAGCCAGACCACCCGCTGTGAAGTTGACTGACCTCAGGGGAGGCTTGTGTGAACCCCGCCCTCATTCAGAATTGTATTGGGGTGTCACATACCTTAACTTAAAGGGAAGCCTCGCCCCCAATTCCTGTGGGGCTGCACAACTATCCAGGTCACCCAGTTTCGGAGTGACACCCCCTCAAAATATCCCAGTGTATCTTCGGAGTGAGGGGAAAGCTGGAAGAGAGTCTCACCCCACATAGACTTTCTCTATCTCCCCTCTATCATGACATTGGGTACTTGGCTCTTATTATTATTATACATATGATTGTGATAGATACCATTGTGCTATAAGAAATTTCAAAGGAGATGGTTTCAGAAAAAATAATGGCAATAACTATATTAACTGATGCAAAATTTAGAGAAGAACTTGGAGATTTCTGTGCAGAGTAACAGGAATGTAATGATGACCAACCATGAAAGACTTGGCTACTCTGAGCAATAGTGATTCAAGACAATTAGAAAGGACTCATAATGAAAAAATGCTATCCACCTTCAGAGAGAGAACTGATGAACTCTGAGTGCAAACTGAAGCAAAATTTGCTTTATTTTTCCTTTTTATGTGATATTGCTAACATGGAAGTATGTTTTTCATCATTTCACATTTCACCTTTAACAATTAATTGATATTATTTTTTACCTTCTAAACAGCATGCCTGATGACTTAACTTCTAAGTAGGTGGGAGATATGTGACAGGGAGTGAGAGAATTTGGAACTCAAAATGTAAAAATAAAAGAATATTAAAATAAATAATGAAATTAAAGAACATTTTAAAAGAGTTGTATAATGGGTATTAAACACTAGAATGGACTGAGATAGGTGAAAACAAAGAAGTACCAAAAGGTTGACATTTTTGAAGATATTTTTTAGGGAAAGAAGATTATTTAAGAGAACTTATGAATCATCTTCAGTCTGCCTTAGGGTAGAAAGTAGAATGAGAATGAATGATGTGCAAAAGTCAAAACTTTTCAATCCTTATGTTTTATCTGTTTTCCTTGTCAAAGAGAATTGTCTTTGGATTGGAGAGGAAAGAGCAAAAATGCAAATATAGACTTGATATCCAAAATAATGTGGAAGATATGAGATTTTCTCATTGTGTTTGATCATTCTATCACCAGCGTGTCTAAACATTGCTGGGATATTCCCTACCAAAAAAATAAAAAAGGAAATAGTCCTTGTCTTTAAAGAAGCTGTATATGATTGAGTGAAACAGCATACCTGAAAACTTAATTGCAAGGCCATGAAAAATTACATACTCATATATTGCAGGAAATGCTCTTTAAATGCCCAGAAAACAGGAGTGGTATTATGGACCATAAGAAAAAAAAGTGATATTCACTAGTTATTTCCCTACTACTTTCAATCATGTGATTATTTCCTTATTTCTTAAAAGCCCTTCACAAATCTCCACTATTCTCTCAATCTATTGTCCTACAACTTCCTTTCACTTCCCAGCAAAATTGAGGGGGAAAATGCAGTTGTCCACACTAATTGCTTTTATTTCCTATCTTCTTTCTTCTTAACTAGGTGTAATCTGGATTCTGATATCACTACACAACAGAAACTGCTACAAGTTATCAGTATCTCTTAATTGCCAAATATGATAGTCTTTTTTATTGAACCAGTGTGAATGAGAGTTGGGAGATGAACCCAGAGTGGATGTGATATTTTCCTACCCAGAAAACTGAGATGAACTTTCTTGAAGTTAAAAAATGCATCATTTCTAGGATCTCTTTAAAAGGGATAAATAGGCTTTGTTCTAGAAAGTTATTCAAAGTACCAAGCAGATTGATGTAAATAGGATTAGGGCAAGCACAAAGCTGTCTTGATTCTAGCTGATTATTTGTGACAGCTGGGTTCTTCAGCTCTTTGGAGATAAAGAAACTTCTGCACTGCTTATGGTTAAATAGGCTCTGAATTTAGCATTGACTCATTTACTGGGCAGCTAGTTGGCATAATGGCTAGAGTGGATAAGGAATAAGGTCAGGAAGGCATCTTCCTGAATTCAACTCTTACTAGTTGTGAAATGCTGGGAAAGTCCCTTAATTCTTTTCACCTCACTTCCTCATCTATGAAATGACCTGGAGAAGGAAATGGCAAAACACTGTAGTATATTTCTCAAAAAATCCCTAAATGGGATCTTGAAGAGTTAGTCACAACTGAAGAAAAACTTTGACTTTGAAATAATGATGCAACCACCCTTATTGGCCATTCAGCAGAAGAGTCAGTAACTCAGTGGGCTTTTAATAAGAAAAAATCTTTCCCCTTGACTCTCTCTTTTCCCCTTTCTTTCCAGGTTATGGACCTATTTTCAATTATTTTTCTTGAAGGTAGAGAGAGAAAAAAATTCTCAGAAGAAAGAGAGAGAAATTGATCTATGGCAGCTCTGGCATTTTCAATGTGAGCCTTGGGTATCATCTTTTCTGTCATCATTGTGATCTATATGGAAGGTATTCACAGATGTTAATGGCAGTTCAGCTTAGGCCTTATTTTGTCAGTGAGACACTCTATATGGTGCAACAGTTTAATAATTAAAATTTGTTGCCAAATATAATAGTTAAAAATTTGGTTTGACAAAAAAAAATAATGGTTAAAAAAATAATTGTGGTTGCCATATACAAAATTAACTTCTTAAGTCAAAATGTNTATATATATATATATATATATATATATATGAAATAAACCCAAGGCTATTTGGTGGGGGGCAAACAGGAATACCCCCCAGATATCTGACTAAAATGCTTCCCAATTGAATTATCGATTCTTGTCTAGAAAATAAAAGTAAATTTCTTTGTGTTGTCCTTTTCAGTACCTCTGACTGTGGTAATAAGTAAAATGGGTTGCCAAATGGAATAGTTAAAAATTTGATTTGACAAAAATAATAATGTTTTAAAAAAAAAAAGAAGTGTGGTCGCCATATATAAAATTAACTTCAGTCAAAATGTTAGTAGCTCTTAATAATTTAATATAAATATAGTAAAAGGAGGGAAATGTATGAGGGAAGTAGAAAGTATTTCCTAGCCTACCACCCTAAAGCTGAAGAAATTCAGCTCTCTCCCCTACGAAGTTCCAATCTCCAAGTGAAAGTCTGGAAGCCTCTTCAACAAGGTTCTCACTGGGGTAAGCCTCTTCCTTTGGCTAGAGTCACAACACTGAATCTATGCATTGCAGAATGCTTCTTCAGCCTAACTCAACAATGCCAAATTATCTTGGTAAATGAATCACAGAAAAAGCTTCCTCTTCAGCCAAATTCTTCCTAAAATGCCTTCTCAGGAGTCCTTGGGCTGACTTTTTATAAGTAGTTTCTCTTCATCCCTTCTTGTCTCTCTCCCACTTCACAGGAACTCCAATTGCAGCCTCCTAATTTGCCTGGCACTTGGGGGTGTGAACTTGTTCTAGTAAAAGGCTCTTACTAAGTGTGAAAGGAGATGTCCTTCAAATTCTTGATTGATTAACTTAAAATAAACAGAGTTTGAAATTCTCTTTCACGATAGAATGAAAAGAAAATAATGAAGACTATGTGATATAAAATAAAGTCTAACAATTTGTATTTAACATAACAGTTGGGTGGCTTCCAGTGCCATCCTAGTTTAGACTTTTCAGAACTGAGCAAGGGCAGAGCAACTGGAGGTTTGGTCAAAGGTGTTAAAATTTAGAGGTTGCTGATAGCAATTATACTATTTCAGCTGCTTAAAAATAACTGAGCGTAGTACCTAGAAAAATTAAAAAATAAAGAAAGATAGGAATAGGAATTAGAAATATTATTTAATTCATGTAGATTGATTACTTTCATGGAAATTGGCAACCTTTCTTAAGTTTATCATCTTAGAGAGATGCCCAGAGTACTAAGAGATTTAAGTAACTTGCACAGGGTGACATGATCAGTATGTGTCAAAAGATGGAACTTGAACTTGTCTTTTTGAATCCAAGCCTAGCTAGTTTGGAAGCCCCTAGATAGTATACATTTCTTCCTTCTGTTCTAACCCAGCTGGTCTCAATAAGTAATAGGATCTCTGCCCACTGAGGGTGGCCCTGGGGTTGAGCTTGATTGGCTAACATGTGCATGCAAAAATCTAAATGGCTACATTTGACTGACTTTGGGCCATGGTTAATATCCATTTATCATTTGGATCTTTTGACATCTACCTTGATGTTATAACTTATTCCATTGCCCACTACCCATTTTTCTAGGAATCAAATATATTCTCTCATTGCTTCTAGAAAGAATGTCAATGGACTGCTTTTATAACTGTACTCACTCTTTCTGTAGCTACTCAGACAATAATTTCCTTACATAACAACCATTCTTTTATGTATGTTTTATAACCAGAGACTGTCTCTTTTGTCTTTGTGCCCCTGGAGCCAAGCAAAATGTATGATACCATTGTAAGAAGATCATAAATGCTTTTTCATTCTTCTTTTAATGTTCATTTAGTTATCCTTCTATTTATGATAAATTTCAAGTACAAAATTGAGGAGTGGGATATTTTAATTAAAAAACAATGGAGCAGTTTTTTCCGGGTTAAGATGGCGGCAGAGTAAGAAGCAGCTCTTAACCTCTCCTGACCGAAACACACAAAACTCCTCAAGGGGACATAAAAACAAGTCCAGACGAACGGAGTAACCCCACAACAGGGCACAGCATGGAAGGTATGTGGAATCGAGACATTTCCAGGCTATAAAGGGCTCTCACTTAATCGCGGGCTGAGCAACCGCCCCACCCCCATCCCTCCACACTCATCTATAGCTCCGAACCCAGCTAAAAAGAAATAGAGCAAGTTTGGGGCACCCATCGAGTCATCAGCAGCTCCGGGACCTGTTCCTGAGAGCAGCAAGACTTAGGACCCCATTAAGTCAAAAAACGCACGCGAAATCTGAGCGCGGGAGCAGAGAGTGGACGCTGGGCGCAGGCATGGGTGGAGGCAGACACAGCCAGGAACTAAAGCTCTGAAAACCTGAGTGGGGAACCAGTGCAGACGGGTATACGACTGTGGAAGTAGCGCCCTGAGACTTGTAAAGGAACCTCCTGCAGAGGATCAAGCAAGGGGGTCCACCAGGGGGCTTGTCCTTGGAAAAAACCAGAACTCAGACCGCAGGAACCAATAGACCAGGAACAGACACTGAGTGCGAGGATAAATCTGAGAAGCTGCTGGGCTAATGATGGCTACTCAGTCACAGGAGGTTCAGAAGAGAAAGAATAATAATAACAAGAAAAAGAAGTCTTTAACACTCGACAGCTTTTACACAGAGAAAATCCAGACAACCGAGCAAACAGAGGAGGAGAACAAACAAGCATCCAGACCCTCCTCAAATAAGGAAAACTCCTCACAAGCTATGGAAGAGTTCAAAACTGAGATTTTGAGGAAAATGGAAGAGATCTTACAAGGAAATAACAGTTTAAAAGGTAGAATCTTGCAACTGGAAAGTGAGGCTCAGAAACCAAATGAACTGATAAGCAAATTGAACACCAGAAATGACCAGATTGAAAAGGAATACCAGAAGATTATGGTCGAATACCAGAAGATTATGGCCGAAAACCAGAAGATTAGGGCCGAAAATCAATCCCTAAAGGCTAGAATTGAGCAACTGGAAGCTAATGATCTCTCAAGACAACAAGAACAAATAAAATAAAGTCAAAAGACTGAAAAAATAGAAGGAAACATGAAATATCTCAATGAGAGAGTGACAGACCAAGAAAACCGGTCTAGAAGAGACAATTTGAGAATAATTGGCCTTCCAGAAAAACCAGAAATTAATAGAAACCTGGACTCCGTACTAAAAGAAATTATTCAGCAAAATTGCCCTGAAGTCCTACAACAAGAGGGCAATATAGACATCGAAAGGATTCATAGAAGACCTACAACATTCGACCCAGAGAAGAAATCGGTTAGAAATATTATTGCCAAATTCAAAAGCTTTCAAGCAAAAGAAAAAATCTTACAAGAAGCCAGAAAGAGACAATTCAAATATCAAGGAGCACCAATCAGGATCACACAGGATCTGGCAGCCTCCACTCTAAAAGACCGTAAGGCTTGGAATACAATATTCAGAAAGGCAAGAGAACTGGGCCTGCAACCACGGATCAACTACCTATCAAAATTGACTATATATTTCCAAGGGAAAGTATGGGCATTCAACAAAATTGAAGAATTCCAGGTATTTGCACAGAAAAGACCAGGGCTAAATGGAAAGTTTGATATCCAACCACAAAAATCGAGAGAAACCTGAAAAGGTAAATAAGATACAGAGGGAAAAGAAAGAAAACTTATAATTTTTAAATTTGCCTTTTTAAGGGCCTCAGTGAGATCTAATTATCTGTATTCCTATGTAGAGAAATGTTATGTATAATTCTCTGTAGTGAACTCTATTCACTATTATAATATTCACTATTATAGTAATCAGAAGAATAATTCACAGGGTGAGGGTGGACACTAAATAATCTAAGATGGCGTGGGGGATGGGAAAGAGGGGGTAAATAACAGGGGACACCAAGAGAAACTTCAGTGAATAAGAATAACAGAATATTCTATTACACACAAAGAGGGCATGGGAGGGAGAGGGGACAAATACTATTATAAAAAGGAGAGGAAGAGAGCATTAAGAGGTAATAATCAAACCTTACTCTTAGTGTAATCAACCCGGAGAGGGAAGAGTAGCTTTATTATCCATTGGGATAAAAAACTCTATCTAACCCTACTGAGAAAGTCAGAAGGGATAAACCAAGGGGAGTGGGAAGGTCAAAAAAGGGAGGGGAGAAGGGGGAGGGAATTCATAAGGCCTTTAAAAACAAAAAGAGGGGGAAAAATAAGGGAGGGAGTAGAAAGGGAAGTTAATCAAGGGAGGGGATAAGAGATAGGGTCTTAATAGCAAACCACTGGTTTTACAGGAAATAGTTTAAGGAGAAGGGGTAGGAATGGGGGAGGATTTGAAAATATCAGCAAATGCACAACTGATGATTATAACTCTGAATGTGAATGGGATGAACTCGCTCATGAAACGGAAGCAAATAGCAGAGTGGATTAGAAACCAAAATCCCACCATATGTTGTCTACAAGAAACACATATGAGGCGGGTGGACATACACAAGTTTAAGGTTCAGGGTTTGAGCAAAATCTTTTGGGCGTCAAATGAGAAAAAGAAGGCAGGAGTGGCTATTATGATTTCTGACAAAGCCAAAGTAAAAATAGATATGATTAAAATACAGGGAAGGTCATTACATCCTGATTAAAGGCAGTATAAACAAT
>NC_058131.1:222755493-222801626 GCF_016433145.1 Gracilinanus agilis | reverse complement strand
TGCAGGAGAGGAAACATATAAGAAAAACAACTGCTTGAACGCATGGGTCGGGGTGGACATGATTGGGGGTGTGGACTCGAAACTACCACACCAATGCAACTACCAACAATTTGGAAATTGGTCTTGATCAAGGACACATGACAAAACTAGTGGAAATGCGCATCGGCCATGGGTAGGGGGGTGAGGGGGGGGGGCTGAAGGGGAAAGGAGGAGCATGAATCATGTAACCATGTTAAAAATGAATATTAATAAATGTTAAAAAAAACAATGGAGCAAACTGCATTATATTTAACAAACAGCTCTCTAGTAATAATTAAGGGAATGGTTTTAGTAACATTATAGGCCACGGGTCATTAATTATGATGTACCAACCACATTGATTGGACAGATTTTATTCATATGATTTTAATAGACCTTGGATATAGGCAGCTGAGAACTTCATGGAAATTGAAACAACTTAGGGATTTCAGGAATTGGAGTTTGGCTTTAGGGAAAGAGGAAAGGAGCTGCAAAGAAAAGAAAAAATCACAGAATTAAGGAAATAAGCATACTTCTTTTTTTTTTTTTAAACCCTTACCTTCCATCTTAGAGTCAATACTTTGTATTGACTCCAAGGCAGAAGAGTGGTAAGGGTAGGCAATGAGGGTCAAGTGACTTGCCCAGGGTCACACAGCTGGGAAGTGTCTGAGGCCAGATTTGAACCTAGGACCTCCCGTCTCTAGGCCTGGCTCTCAAGCCACTGAGCTACCCAGCTGCCCCCCATACTTCTTTTTTTAAAAATTCAATTTATTTAAATAAGCATGCTTCTTTATAGACTGGACATGCTTTAATTTAAGATAGTAAAAGATTTTTACAGGAATATAGTAATGCTGTCTTGATATAGAATGAGTTGAGGACCTTCAAGCACTAGGTAGTGTGGGATCCATATTGCTGAGAGTGGTTCAAGCTGCAGCACAGAATTCCATAGTGCCCCCCAGAACTCTAAGAGAGGGGTCAGTTAAAGGCAGTTTGAGTGCTGGTATAAAAAGGCAGATCACCCTGCTTGCAGGGTCCAGGGTCCTGGTCCTGATCCTGGTGCAGTCTCTTTGCTCTTGGATCTGAGCAGAGGGGCAATCTGTGGCTCTGAGCTGAGGCATTCAGTCTGACAGCCAAAGGTGTTTTACTTTTTTTAGACCTTCAAGCAATACCAAAGTCTATCTTAGTTTAGCTATTTAGGTTTAGAAAGAAGAATATTTAGAGGCTGAGAGAGGAGATCAGCCATTCAAGATACATTTCCCCCTTTTGGGGGAGGGGCTGCTTATTTGACATAGCTGTATTAGGTAGCTTTCTCCTTACTTATCAATTCTAAACCATATTCCCCTTTCCCATTTCCTGATATCATTAGACCCCAATCATTAGGAACAGTGTCTGGATACAGATAATTTGGGGAAATATTATCATTTTCCATGAGCCAAAGTCCTCTTACTAGTGGCCCTGAAGTTAATCCTAACTTCTGAGCCAGTGAGCTTCTAAAACATCAAGCTTCACCAATTCTATCCTGTGGGGAAATAATACAGAGAAAGATATCATCATAAGGAGTTTAGCCTTTCCCCTCTTACCATCTTACCAACCTAGACTATCCTCCATTACCAAGCTGTTAACTGTCTTCCAAATGCTTAGAGGGAGGGGGGAGGTGAAGCAGTACTCCTCAAGTTCCTGCCCGTCCCTTCCAGTCAAGCCTGCTTGTGTTCTCCAAAGACCAGGGATTAGGAAGAATTGATTGTCACTGACCCCTATCATCTTAGTTTCCCTAATCCAACAGTTGCCATCAAAACTCATGATGTTTAACACAGCTCATCACAAGTTATGAAACCAGCACAGCAGGTGTCATAAGGATGGATGTTTTCACTCAGTTCCCCCATGTGACCCTTTTCTCACTAACATTCCCTTTTATTGAAATTATTGAAATCAGTATCCTTACTCAGCTTCAAGGAAACACAGAAAAATAATACAGGCTAATAGTAAGGCCACCCACAAACTTCCCACAAACCCCTAAGTAAACCCTATATTTATATGTTATAATACAGAAACTTCCACTGAAATCACTTCACAACAAACCAGCATATAGTGAGTTAATGTTAAGGATTTTAAAACTCTAACTCAGATTCCTATACACAGGTGCCTGCAAAAAAACAGAATAGTTTCTAAGTTTCCCCCACCCCTCCCTGATTTGGTACAGTAAGCTAACATAAAAGAACAATGAATGAAATATGGAGAAATTGTCTCCCATGAAAAAACCTGTACTTTCCCACAACTATATGTCAAACACATTGTTTCTAAGAAAAAGATGGATGGTGAGAATGGATTTCCATGCCAACTTTATGTGTGATCTCAAAGCTTATAAAATAAGCACAACCCAAAAGCTGAGCAGAGCAATCTTTATGATGCCTGGCTCTGGCTGAAAACCCAATTACTCTCATTTGTCTCAGTCATGTTGCCGATCCTGTCCACCACTGAGATTTCCTAGACCTGTGGGAATTTTTTACCTTCCCATATCCCTATTTTTCTACATGATTGAGCATATATATATTTTTAATGAATTTCTGGTTCCACAGTTCTTTCTCTGTAAGTGGATAGCATTCTTTCTCACAAGTTCTTCTGGATTGTCCTGGATCATTGCATTGCTGCTAGTAGAAAAGTCTGTTACATTAGATTGTCAATAATGTATCAGTCTCTGTGTACAATGTTCTTCTGGTTCTGCTCCTTTTGTTCTGCATCAATTCCTGGAAGTTGTTCAAGTTCACATGGAATTCATCCATTTCTTTATTCCTTTTAGCACAATAATATTCCATCACCAAAATATACCACAATTTATTCAGCCATTCCCCAATCAATGGATACCCTCTCATTTTCCAATTTTTGGCCATCACAAAGAGTGGCTATGAATATTTTTACATAAATCTTTTTTCTTATTATCTTTTTGGGGTACAAACCTAGCAGTGGTATGGCTGGGTCAAAGGGTAGGCAAAGCCCTTTCTGCATAGTTCCAAATTACACTCTGGAATGGTTGGACCAATTTACAACTCCACCAATAGTGTATTAGTGTCTCAATTTTGCTACATCCCCTCCAACATTTATCACTTTCCTTTACTGTCATATTGATCAATCTGCTAGGTGTTAAGTGGTACCTCAGAGTTGTTTTAATTTGCATTTCTCTAATCAGGAGGGATTTAGAATACTTTTTTATGTGCTTATTTATAGTTTTGATTTCATCCTGTAAAAACTGCCTAATCATGTCCCTTGACCATTTGCTGATTTGGGAATGTCTGGATTTTTTGTAGATTTGGCATAATTCCTTATATATTTAGGAAATTAAACCTTTGTCAGAGTTTTGTTATAAAAATGTTCTCCCAGTTTGATGCTTTCTTTCTAATTTTGGTTACATTGGTTTTGTTTGTACAAAACCTTTTTAATTTAATATATCAAAGTAATTCATTTTACATTTTGCAATATTCTCTATCTCTTGCTGGGTCTTAAATTCCTTATCCACAAATCTGACAATTATACTAACCTATGTTCACCTAATTTATTTATGATTTCATTCTTTATCTTTAAGTCATTTACCCATTTTGAATTGATTTTGGTATAGGGTATAAGATATTGATTTATCTTAATTTTCCCCATACTGTTTTCTAGTTTTCCCAGCACTTTTTGTCAAATAGTGAGTTCTTGTCCCAAAAGCCAAAGTCTTTGGGTTTATTGAACACTAGCTTACTGAGGTCATTTATCCCTAGTCTATTCCATTGATCCACCTTTCTGTCTCTTAGACAGTGCCATATTATTTTAATGACCACTGCTTTATCATACAGTTTAAGAACTGGTACTGCTAGGCCCCCAACCTTCACATTTTTTTATTATTTCCCTTGATATTCTTGAATCTTTTGTTCTTCTAGATGAATTTTGTTATAATTTTTTCTAATTCTATAAAAAAGATTTTTGGTAGTTTGATAAATATGGTGCTGAATAAAAAGATTAATTTGGGTAAGATTGTCATTTTTTATTATATTAGCTTGCCCTACACAGGAGTAGTTAATGTTTTTCCAATTGTTTAGATCTTGTTTTAATTGTGTGGAAAGTGTTTGGTAGTTGTGTTCATATAATTCCTTTATTTGAATTCACTGATAAATTCCTAAATATTTTATATTGTCTAGTGTGATTTTAAATGGAGTTTCTCTTTCTAACTCCTCTTACTGAGTTTTGTTGGAAATATATAGAAATGCTGATGATTTATGTGGTTTTATTTAGTACCCTGCAACTTTATTAAAGTTGTTTATTATTTCTACTAGCCTTTTATTCGATTTTCTGGGATTTTTTAAGTATACCATCATATGATTTGCAAAGAGTGATAGTTCTGTCTCCTCGTTGCCTACTTTAATCTCTTCAATTTCTTTTTCTTCTCTAATTACTACTGCTAGTATTTTTAGTACAATATTGAATATATAGGTGAAAATGGGCATCTTTGCTTCACTCCTGATCTTATTGGAAAGGCTTCTAACTTGTCCCCATTGTAGTTGATACTTGCTGGTCATTTTAAATTTATACTGTTTCTTATTTTGAGGAATGGCCCTTCTATTCTTATACTTTCTAGTGTTTTCAATAGTAATAAGTGTTGTACTTTGTCAAAGGTTTTTTTCTGCATCTATTGAGATAATCATATGATTTTTGTTGGTTTTATTATTGATATGGTCAATTATGTGGATGGTTTTCCTAACATTAAAACATCCTTGCATTCCTGTTATAAATTCTACCTGATCAAAGCGGATAATCCTCGTGATCACTTGCTAGAGTCTTTTTGCTAGTATTCTATTTAAGATTTTTTTTTATCTATATTCATTAAGGAGATTGATCTATAGTTTTCTTTCTTTCTTTCTTTCTTTCTTTTTTTTTGGTCTTCCTGGCTTTGGAATCAGAACTATATTTTTGTCATGAAAGGAATTTGGTAAAATTCCTTCTTTGCTTATTTTGTCAAATAATTTATATAGTATTGGGATTAGTTGTTCTTTATATGTTTCATAGAATTCAATTGTGAATCCATCTGGCCCTGGTGATTTTTTCTTAGGAAGTTCCTTGATTTCTTGTTCAATTTCTTTTCCTGAGATGGAGTGTTTAAGAATTCTATTTCCTCTTTTTTTCCTCTGGGAAATTTATATTTTTGTAAATGTTCACCCATTTCACCTGGATTGTCATATTTATTGCCATATAATTGAGTAAAGTAGTTCTTAATAATTTCCTTAATTTCCTCTTCATTAGAGGTGAGATTGTCACTTTCATCTTTGATACTGTTAATTTGATTTTATTCTTTTTTATTAGATTGACTAGTACATTATCTATTTTATTTGTTTTTTCAAAGTACCAGATCCTAGCATTATTTATTAGTTCAATAATATTTTTATTTTTAATTTAATTAATTTCTCCATTAATTTTTTGGATTTCTAATTTAGTTTTCATCTGAGAATTTTTAATTTGTTCCTTTTCTAATTTTTATAGTGGTAAGCCCAATTCATTGATCTTCATCCTTTCTATTTTCTTGGTATAGGATCTCAGTGATATAAATTTTCCCCTGAGTACTGCTTTGGTTGTATCCCAAAGTTTTTGGTATGATGTCTCCTTATTGTCGTTCTCTTTAATAAAGTCTGTAATTGTTTCTATGATTTCTTCTTTGACTCACCTGTTTTAAAGAATTAGATTATTTGGTTTCCAATTAATTTTAAATTTGACTTTCCACGGACACTTGTAAATTATAATTTTTACTCTATTGTGATCTGAAAAAGTGGCATTTTTTATTTCTGTTTTTCTGCATTTTTTTGCAATATATCTATGCACTTCTACATGGTCAATCTGTTTTATATGTACCATGTACTGCTTATAAGAAGGTCTATTACTTTTTTATCCCTGTTCAGTTTCTCCAGATATCTATTAACTAAAATTTTTCTAGCAATTCATTTATTTCCCTTACTTTGTTCTTATTTTTTTGGTTCAATTTATCTACTTCTGAAAGGGGAAGGTTAAGATACCCAACTACTATGGTCTAATTATCTTTTTCTTCCTTGAGCTCCTTTAATTTTTCTTTTAGAAATGTAGATGCTGTACCATTTGGTGTATAAATGTTTAGTAATGATATTACTTCATTCTTTATAGTACCTTTTAGGAAAATGTAATTTCCTTGTTTATCTCTTTTAATCAGATCAATTTCCACTTTGGTTTTGTCTGGCATCATGTAATGCAGGATTACTGCAAGAATCTCTTGCATTTGCAAAACCACCAGAGGCAATCCTGACAGTTAAGGAAACAGAATGTTGACCCAGCCTGGCCCTGGTCTCATGGCCAAAAACCATTGGAGCTTGGGCTATAAATATTCCTGGAGAACCAACTGTGAGGCTGATTTCCTTGACCCAACCCAGACATCCTGCTATCCCTTGCATCTCCCGCTTGGGCCCCTGGGAGGATGGAATTTTATGGGAGGAGAACGTGGAAATTAGTTTACTTAGGCAGGCAGGGACACCCCTAAACCAACCCAATATCCTCATCTGTTAACCTGCTAGACCTTGCTACATCAGGGCTATGAATTCATCCCTGGCTGAGGGGCTGGTTCCCTCAGCCTGACCCTACCTTCTGAGACCCTTTGCCAGGACTGGGCTTAACCCTTAGCAACGGTTTCCCAGAACTTAACCCTCTTCCCTCAGCTTACCCTTGCCTTTAATAAACCCCTTGGCCTTTATTCAAAGAGTTTCTGTTGATTCATTTATACCATCAACTAGGGCCAAGGCTGGTTTTTAATCCACTCTGCTATCCACCTCCATTTATTGGATGAATTCATCCCATTCACATTAAGTGTTATGATTACTAACTGTGTATCACCCTCCATCATGTTATCCCCTTTGGATCCTGTGTGTAAAAGGGATCTATTCCCTTTCACTCTATTCTACCTCACCAGTATTTTGCTTTTTGTTACCTCCCCCAGTTCAATCTCCCTTCAGTTACCCCCCTGCTTCCCTTGTCTTTTTCCCCTTCTACTTCTCTGTAGGGTAAGATAGAATGTTGTATCCCACTAGGTATACTCGTCTTTCCTCTCTGAGTCAGTTACAGAGAGAGTAATGTTTTAGCATTGCAATCACCACCCTTATCCTTCCCTCTGTTTATTGATTTTTCTTGCCTCTCTATGTTATATAATTTACCCCATTCTTTCTCTCCCTTCTCTTTTCTCAGTACAACCATCTCAGCCCTTTATTAATTTTTTACATGTCATTTATCTGCATGCATATCATATTATACATACATATCATTCCATATAATCACATTTACATATATATCATATTATCATATATTATCATATACATCATATTGTCATAATCAGCTTACTTTTCTACACTCTTTTTGAGTAAATTCCTTCTATCTTCTCTACTCTTGAGAGTAATTTTTGAGAATTATAAAAATTCTCTTTCTAAGTACAATTACATACATTTTTACCTTAATGAGTCCCTTAAATTTTCTCTTTCTTATTTACCTTTCTGGGCTTCTCTTGTGTCTTGTATTTGCCCTTGAAATTTTTTGTTTCAGTCTGGCTTGTTCCTCAGGAATGTTTACAAATCTTCTATCTTATTGAATGATCATTTTTCCCCTGTAAGAATATACTCAGTTTTGCTAGATAGATGACTTTGGGTTGTAAACCCAAATCTTTTGCCTTTCTGAATATAATATTTCATGCCTTCCAATCTCCTTTAATGTGAAGAAGCCACTAGGTACCAAGTCATCCTGATTGTAGTTCCATAGTATTTGAACACTTTCTTTATGGCTGCTTGAAGTAATTTTTCTTTGCCTTGGTTGCTCTTGAATTTGACTATAACATTCCTGGAAGTTTTCAATTAAGGATTTCTTTCTTGAGGTGATCTGTGAATTCTTTCAATTTCAATTTTATTTCCTTGTTCAGGTTGGTTATCTTTGATAATTTATTGTAATATAATACCCAAAGTTTTTTCTTCATCATGGCTTTCAGGTAATCCAATAAGTGTCAGATTGTCTCTCCTTGATGTATTTTCTAGGTAAATTGTTTTTTCAATAAGATATTTCATATTTTCCTCTGTATTTTCATTCCTTTGATTCTGCTTTATGGTTTCTTGATTTCTCATGAAATTATTGGTTTCTATATGGTCAGTTCTGCTTTATAAGGCCTGCTTTTCCTCTCTCAGATTTTGGTTCTCCTTTTTCAATTGCCCGGTTTCTTTTTTTCATCACTTTCATTTCTTCTTGTATCACTTTTATTTCTCTTCCCTGCTTTTCCTCTACCTCTAATAATTGGGTTTTGAAGTCTTTTTTGAGCTCTTCCAGAATCTGTGTCCAATCCATATTTTTCTTTTGGACTTTGGGTGTGTTTCTTTTGCTTTCACTGTCCATTTCTGTGTCTGCATCTGGTTCTTTGTCTTCATAAAGTCTTTAGAGTTTGGTGCTTTTTTGATTGTTTGCTCATTTTTCCTATCTAATTATGGGTAGGCTCTGTTTTCCTGGGAGTTGGGGTACCCTCTTAAACTTCAGTCCTTCCTTGATGTTATTTTCTGCCCATTTTCTGGGTTGTTACTAGTTTACAAGATGGTCTCAGGGCTGAGAGCTCTGATAGTCCCCTCCCTCTGCTGATTTAATTGGCCTTTGAGATGCTGTTAGCTTTCCTCAGGCTTGGGTGTAAGCTTTTGATCTCAGTCTGAACTTGATCAGGTCAGGTCCTCATCAGATTCTAGCCCCAGGCTTAGGCTTGAGGTTTTTTGTATTTTTTTTTGTCTCAAAGTGTTCTTTATTCAATCAGGCACAGCATTGATTGACCTCTCCTGGAACTCCTCCCTTAGTTTTAGGCAAAAAGATCCAGGGGAGGATCCCTCAGAGAATTGTGTCCTCACCCCAAACATTGGATATGTTCTCACCCTGAGCCCAGACTGGGGTTCCTGGATTCTCTCTGGGCTGATGTGGATTGGCCCCCTTCAGTTCAGATTGTCTTAGGCTGGGACTCTGTACTTCTCCACGTTTAAAATTTCAAGGGATATTAGTTAGCTTGGACATCTTTTTGCCCAGCAGGATCTCAGGGTCTGACTTAGCTTTGAATTAAATTTGGAACCTGTGAAGGCAGATGTTTGAGGGAGTGGGGGTGTGGTTTGCTCTTGACTTGCTCTTCTCTCTTATGTCCCCTGCTAACTCTGTTCCCTTCTCACCTCAGTTACCCAGATGATCTCTGCCTCCCTTTTGAGGTTTTCATTTTATGAAAGTTGTTTCCCTCTGTCTCTTTGTTGATTCTTTCACTCCTATATTCGTTTTGTGGCAATATTTTACTCTTGATCAGAGTGGATTTTCATGGTGAAACAGTGAGCTGCTGCCCTAGTTCCTCCTCCATCTTGGCTCAACCCCCCCAGAAAGAGAAACAACTCTATTCATGCATTTTCCATTTTTCTTAAACATAGCTTTATAACTAGGGATATTTATATGAGAAACAACATTTCTCTTAAATTTTTATCTGTATTCCTTTACCTGAAGTGATAAACATGTTTTAATAGAATGAATTTTGATGTCACAAACATGGAGAGCAGAGAGATGGCAGAAGGAACTGAATGCTTAGGAATAAGAGTCTTGCTTGTAAGAGAGTGCTTATAATAAAAATATTATCAAGAAATTCAGAATATTAAATGAAGCCAGAAAAATTTGCCAGGAATTGGGATTTTATTTTTAAAAACAACACAATAATCCAAGAATGCTGGATGTTGAAACACAGAACTGTAAGCTCACCTAAATGCAAATAAATATTCTTTTCATGAATGTGATATCACCATAATTTAAAAAAGAGAGCCACTGTTATTACCACAAAAGGATTTAGTTTAGGTTACAATGAATAGGGAGACTAAAATATCAAAAATTGAAATTCTTTCTCTCAAAAAGCTATAACCATCACTCTACACCAAAATAAATTGGGGGCTCATAAATAAATATTAATTGCTACTCCAAATAAATTATTTTTAATATTATGTACTTTTATAAAAATATTAAAATACAAGCACCAACAATTAAACTTGCTAAGTAACTATTTCCACTTAAATAAATTAGTTTCAACTTCTCAGTTCTCTAGGCAAATTTAATACTATATTTTGCAGAAAAGGTGATAGCCTATATTGATAGATTTTCTTTACCTGGGACTTGCTATACCAATGAAACCACAAATTCAATCCCATCTCCTAATTTCAAAATGTTAATTAATATTAAACATTTTTAGTTACTCATTCTAAGACTCTATCAGGATTCTTTTTCATTATTCTCATTCATTTTTTTCTTAAATGGTCATTGATTTCAATGCATTTTTTCTAGTGTAACCAAATATGTAATATAATATATATACAACGTATATTATATCATCTCCCTTCTTGGCTGGGGGAGAGTGTTAAGAAGGAGAGAGAGAACTTGATTTGCAAAATATCAAAAAACAAATATTAATAAATTGTATTGACATGTAGTTTTAAAAAATCTATTAAATAACGGTCATTGATAAACTTACACTCCATTGTACTGGTTCTGCTTTTTTTGTTTGTTTCCTCTTTGCATTTATATTTGTGTGTATGTCCTTTTATTCTGGGCTAATGTTCAATCACATTAAATATCTAAATGTTTAGATAGGAGATTTGAAGGTATGCATCAATATTTTTGTAATATTGCCTTAATGTCTAGAAGGAAAACTTATTCCTGCTTTGATGAGAGCAAGAATCTTAAGGGGCAAATAAGACCATGATGCCATTTTCATTTTCATTGGTGGAGTTTGACAGGACTGTTGAAAACATCATGCTAAAAATTATGGGAGCAAGCAGACAGTTCTATTTCTATCCATTCATGACTGGGAAAACATGAGAGCATTTTTTATTGTATAGAACCTATGCTAACATGCCATCCTGGAGTTGTTATACAATATTGATGAAATAGAAGAGAAGGGCATTTCTCTAATTATTCCTGTTCCTAATCATTGTTGTTCTAGTCAAATGACTGGTTTATAACAAAAAATAAATTGTGTAAAAAAAGAGAGACTAGCCCTTAGTTTACATTAACAATTTTCACTCTTATCAACCAAATGCTAGCTACACAAGGCCATCACCAATGATGAGTCAGAAATGAATGCATTTATCTAAATGATGAGATAACAAAAATTAAAGAGGTTATACAGATTAGAATATATAAAAAAATTAGAATGAATGAGTTCTCTTACTAAAGGAAATTATATCAGCTCAGATCAAGAGGGAGATGCCCTCATATTACACAAGGAAAAAATATCTCAAAGTCTCTAAGGAGGCAAGTTTGGAAATCAGGAACATATTGTGGATCTTGCTTCTCTTCCATGACTATTTTTCTGCTTGTCTCTGTCTTTCTCTGTCTCTCCTCCCCCACTGCCATGTTTCTGGAATTGATTCTTTTTTTTTTTTTTTTTAGATTTTTTTTTTAAACCCTTGTACTTCGGTGTATTGTCTCATAGGTGGAAGATTGGTAAGGGTGGGCAATGGGGGTCAAGTGACCTGCCCAGGGTCACACAGCTGGGAAGTGGCTGAGGCCAGCTTTGAACCTAGGACCTCCTGTCTCTAGGCCCGACTCTCACTCCACTGAGCTACCCAGCTGCCCCTGGAATTGATTCTAAAGAGAATCTGGATTTACATGTGATGTCTTAAAGATTAAAATGTAGAATATTTTTCTTTTACAAAGCTCACAGCATTATATCAACTTTCCACTAATCAGAGGATTCTCATGCTAATAGCTCAGCCATTTGTAGAAACCTAGGTTACATATAAATAAAGGAACAAAGAATATTAATGATTTACCCAAGTTTTCACCAATAGAGAGAATTGCATGGTGGCATTAAAATGATAAGTGGTCTAGCTATTGTCACAGATTTAGTATGTTGTAAATGTAGGACATAAAGTCAAACCTTTCTGACTCAAATACTCATTCTCCCTTCATTTTATCATAAACAAACATATAACTAGCTGTCTGTAGCACTTTTCTACTCTCCTCCATTTCTGTCTTCTGGTTTCCTACAATGTCCACAAAAGGCTTTTCTTCTTCATGAAGCTTTTCATAATCCTCAATTTTAGTATCTTTTCTCTGAAACTACCCTCAGTGTTTACTGTATGTAATCCATCAATCAATTAATAAGGGTATGGTATAAGTCAGGCACTGTGCTAAGTTCAGAAGATACAAAAAGAGGCAAAAGGGGCAGTGAATTATGCTGCCTAAAAGACACATAAAAGAGTGTCCATAGTGGAGGGGAAAATGAGGATGTCAGGAGGAGAGCATGTGAACCTTAGTCCCATCAAAACTGGTTCAAGAAGCAAGAACACACTATCATTTAGGTATAGAGAGCTATCTTACCCTGTAGGAAAGTAAGAGGGGAAAGGAATAAGAGAAGAAGAGTAGGGGCTGATAGAAAAGAAGGAAAATTGAGGGAGGTAGAGGTCCTAAACTAGACAAGGGAAAACAAGATGGAAAGTAATACACAGTAATCATAATGGTGCAAAATTTTTTATCTCTAATAAATGCCTCAGTTCTTAATGTATAATTGACTATATAGGAATGCAAGTCATAACGTATTGATAAATTTTCAAAGGATTTGAACAGGCAGTTCTCAAACAAAGTAATCAAAGCTCTTGAAAGTCATGCAAAAATTGCTCTGTCACTATTAATTAAAGAAATGTGCATTGAAACAAATCTGTGGTACCACACCACCTATCAGATTGACTATTGGAAAGGAAAATGACAAAAACTTAGAGGAGATATGGAAAAGCTGGGACATGAATGCATTGTTGGGGAATTTGTGAACTAGTTCAATCATTTGGTAGATTAATTTGGACCTGCGCCCAAAGAGCAATAAAATAGTACTTCCCTTTTTGACCCAGCAATATCATTATTAGGTTTGTATCCCAAAGAGCTAAAAAAATGAAAAGAGGAAAGATCTATATATATACAAAAATATTTAAAGCATCTCTTTTTAGGGAGCAAAATTTCAGAAAGTGAGGAAATACCCATGTATTGGGAAATACATGAGTAAGTTGTAGTGTAATGGAATATTGTTGTGATTGTAATTGAATACTATTGTGCTCTATGAAAAGACAAGCAGGAAGAGCTCAGAAAAACCTGGAAAGACTTATATGAATTGAAGCAGAGCGAAATAAGCAGAACCATGAGAACATTGAACAGTGACAGGAATACTTTACAATGAAGAAGTGTGAATAACAGCTATTCTTAGCAATACAATGATCCAAAACTATCCCAAAGGACTGACGATAAAAAATGTCATCTATTGTCAGAGAAAAAGATCTGAATCTGAATTCAGACCAAAGCAATTTTTTTTTACTTTCTTAATTTTTTTTCTATTTCAGTTTGTTTCCACAAAAGGATTAATATGAAATAATGTTATACATGATTGCACTTGAAAAATCTATATGATATTGTTTGCCATTTGAAGGGTGGGGATAGGAGGGAAGGAGAGATTTTTAGACTCAATATTTGTTGAAAAATGTTGGACACTTTTTATATTTAAATGGAGAAAATAAAATTAAGCCAAATTCTAAAAATATTAGGCAAAAGATAGTCTCTGTATTCAAACAGTTCATTTGTATATAATTATTTGTATGTTGTCTCTCTCATTAGATTGTGAAATTAGATTTTCTTTACATTCCCAGGGCTTAATATCTGCTTGATGCTAGATAAACAAAGATTAAAACACTAAAATCCTAACAAAGAGTAACTAGCTTCAAGCACTTTACATTCTATTAGGTCAAGAAGGACTGGTTAAAAGAGTAATAAAGGGAAGCAGAGCACTAACAACTCCTGCCTAAAGGTAAAAATTGACCTAAGCTTTGAGGAAAGATATTCTAAAAGGCTGAGGTAAGGAGGGAACATTTTCCAGACTTGGAAACAGTCAGTGCAAAATATTGGAGAAGGAAAATAGAACATTATTGCAAACAGCAAGCAGGTCAATATGAATAGAATAGAGTGTAAATTAATGAAAATGCATTAATTATGTTCTTACTACTTACATCAGGCAGTGCTAACTGCTAGAGATACTTCTAGAAAGACAGGACAGACTTTGCTCTCAGGAGGAGACTGATACCCACAGGAAGTTTCTGCCATAAGTCATATGAAAGGCCTTATGATCCTTTAGGCACAGTGGCAAACCACATGGAATTCATCTTTTGAAAATGACATTTCAACTTACAAAACCATATTTGGTCCTAATGTCAAACCATCTTGTCAGTAGCAAAGATTTTGGTGGTGATAATTTTCTTTTGACGGTCTTCATTAACTGTAGCTGTTGAGGATGTAGAAGGTATAGAACCAAAGAAATAGTAGCAAAGTTTGCTATCTAAAAAGGGTTGCTTCCTGGCATGACTGTGCTAAGTGGGCTAGAAGCAAGTTTGATTTAGGGGGAAGTGTCACCCTTTGGACTTTGAGGCAATAATGTACAATAAGTTAAGAAAAGTAGTCTAGAGATAGATTAGGCTCTAGATAGAGAGAGTGATTAGAGATTTTGGAGCAAGAGAATGACATGGAAGAGTCAAATGTATACTGCAGGAATATCATTCTGGCAATCCTGTAGATGATGGTTTGGAAAGGTGAGAAACTTGAATAAAAGAGACCTATTAGACAAAGAACACACTAGTCCAGGTGAGATATAAAGAGGGCCTGCACACAGTTTGTTCATAGGGTGAGTGCAGAGGAGACAGATGCAAGATACACAGTAGAAGTAAAATTGATAAGATGTGGTAACTGATCAGATATATGAGGTGAGGGAGAGAGGAGAGTCCAGACTGACTCTAGGGTGGTGACTTTGAATGACAGAAAACATCCTTGGAATAATTTCTAATAATAAATGGGAATCTATCTATCTGCTTTTCACTAGGATGACAGAAAGGACTTTTAACCAATATTTTTTTAAAAGAATGAGTGTATTCATTGTGTTTGTTTCTTCAGTTAAATAGATAATTGTTTAACAAGCTTTTACCTTTTTCTCCATTTTAGCCTGCTTTGAGGCTCTTCATTCCAGTCACTTTAGTATCCCAAAATGCACTGTGAATAACTTTTCTTCAAGACAAATATGTTCTTACCACAATATACAATCAGTTGCCCACAGTGGAAGAAACAAATCAGAAAACCACTGTTTCATAATCACAGAACCGAAAGAACTGCATAAGTAAAATGACAGGCTATTAATTCCAGTTTGGAAAGCATGAATAGGACTTTTGATGAAGCTTAATTTTCTTCTAGCTCTTCAGAAATGGAGGAACCATTTACAATAAAAATAGATGTTGTATTATGGTACATTCATTTCTCTCAATATTTATTATTCAGGGAGTAAAAAAAGTGGTTGTTTAATGATGAAAAATAATGATGAAGGGTTCACATGAGTGCTTCCAAACAGCAAACAGTTCCTTCTCTGATGCCTCACTAAACTCTAGATTGGAAAATTATTTGGTATAATTTAAGTAAACCTCCAATATATAAAAAATTAATTGAAAAGATATGATATTTCATTAAGTGTTGTCACACATCACTATTGTTGCCAAGTGAGCCTTGGCTGAATCTTGGTTATGCATTTTGACTGATTTAATTCTGTTTCTGACTTCAGCTTGAACCCCATGTGGCCTTTGAATTATATTTCTTACTTCCCACAATATAGAAGAACACTCTGTTTTGCTGGAGTTTAGAAAAAAAATCTTCTTTATCAATGGTGTCATCAGAAAAATCAAAGGTGGTAGGATAAGATTATTTTTAAAAAACAACACACCTGGGAATTTATTTATAGTCTCATGAATTAATCTATGCAGAAAGCTGTGACACCAAAAAAGAAGAGAAACAAAACAAGAATGCTTGTTTAAAGTAAATCTACCCTGAGCATACATTTCATGATCAAAAATAGGATATCTAAAAGAAGAAACTTCTCTTTTTCAGCTTATAAATACACCCCCAGCTTAAAAAATTCCTTAAAGTTTCATCATTTCTGAGGGCCTTTACTTTTCCTTTGAGCTAAAGAAATGTCAATTATATACAAAAATTCCACTAGGTTATAGTTATAACAATTTTGTAACTTTCCTTCTGGGGAGAGAGACTTAGGGGATAGACTAGCCTTGCCTCTGAGCCATACCTTCGGAATTGGCTGCGCCTTCATTCCAAATAATCCCATGTCTGTGAGTTTGCCTTTCCTTCAAAACATGGGAGAATCAATCCCATAAGTATTTCTGCATCACTTAATGATTCTAGAATCAGTTTGATACACTTAGCACATAGTGAGTATTCAATGAATATTTAATAATTACAGTTCAGTTATCAAAAAACCAAATATTTTAGGGAAAATTACTAACAGAATAGGTTTAATTTACTCCATTCCCTACCAGAATTTTTTTCCTTTAATTATATTCTAACTTGGAATTTTCCTTGGCCCTACGAGAGGTAACTAAAATTGCAAGTAATTCCTCTCTCTCTCCTATTCCCCAGAAAACTTCATTTACAAGGAGACGAATGGAGGAATGTTAAAATTTACCATTTCAACACTATAATTGCCCAAACTCTTTAGCTGGAAACAATTTGAGATGATTTGGCTGCTAGTAGTATTAATGCTTATTTCTCACGTTAAGAAGATTCAAATTTAGAAGTGACTTTAAAGGTAATCTAGCCCAACCCTCCTTTTTTTTTAATTTATGGGGAGATAGAGCTACAGAGAGAATAGACTTCCTCAAGGTCACATTGGTAAGAAGAAGCAGAGTTGAGATATACACCCTTTTTCATTGAAACTGCCAACCCTCCTAAGGTCCCCTGGAGCTGTAACTATTGGTAGTTTAATTCAGAAATTCAACCGAATTAGGATTTTTTGAATGACTATGCCATCACTAGGGAAGGATCAATCAGAGTTGGACATGGGATGCATTGATTAAATCAGTAAAACATTTCCTCCAGTCACAGTATTATTACCAATCAAAATAAACAACAACAAAAAAATGTTCCCATCCATAGGTGACTGCTATTCCCTCTCACATCCTTTTTGCTTACACCATTCAAAATTAGTTTAATGTCATAGAAAGAGAGTGAATGTACAATATAGTAGAAAATGACAGTCTAGGCTCTAGTCTTGGTTCTTTGGCTACTGAACTATGTGAGCTGGTATAAATTACTTGAAGATAGGCATTTAATAGACTATGACATTGTAAGAAGAAGCAGCCAGGATGTGAGAGTGACCAAGGTGATAATTGGCACAGAGTACTGAACAGAGTACATAGACTTATCTTCTCTAAACTAACATCTCCATTAAACAAAAGCATTGGTCCCAAAGCAAGACAACTGTCAGTGTCAATGGATTTGAGCCCTTCTCTACGTATGAAGAATTTATTACTGACCTGGAAGGAATGGATCAGAGAAGGAGTGGACAACTCTCAGAGATTTATTGCATGGTACTGCATTTGCCCATCTCAGCTAGAATGCTCACAAACACTACTTTGGTTTGATGAAAAATATGGGAAAATTCAGAAGCTTCTAAACAGAAGAACTCCACAGAATTTCTTAGTAGGATCTATTTCTAAGAAGGTAGTGTTTAACTCCATCAAAAGTAAAGTTCAGGCAAAGCTTAGAAAAATGCAGTGCAGTGTCTTAGAAAGAGAGTAAGTATACAATATAGCAGAAAATCACAAGCTAGGCTTTAATCTTGACTCTTTTGGCTAAACTATCATATATATGTGTAACACATATATATGATTCTTGGCTCATAGTAGGAAGGTATATGAGCTTAGTTTTGAGCTGATAGAAAAAACCAAAGCACTTCTATGATGGCTTGAAGCCTATTTATGGGCCAAAGACCTCTGGTACCTCTCAACTACTCAGCACTGATAGAATCACACTGATCAGAGATAAGGACATGATTCCAGAGAGATAGACTAAATACTTTCTTAGTATTCTCAACAGAGTGCCATCAATAAGTACTCAAGCCATTGACATTATTATACCTCAGGTTGAAGTCAATTCTTTTCTAGTCAAACTTCCAACTGGAGAGTGGTATTGAATGTCATTAGAATCCTCTTGTGTTGCAAAAGCACCTGGTACTGATTCTGACCCAGCAGGGATATAAAAACAAGGAGTTCACTGTTCATAAAAAAGCTGACTGATATATGAATTATATGGCAAGGGAAGGTTATCTTCTAGGACAGCATTGGTGAATCTTTTAGAGGTTACATGCCCAAATTGCACTTTCAAGCTGCCTATAAGCCCCCACTTTAACCCAGACAGCAGAGGGAGGAAGTGCTCACATTCAGCTGTTGGACAGAAGTGCAGGGCATGTGAAAATTGTCCTCAGGCATGCTGGAGAAGGAAACGGTGTTGCCCCCTTTTTCACACCAGGGCATGCATGCCACACCTTCACCAACATGTTTCTAGGAGATCAAGGAGGCCTCCACTGTACATCTTTCTAAGAGAAAAGTGTTAATCAGCAATAGTCATAGGATGGTCTCTCTTTCTCTCTTAGTCAGTGCTAGAGAGATTTTGCCAGAGTCCTCCTTAATCAACTTATCCTTCCCTTGGAAGATAGTCATCAGTCCAAGAGCCAGTGTGGCTTTGGTAAGGGCCAATAAATGTTTGACATGGTGTTAATGCCCAGAGCAGAACAGAGGTCTGTAACAACATCTGTTGACCTGACTAAGGCCTTTGATACTTTAAGTTGGGAGGGTTTATGGAAGATCATGTCAAAATATGGCTGCCTGGATAAATTCATCAGTGTTGCAAGCCCATTTCATGATGGCATGCTTGTATGTGTTCTGGATAAAGGAAAATGTTCTCATGCTTTTCTAGGCACCAATGGAATGAAGCAGGGCTGCATGCTTGCTCCCATGCTTTTTAGCACAATATTTTCAAATGTCTTCAATGAAGATGAAAATGGCATCATAGTCAGCTACTATAATGATGCAAATTATTTAACTTGAAAAGCTATTAGTTAAGATTAAATAAAGGTAGATTTTGATGCATGATTGACTGCAGATGATTGTGCAGTCAGTGCAGACTCTGAGGCTCAGATGCAACAAAATATGGTTTAATTCTCTGCCACTTGTACTAACATTAATCTGAAAACACCAAGAAAACAGAGGGCCTCCACCAGCTACCTCCACACCACCCATATGTGGAATCATTGGTTACTATAAATGTATAAATTTTGAATGTTCACTTACCTGGACAAAATACTTTTCAGGGATAGATCTCCTGACAGATGAAGAGGCTGCTACACACATTGCTAGGTCTAGTTCAGCATTTGGGAGGCTCCAAAAATGTGTGAGAAAGAAGTACTAGACTATATACCAAACCAAAGGCCCACAGAGCTGTTGCACTGACTTCATTGTTGTATACCTATGACACTCAGACAGTGTACCAGTGCCATGCCAGAAAACTGAACTGCTTTCATTTGAATTGTCTTAGGAAGATTCTGCAGATTAACTGGCAAGATAAGGCACCAGAAACTATGGTCCTATCTAGCTGAACTGTGAGACCCTCAAACTTATCTGCAGAAAGCAAAACTCCAAAGGCTGTCCGTATAGCCCAAATGCTAAATACACATTTAACTAAAAGATGATTTTGCACATAATTTGCACAAGGTAAGCCTTCACAGGGAAGTCAGAAGAACCTGTAGAAGACACTTTCAAAGTCTCTCTGAAGAACTTTAGCATCATTTGTGAGACATGGAAGACACTGGCATAGGTCTGCCCAGTGTGACATGCTTACATCAAAGAAGATGTTGCCCTCCATGAGCAAGAGCAGAATCATAATAGCACCAAGAAAAAAGCTAAAGTCGGAGGACATCTCTATCCCATATGTTCAAATGCATTAATTATGCCTGATCTATTGTGGAACCTTCCAAGCTTATTTTAGACTACTCAGGCACAGTGGAGCATACTGTACCTTGATGGCAACACCATGTCATTGGTACTCTTTGGTATGGAGGAAAAGCGATAGTGACCTCCTTGGGCCTATGTAAGACAAAAGAGTAGGATGGGATGATGACTATGGGTGTTTTTGAGCTTCAGCATCACATGATTCTATTATTAGACAATGATTTATGAGGAAGCTTTCTCCAGTACACATCAAAAGGATGCTCATAAATAAATGTGTGATCACAGTTATCAAGTTTTCCAACAATTGTAACTTTGTACATCAGAGATGGTGAGTAAACCACATTTACTGGTAAACTTTACCAGAAGAGGGCAGTGAGAACACATCTCATCACCAGGGAATAAGTTTCCCCTTGGATGGTAGTGTGGCAGATGGTGGCCCTGCATGGGAATGAAACTGGCTTTGTGCAAGGAATTTCTGTGTTTTTATTGAAGGTCTGGGGCTGGGGGCAGGGATTCAGTTTAACAAACATTTACTTAGTACTTATTATGTGTAAGGCATTATGCTAGGCACTCAAGATAAAATGACAGAAAACAAAACATGCCTCCCTTAAGAAAAATGTTCTACCAGTGAGATTCATCACATAAAATGTTGAGTATAAGAAAAATTGAGGAGGAAGAGATCAGAGTTAAACTCCAGGAAGGAGATAACATCTCAACTGAGCTTTAGTGAGGATTATAAGGATTATAAAGTATATGAGAGAAGTGTATCTGAGGTAGAGGGCATTGGAAGGAAATGTATTTGATTTATTATTAGTAGTAGTAATCTGCTGACGTTTGTTAGTCAAAAATATTATTAAGCACTCTATGTTCCAGGTCTTTTGCTAAGTGTTAGAGAAATAGGCAAAAGATTGTCACCACTTTCAAAGAGCTCATGGCTTAATGGGAGAGGCAATATGCAAGCAATTATATGTAAACAAGATAAATATGATATTACTTGGACATTATTGATAATTTCTTCTAATTTGTACATTGTGGCCAATATTCCTGTAGAGAGAAAAAAAACTGTTAATCATGCCTATATAGTTGGATGATTTCTTAGGTCTCAGGGTAAAGGCTGAAGCCAATAGAAACATGATTCCTCTAAGGGACAGTTCAGCCCTTTGTGACATAGGCATTTCTGCTATTACTGTGAATGAGGAAGGGGCTCTATCTTTCAAACTTCTCCCAGCCAATAGTCTCTAATAGAATAAAGATTTAACTAAAACAATCTTCCTCCTGCTAGTTCTTGGCAAAAAGATTTTCTTAAGGATGAAATAGGAGGGATAGGAAGGAACCTTGGGAAATAACAAAGGATATCCTCAAAAACCTTTTTTTGGTAAAAGATGTGACAAGTACTTTTTCCTTTCTCTCTGAGAGTTATAGGACCCTAGAATTTTGAGCTGGAAAGGAGGACAGATACAATTTAGTTCAAAAACCTACCCCTTTTATAGATGAGAAGACATATTCAGAGCATAAACATTATTTTCATAAAGGCACATATTAGGAAAACATATTCTGGAGTTCTTGTCAGGGGAGAATGTGTCTTAATGCCTTTATTTGATTGTTTTTGTCAATGAATTTTCTATTTTCAACTGCTAGGTTCTGAATCACACAGACCCACCATTAAACAGCATATATACTAGCAGGATCCAAGCCTAATAGAGCTAGGGTAAGTCACTGTTATTGCTTAAAAGCCAGAGATGCAGTGTTAACAAGCAAAAACAAAACAAAACCCAAACAAATGAACAAAAAACTGACTCTGTCTTTTGTTGTTGGATATGGAATACACGTGTATTCCAAGAAAGATCTTCTCTACCAAGAAGCAATGAAATTGAAGATGCTATAATTATAACCTATTTGGCAGCCACCTTTGAAAAGCCATTTATATTCAGAAAATCCTCAAGTTCAGAAAAGAGTCAGAAAATAATGCAAAATGGGCCTCTTCACCTCTTACAACTTATTTGTCACTGCCACATCTACCTTTTTATTAAAAAATGGGAAAGTTTCTTTCCATGTCTTTTCAAAAATCTTCTCAAATTTCCCCATCTCTCACTCCTTTCCTATCAGTTTATAGATAATAGATAGTTTGTGTTCATAATATCTAGATATGGTTTTGTTAACTTGCCTAGACCTTTCTTCCTTTATCCCCACATTTCTTTCGATCAAATAATATTGCATATTTTAAATGCCTGGTATCTTAAAAATACTTTGACTCAATTTCAATTAATTTAACAAATATTTACTATGCAGTTTGCTAACCAACAAGAAAAAGACATTAGAATTATCCCCTATTATGTTCCAGAAGAAGTGCTAGGAGTTGGGGATACAAAGGCAAAAATGAATTAATTTTCATTAAGGTAAGCTCTCTAAGGACAGGAACTAATATGTATAAGTAACCTACACTTAAACACACAGTTCTTTACATAATAGAAAAAAATGGATAAAAAGTGATTTCAGGAGGGAGAACATAAAGTGGGTACAGTTTGTAAGGCTCTAGGATAAGTGGGAATGAAGAGACAAAAAGAAAAAGTCTTTTCAAGAGCTTACATTCTTTGGTTTCAAAAATATTATTATCATTGTTGTTGAATAGGTATCTAGCTGCTTCAAAATAGGTGTAATACATCACCCTGGGGGAGTGGGTCTATACTAGTATACACACATATCATAGCCTGCATTGTACTACAAATAATAGATAAAAATAAGCCTTTTCTATATGCATAACTTCCTGAGCCATAATGACGCTGAACCAATAGCTACTGAAGATTATAATAATTTCCTATAATTGATATTTTATGGAAGCTAATTAACAGTTGTTTTCAACTTAATGGTTTTCTTCAACTCAATGATATTCCTGTATCTGAGGAGGTTAAGACCTCCTGAGATAAAGTATCTTTCTAAGGGGCAAAATATAGGACCCCAGAGGTGGTATACCCAAGAGACAAACAACTAATGCTACTGCCATGGAAAATTAAATCACCAATGCTTTGTCACTTTGACCCCTTTTGCAACCTCCCTCCAATCTCCCATAGCCAGTTTCTCTTTTGAAATAATCGTTAATCTTGTGAGATTTGTGCTAGTAATTTCTCAACCCAATTCCCCTATTCTCTAGGACTGTATGATACACATTTAGTTTGTTACAGTGCCATAACTAACAATATCTCCTCTCTACACTCCGCCAGTAGCATAAAATGAATCAAGGAGGCAGGAGTTTGCCTAGAGGCCACTAGAAGGAAGAAGAGTTTCCCAGGACTCTGTGAGATAGTGGAAAGAGCTGGTAGTTTCCTACTTAAATTGTTTTTTGTTAAAATATTATAATTAGGTAATAGCATGTTTTTTCCCCTTGTGAAGTACTGTAACCACAATCCATATTTAAAGTTTGTATCTAAATAAATATCTATACAAATTAGTAACTAAATACTAAATTTTGCTACTCAGGAACAAAGTACTTATTGACCAACACTAGTTAGCATCAAAATCCTATTTGTTTTAAAAATTCATGGTGTATCTTGTGATAAATAATTTTGTGCGCATTAATATATAAAAAAATCCCAGACTGTCAGTTGCTGATCTACATGGAAGAATATTTTTTTCTCTCATCCTCCGATTCTTTTTGACTCTCTTTGTTTCCTCAGTAAGGTAATCATTTCAAAGAGAGACGTGATTCTACATGTTCTCTGGTTAGCTGGTACCATTATCTCTCTCATCACTTACTGAAACATAGTCTCATTTTTAGGTGGGAGCTGAGCAGGGATTTGATTATAATTTTTAATTAGCACAGCTTCAGCTTTACATATCTCACAGAGACATCATGGATATTTGGCAATTAATGTTTCTAAATCACCTTGAGATCCTTGGGGGAGTGTGCTGTTTTATAAATGAATACTATGCTAATGACAATAATAATAGATGCACTGAAGTTCTCAAGCCATTTGCCAGAATTAGCACCCAAATTTAAGGAACAGAAAGAATATACTGAAGGAGAATACCTAAAAAGAAAATATTGGCACCCCATTAAAATTTTATTTTTATTAAAGGAGAAAATATCTTTGAAGCCCTGAATATAAAGAGCTCATGATTCCAAAATTCTAATGGATTTAAGAAAGTACATCATTTGGATAAGTAAGTATTTCACTATTTGTATATTGTTATTAGATCAGCAACTAAAGACTATAATCATGTCCCAGGATGATATTTTGTATAAGCTAATTGGCAGTTGTTTTAACTTAATTGCTTAATGTTGCTCAATGATAAATTATGATTATAATGCTACTAATTCAAGTCTTGTCAGTGGTGTAATTGGTGTTGCTGCCAAAATAATCTCAGTTCTTTCTTACTACCCAAGCAAACATGAGCAAGCCCTTTCCCTTCTTTCTATGTCAGTGTAATCTTTTAAAAAGGAATGGGTAGAGCTGGATAGATTAGATATTTTTCCAGATTAATAACCTAAGATTTTGTTGATTTTTAGAATCTCTTCCTGGTAAAAAAGGAAAATAGTTAGTGATTCCTTCTTCCTTCTTTAGCTCCAAATTTCTAAGATGCTAAAACTTAAAAATTGTTTCTTGAGAGATGGAATAGTTTCCATTTATACCTGGGTTACACATATTTGAATGACAGGGAAAAATAAAACATCTTTTATGAAGCACATATTTTGATGAATGGCTCTGGCAACTGGGAAGACAATAAAGGAGGAAAGAGAAAAACCGTAGTGTTTGGAAGAAGGAAATGATGGACAAAGCACTTTAGGTTTTGTTGCCCTATTGCAACAAGAGGGCAGAGAGAGAGAGAGAGAGAGAGAGAGAGAGAGAGAGAGAGAGAGAGAGAGAGAGAATAAATCTCCTTCTCAAGTAAAATAAAGGGAGAGTTAGAAGAAATTTCATCCTTCTCACCCTACCTAAATTTGGACAAATGGTTACTCATTCATGAGTTTGTCTTGGTTTTTTTCTCATTATTTTTATGACCATTCTGTAATTTCATGAACTGCATGCAGGGAAGGAATTAGTGTCAGTATCATGAAGCATTTGAGAAGTTGCTGGTATACTAGAAAGAGTTCTGAAATAGGAGATAGGAAGACCTAAATTCGAATCCTGCCTCAATAATAATAATAGGTAAAATTTATAGAGCATTTACTCTGTGCCTGGCACTGTGCACTATGCTAAAAATTGTATAATTATCTCATTTAATCTTCACAATAATTCTTGGAGAAGGGTCTTATTATTTCCCCCACCTAACAGAAAACAGAGGCAAACAGAGGCTAAGTGATCTATACCTATGACCACACAATTATTAATATCTGAGGCTAGATTTAAACTTATATCTTCTTGACTCTAGGACCAACACTTGTCTACTTTGTCACCTTGCTGCCTAGCTGCAGAAACTTACTATAATGTGTTGGAAAAGTCATGATATCTATCAACTATTGGGTACTCTTTAATAAAAGGAAGATAATAATAGCACTTCAGTTTTTTTTATTGATAATTAGATTAATATACATTAAGCTTTTACAAACCTTTAAATAATATATGCATATGTATGCATATAAATGCAAATTCATGGTTATTAGAAAGTGTCTACTAGTTTCTTGAGTAATAAGATCCTTTACATAACATATCTACCATACAAATAGAGAACAGAACCCTCTATATGCTGCCTCCTTTTTCTAGTTGTTTTCGAAAAGATTTATTCTTCCCAATCCTTTATCCAAGGTTGTGTAATACCATGACACTCTATTGGATCCATAGTCCTGGATTCAAATATTTCCTATGATACTTATTTGTTAACTATGGAATTCAAATAAGCTATTTGAACCTTATTTTCCTCATTTGTAAAACAAGAAAACCTCTAAGTAACTGGACACTGTCTGAAGTTCTTTCCAGCTCTAGTGAATGATTCCCACATTTGTTTTATATCTTGGCTCTGCCACTTAATACCTGTGCAAATGTGAGTAAGTCATTCTTGCAGTTTGTTTCAAATTCCTAAACTAAGAAAATGGGAGGAAATGCTCTCAAGGCTCCTTTCCAGCTCTAAAATTATCTCCTGATTCTGAATGCAGCTCTGGCATAATACAAAGTAAGGAAAAAAACACTGCATCTGATCTTTTTTTGTCTTGAGCTAATCACTGACAGTGGTACACTGTAAAAGCGAAGACAGACTAACTTTTATTTCTAGTTTTGTGAATTAAGATACAAGCTAGCATTTGGTCTTTGCATCCAGGGGACAGTTTGTCACCAATATAGGCTCTGAAGGTAGAATATAGTTTCATGTATAAAAGAAAATGTCAGGTTGGCTCTATAGCTTCCTCAGGTGAAATAGGTTACTGAAGCTTTAATGTTTGACCCTTCAGAGGGGAGGAGAGAATCATTTCCTTAGAAAGAAGGACATCCAATGAATCAGTTCTACATTAATTTTTTCTTAGATCTTCATCAGTCATGGGTTTATGGGAACAGGTGTAATGAATGAAAGGAATTTACTTTTGCTATTATGGAAATAACCAGTGGGCTAGAAAGCAGGAAGCAATTAAATTCAATGAATATTTTTAAAGTGTCCTCTTTATGTAGGGTCTGTGTAAAGGACTGAATTAAAACAAGAGAAATTTAGCTTCCTAAAATGGAGGAAAGAAAGCTGAGGAACAACCTAATAATCTCCAAATGACAGAAAACATATTCTAGAAAATTTACCAGTCATTCTCCAGCTCTAATGAGGATAGAAGGAGAGGATACAGGCTTAAGGGAGATTTGGGCCCATATTTCAAAAAATAATTTGTATTACTGTTATTATAACTTCTCAGTATCAATCCCTTTTAAAAAACATACCTTTCTCCATACATATGTACATATATACATATTTTAATGTATCTATCCCTTTTTAATGCATATATAAATGTATACATAAAGCATATATATACACATGTGTTTTTAAAAAGGGATAGATATTAGGATTTAATTTATACATTGATTTTATAAATATATAAATATATTATGTGAATATATTATATAAATATATATATATATAAAGATACATCCTAATTTATATATGTTTTAAAGAGATAGATACAGATATACAATATGCATATGTATGTATATACACATATATGTACATGTATGTGTATATATGCATGCATGAACATGAATATATATATATATATATATACACAGAGACATAAACACATATATAATTTCTATGTATTCTCTATCTATTTCTCTCAAATTCTGTGAGTTTTGTAAATACTGGTATGTACTAATAATAGAATAAAGTTAATAAATGTGTGAAAAGATGTTCTCAACAGTGTAGAAACTTCTCATTATGTCAAGCTATTCATAGATCTATTCTCAATAGAGACACTAAATTACCCAGGTATCTTTCTTTGCATATTGCACTGACCTGCCTCCACCCACACATGTTGGCTCAAGCACTCTTGGATTTGAACTCCCAGCTAAAATGAACAGGGGATTTTCTACAATAGAATTCCTAGGAACCCGAATCAACACCTAAGCTTTAATTAAAGTTAATCAAATACTCCCAGGAGGGATGATTTGAAGAAACATGGAGGGAGGCATTTGTTTTAGGTACTTACCTCAGAAGTAGAAATTGCATGTATAAATGTAAAAATATTTAATCCTGGATTTAATCTAATTTGTGAGGTCAAATCTCACTTTGTTTCTTAACTCATGTCTTATTTCAATCACAAATCCAGAGGAATTTAGGCAAAATGATATTTAAATGGTATCCCAAGGACTCATTATTTAATTTGTTTCTAATCCTTTAATGCCATTAATTAAGTCATGGGGAATTTGGTACTTAGGATTTTGAAATATTATTCTTTTCCCAACAAAAGAAGTTTCGAGTGAAAAAGAAGGTGCTATAATTTCCCCCACATATTAACTAGTTTGAGACAAAGAAAACATACACGTGCACATATATATCCACATGTTTATATATCCATATTATATATAAATTATAATCCACCCATTGTGTTTCTATATATGGTAATTTAATATCGAAAAATGATACTAGCTTATGTAAATGAATATGCCAAAACAACAGGAATTAATTATCTTTTAACATTCTTCAAATCTTCACTTGTAATGAAAATGGTGAAGTTTAAGAAAAAATATTTTCACACAAAACATATTTTAGTCTTCTGAAACATATAAAATTTTTAAAATGACAATTTTCTCTTGAATTTATATAAAATTAATTTAGAGACCATAAAAGTGGGTGAAAATAGAGTTCTACTACCAATGGCTTTCTCTTATATTCCATAAAATATTAAATACATTTCAACCTCATTTTAAAAGATAATCCAGTTGTTGCTATATGCTCATGATTTCCCCTCTTTCTGTGATTACAGTGGAAGTATTTTTCTTGGTCTCCTCAATTACGTTCTAGAGGTTTTTGTTTCAAGAATGGTCTACATCGATGGTGGTAAACCTATGGCACATGTGCCACAGATGGCAGAGACCTCTCTGTTTCACCATCCCAACAGCATAGAGTCCTCCAGAGTTCATTACTAGAAAGTCAGAAGGAGGCACAGCTGGATTGCTCCTCTCCCTCTTTCCACATACTCCTGAGAACACCACCTGCCACTCTGCCCAGCAGCCAAATGGGAGTACTTCCTCCTTCTTCTGTCTGGGGTAGGGAGGGAGGCATGGCACTCCATCTCTAAAAGGTTTGCCATCACTGGTTTACATCATCAAGTCAGTAAGAATTTAAATGTTTACTGTGAACAAAGAACTGTGCTAAGAGTTGGGGAAATAAGGGATATCAAAAATAGTCTGGCAAGAAGTTCAGTTGAATGTGAGAAACAACACACAAACAACTAAATAAAAAGAGCATATACATTCATAGTGAAAGCACTAATATTAGAGGAGGTCAGAAATGACTTCTTGTAGAAGGTAGAATTTTAGCTGAAATTTGAAGGAAGTGAAGAGGTGGAGACAAGGAGAGAAGTGATAACTAGTGACACTTATTAGAAATGTGACCCTGGGCAAGTCACTTACCTCCTATTTTTCCTCAGTTTTGCTTTCTATAAAATGAGCAGGAGAAGGAAATAGCAAACCAGTCCACTGTCTTTGCCAAGAAAACTCCAAATGGAGTCTTGAAGATTTGTATACAACTGAAAATTTACTAAATAACAACAAATTGTAGATTGGAGGAGACTGCATGTTTTCTCGTTCTCTAGTAGTAGATCTTATCAGTTATATATGTGTCCTACCTAACATCACAACTTAATATTTGTATCAAAGCAGAAATAGCCTGCTAGTCAAATTTCCAGATGACAAAGGGTTTATGTGGGAAAACTCACTTCAAGATGGCATAGTCAAAATTCAAAAGAGTCTTGACAGGCTCAAATATAATAAGATCAGGTAGGATAAGGATGGATGCAAAGGTTTAGTCTGGATTTTACAAATCAATTTCAAAAAATATAAGATGAGTGAGGAATGTATAAATAGCAGTTTGTTTGAAAAAGAGCTGAGTGCTTTAAAGGAAAGCAACCTTTTATATTTGTCAGAAATGTGATATGGCAACTGCAAAAGCTAATACTATGCTGGGATGCACCAAGAAAGTCATAACTTCCAGGAACAAGGTGGTGCTAGGTATGCTGTATTCTGCACTATTCAGACATATTCTAGTGAGAATGGGTACTGGCAGGTTAGGGAGGACACTGAAGAACTGGAGAGTATTCAGAAGAGTCAAATAGGATGACCAAGTGTCTCCAGTTAATTCTATATGAAAATAGGTCCCCTCATCAACTAATACCTTCCTATACAAGTTTACCTTGGCTGCTTTGAATCTTGTAGGTACTTATATATTAATATAAGTTAAACATTCTATTGCATGGTAGAATATAACTTTTTAGATGGAAGGTATTTTTTCCTATCTGTCTTTGTAACCTCATTACTTATAACAGTGAATGCTTGATGCTGGATACTTAAAAATTCTTCTTGATTAAAAATAATATGACTAGCCTATTGCTGCTATTTTGAAGTAGGAAGTCAAGGATGTGCATTCTAATTCTGGCCCCTTCCCAATTTACACTATCTTTTTTAGAGTATCTGGTAAATATTTTAGACTTTAACTTTTTTTTAGTCTAAAATAGTAAGAATAAGAATGAGTCATCCAATGGGAAAGTTGAGAATAATTATTAGTATAGGAAGGATAAAGAACGTTACAGATGTTTCCTTATTCAAATTTTATTTTTCTACCAATTAATCCTGATTTGTAGGCTCAAATTAGATATGGCTGAAATAATTCATCATTCACCTTGAGTAGAAATCCTTCACTTGGTCTACAAGCTGAACAACAAATATTTCTAGTTCCTTACTCTTCCCAGACAAGTGAATAACAAATAACTAAATCTTTGAATTCTCATTTGAACTTATAAGCATAGAGTGGTGACTCTCAGTCATAAAATTTTAGCCACCTATGTTGTCTTCAAATTTCTGAAGGTTTTTGTGAAATAGCTAAAAATTGAAATCATATCTTCATTATTTAAAAATGCATGTCCTATAGCACTTTTCTGTGTAAAAGAGGTTAATGGAATTAAATGAACTATGGTGAGCTGTCATAGTAGCAAATGCATCGAGAATCACTGATATAGACATGACTAAGTCACTAATGTAACATTTAAATAAATATGTATTCTTTCAGGTGACTTCAGATGGCTTAATGCACCGATGGCATGATTATTAGTGACATGAAAGGGTAGAGACAACACAGTCTAATGGACAAATGCTTTGCTTGAAATCAGGAGGATTTAAATTTGCTTCCTACCTATGATACACTCTAATGGTATTATCTTAGGCAAGTTAGTCAAGGAAGTCATGCCTTCAACAAATTTACTGGCTTTCTTTTCTAAATAACAAATGACTTGTCATCAACACTCATGTTGAGTTATCTATTGCCCAAATTACAGATTTTCTTTGCATTTGAAAGGTTATAGGCAGTTTTAAAGGCATCTATCTCCAGGAGCAGCTTACATAGTGAAGAATTTGGAATATGCGTTAATAGGAAGAAGTATCATTTCCAAATATGATGATCAGGGCTTTAGAACAGTGATCCTGACATATGCCGTACCCATAAAACTACTCTGTAAAAATACCAAATATGTGTGTTTATCAGAAGTCACTTCTCAAGTCAGATTCTATAAATTGAATTCCATTATTTTATTGGCTTTCCTCCCATAGAGACATGTTCTTTGGGGAAATTGGGATATGATCAGAGAAGGGAGTAATTATTCCATCAGTCTTCACATACTGGCACCAAACTATCTTTCTAGGGTTATTACACATTATTGTGATTCTTGTATCCATTGTCTAGCCAAAATGGTCTTCTTGCTCTTTCTCAGGTGAGACATCCCATCTCCCATGTATGTAGCCTTGCATAAGTTGTTTCTCACCTTTGTCTATGGGAATTCCATGTCTTCTTCTGAGATCAACTCAATAGCTACCTCTTACAAGAGGCCTTCCCTGATTGACTGAGCTGCTGGTGCTGCCCCACCATTAACCTTTTTTTTTTACTTTGTATATAATCACTATATATTTATATTTTTTCAAATAGAATAAAAACTCTTAGATTACAATGAATTTCATTTTTATTTTTGCATCTCAACTCCCTATCAGAGTACCTGAATCATAATACTTAGTAATGTATAAATGCCTGCTGATCAATTGTTAAAGGTGGAATACATTGGCATATAAAGCAGAGAGGATAAGGATGAGAAGATGGAGAGAGAAACTGAGAGACAGAGACAGAGGCAGAAACAGAGACAGACACAGAGAGATAGAGGTGGGGGTGAGGGAGAGTGGGAGAGAAAGAAAGGGAGAGGGAAGGAGAGAGTTGACTAAGAGAGAAAAAAAACCACAAGAATCTCTTTATCAGTATCAACAAGGGTGTGATTCCTCTGTTTCTGATTGATTTTCTATGTGACCAATCCTCCACTGTCCTCTATTTCTTTTGGTGTGAGGATACTGATATAAAACACGGAGTTGAATTTTTTGTCTTTGAGATAAATTCTGCTTTCCTTTGGGCATAGTGTGCTAGTGGCTTAGAGAGATGCCTCACAATCACTTCTCAGGTATATTTACTTCAAACCTCCTGATAAATGTGCAGGAGCATGAACACTGAAAGCAGCAGCCATGTATCGTGCATAATTTCTATCATTTCTTTATAATAAAGGTTTGTCTTTGATAGATTCTTATATTAAATTTATCCAGATAACCTTGATCTCTCTAGTATGAAATGAAAGACCTTGATTCATTCAGGAGGCAAGAAAAAATACCTAGGGAGGTTATTCAGAGATGATGCTAAGTGTATTTGGTTGTCATGGTAACTAAAATGTTAAAAATGATGATGAAGTGATTGCCAAAAAACCTAGCAAGCAGTTGTTATGGCAACTACACATTTCTACAAATATTTTCTCTTTCTTTGGAAGTTTTCCATGTGAAATATTATATTCACAAAAATGTTGCTATGATACCTTCCCCCATGATTTTACCCTATGAATGGATGGAAATACTCAATATTTGTTTGAACCAATACATGCATGTACATGTGTTCCTATGCATTTAGACACACATACATGGAGCTATACCTCAAGAATGAGGAACTGCAATGATTAACCTGGGCCTAAATGATGGGTGCAGTGACTGACTCAGCCAGACAGTTAGTTGGATAGGGGGAAAGAGGTGACTCTAGACTCTTCTTCATATAAGCATCCCCACTATTACAATGGTGTAGTACAAAACACACAGAGATGGACCTAGGGGCACTTCTGTTCTGAACTTGACTTTCCTAGTAATTAAGTTATTTGGCCTAGCAAAGTGCTTGTAGTGAGCATTTAATAAATGGTTGTTGATTAGCCTTGGATAAATAATTTAATCTCTCTGGGCTTCATTTTCTCAACTCTTTTTTGAGGAACTGGACAATGTGATTCTTTCTTCTAATTCTCATCTTCAGTCTTAGATTCGATATTGTGTATTGGTTCCAAGGTAGAAAAGGGGTAAGAGCTAGGCAATGGAGGTTAAGTGATTGGCCCAGGGCCACACAGCTGGGAAGTGTCTGAGGCCATATTTGAACCCAAGACCTCTTGTTTCTAGGTCTGGCTCTCAATCCACTGAGCCACCTAGCTGCAGTGTAAGTTCTCCAGTATCATACTATTTTATGCTTATACTTATATCACATAATATACATATATATTATATAATATAATAATATGAGTATTATTATATTATATAATAATATAATTATATCACATAGTATATATAAAGGGGCAACTTTGGTGGATTGTCTCTACCTTTACCACACATCTTTCATCTGCCTATTTGTGATTTCTTTTCACCTTCCAGACTATGTTTAATTTTTATTTGAATCTCCTTTAAACTCATATTGAGATGGAAATGGGAAAGGAGAGTTAAAAAACAAATAACCTGCTCCAACTATTATCCCTTCTAGGGATATACCATGTGTTTATCTACTGTTTTTTTTTTCTGCCTCCATAGCCCATGTGATCTCTAACCAGGACTGTAATAAAATTCTTATTTCTGATCTTTGGGTTTCTAGATTTTCTTCACTCCAATCCATTCTCCACATAAGTATTAAAATAATCTTATTAAGGGAGGCAGCTAGGTGGTACCAGGCTCAGAATATGGAAGACTGATCTCCTTGAGTTCAAATCTGGCTTCAGACACTTACTAGCTGTGTGACACTGGGCAACTCCTTTCCTGGATTTTTTTCAGGATATTCATTTTCTCACATTCTGTTTTACAACTTATTTGACTCATCTACCTTCATATCTTTGCATAGACTATCCTCTAATGGACTGTTTTCTAGTAGAATTCTCAATTTCCTTCAAGACTCAATTTAGGTTCCATCGATGAGGGAAGCCTTTCTTGATTGGTTTAGTTGTTAGAATTGTTATGATTAAAAATGATGAGGGCTGATATAATAATATAAATTAGTATTTTAATTAAAGCCATGGCCATGCTGGTAAAATCATTAGACCACGCGCCGGTAAGAATTCAAAACTGCCACCTCCATTTTGTTACCTCTCATCTCTCCCGGAGCCTGCTAGCTAAGAGAGCTTACTTTCGATTCTCCTCCCATTTAAACTATCCTCTGCGTGGTGACACAGGCATTCCTACGCCCAAAGAACCAGAACCGGAAACCCGTTGGACCACGGGAAATATAGTTTGATAGTTCCCACCTGTCTATAGAAAATATATATATACTTTTAAATGGCATTTCCCAAATTTTAATTAACAGTATTCTGCTTTTTTCCTCTAAACTGTTTCTAATGCATTTCTTTTATCATTAATGATTTCAGGACTTTTTTTTAAAATCATTTGGCTATATATCACTTTGGTTTTTATCTTTGAAACATAACCTGTTCATATCCTCTGATCATTTTTCATTTGTGAAATGGATGTATCCATCAGTTTCTTAGACATAATACAATGCCAAGTCTGAAATGAGGAAAATTTGACTTCAGATTTGACCTTAGACACTTACTATATGACTCTGACAAGTCATTATTTTTTCTGTTTCCTCATCTTTAAAAATGGGGATAATTATAGCACTAATTTCCCAGAGTTCTTGTGAAGATCAAATGAGATAATAACTGTAAAGTGTTTTGCAAAGTATCTAACATAAAGTAAGCCCTATATAAAATTATTATTGTTATTATTATCATATCTTGGAATGAAATCTATGTGAGGAATGTTTTTTTCCAAGAATTCCCCCCTCCAGGTAATTGTTTCCATTCTAACATTAGCTAAACTAGATTTACATATAAAACATTTTAAATTTGGATGATGTGGACTTTTATTGGACTCATCATTAGGATAACAGTAGAGTTATCCTAATAAGTTTAGAGTTAGAAAGGAATTTATAGGTAATTATGTTCAATTCCCCCTCCCCTTCATTTCACAGATGAAGCAACTGAGGCTAATGTAGCTTAAATAATCTGGCCAGACTCATAAATTAAGTAAATTCCTGAGATAATATTTGAAACTGGATCTTCTAAACTTCAAATCTATTCTAGCCATTGTACCTAGCTGCCATTCTGAAGACTTTCTAGATTGGTGATATTTTCCAAGTCTTGCTTTTTGTGAGAAAAAAGTTTAGTCACCTCTTTTACTCTGATGAAATATTATGTAAGACCTTAAAGTAGCTGTACCCAGAAAAAAGACAGCCCTCTTCTACATGATGCTCAAATCATCACAAAGGGCAGAATCATTGTACTTCTCTTAGTGGTTTCTGTCTCATTTAATGGAATTTCTTTATTTTATCATACACATTAATTATAAATATATATGAGGAATTAATCATACTTTACAAAGAAGCCATATATATATCAATATTAAAACATATATATTTGTTTACTGATTTTTCAACTTTTATCTCTGATGAATGAAGTTAAAGGCATTAAATGCTCTATCCCAAGAACTGTGTTAAGCACTGATGCAAATACAAAATTGAAACAATTTCTGCCCTCAAGGAATCTAAAAGTTGTAATAAGATGATCAGTTCTTACTATGTCTTTAACAGCACAGGAAGGTTTCTTATTTTAATTCAGATCCTAACTTTTTGACTGGATTGACAAAGAATCATGGGATTATAAATTAGTTTAGAAGGGACCTGCCTAGGGACCTTTGCATTATGCCATGTAGCCTTAGAGGAGTTAAGGTTAATAAAGAAAAATGCCATATTAAAATAGTAGGACGCGCTAAAAAATTAACAGGCCAAGAAAAATGGGACTTTATATGCTGATAGAGATACAGAATACACTTTTAAAAATCTTGTTCCTGAACAAGTGAAATAAAGTAAATGAATAGAAAAAATAATTCATTGGAAATAAACTATTAATAAACTAAAGCCAAGAGAGTTCTCACAGTGTTAACTAATGGTAATTGTCTGGGATGTGTAGGGTAGAAGGAGTGTGGTTTAGATATTGTACTAGCTTTATAGAAGAGGGAAAAACAGTATTACCTTGGTGGGGGGCCAAATTATCTTGTTTTAAGAAATGTCTTTTTTTTCTCTTCCAAATGACAACTGAGGGAAATCAGAACCAAAAAAATGATAGTGCCAAAGAAATAGCAAAAAGAACTTTGATTTTTCAAGCTTTTCAAAATAAATTGTTCACATTGTTTGTGGTATATAGTACCATTAGTGTTCTTATTTTTAAATGAGAAAAGTGAGACCCAGGGCAATGAAATGAATTGTTGATAGTCATATAGATGGTAAGTATTGGAAACAAGATCTGAACTCATGTTTTCAGATCTTAAATTCAGCAATTTATCCATGAAATTACACTGACTCTATATTTGTAATGAATATAGCTGTTATGAAAATGATGGTTTGGTGTTTTATATTGCCTCATTCAAGCTTTACAATGGATCTTTGGGACATCTCTGCTTATAACATTTCATCATTGCTGCTAGGCTGTTGTGAAGGAGTGTGAAGGCCAGAATTTTGAATCTGGAAAATGAAAATAAAAAAAAACACTAAGAATAATTTGTAGTGGCTTTATTTGGAAGTGGGTTCAGTTCAATTCACTAAGTACCTATTCTATGTTAGATGCTCTGCTAGGGTTGGGGTGGGTTGAGGGGGTGGAGAAAGACAGACAGAAAGACAGAGATAGAGATACACACAGAGAGAGACAGAGATAGAGAATGAATGCGTTTATAACCATGATCGAAATCTAGAAGGTGACCTAGGGAAAAGTATCTTTGCAAATATAGTGAAGGAGACCATGATTGATTGGGAAGGGAAGGCAGGAAAGAGTTAATAAATTGGTTTCAGCCACCCCAATACCACAAAAGGAAGATGAGAGGTATTAAATATTAATGCATGTGGCCTATGACTTGTCTTTCTTACCTAATCACATAAGATTCCTTGGAAAAGGAGGGTAGGAATTTTTTTTTCTACATCCTTATAAAGGAAATCAGTGACTGAATGGAGGTGATGCCTTGAGTTCATTATTGTATAATCCTGTGTTCAAACCAGCAGTTTTGCATAAGACTATCCTTACTTGTGGAAAAAACCCAAAATATGATTCAACACTCATTTCTTATATTTGGGGTAGGGTTGATATGAGCATGTAGAAGAAGAAAAATATTTTTAAGAGAAAAAAAGACATATATGGTTCCATATGCCAAGGAGAGAAGCAAAAGGCTGATAAATTGAAGACACAGAGGAAGGTTGGTGTTTCAACATATACCCAACTTCTAGTTTGTCTTGAGAAATTTTAGGGATTTTTCTCTTTCATGAAATATGAGGCTCTTAGTCAAAATAAGACTCCTTACTCCTTGTAGGAGTATTCATTCTTTATATGATTTGTCAGGTATATTCTAATCTTCATAATGTCTCTAATTTTTGTTATCTCTTTGGACAAGTGTATTTATTTGCTATCCACTTAGTGAAGGTCTTTTGGGAAACAATTGTTTTTTGGAAGGAACTAATTTGAGTAACTGCTTCCTTTTTAAAGAATAGCAATCAAGAAAGTGGCTTGAGGTTAAGATGGTGGCAGAGTAGAGGCAGGGCAACTTTCTCTCCTTACCAATGGATATAGAGTACATCCAGAAGACAAGAAAACAAAATCCAGATTAAGGAAAGGACCCCACAATAGGGCACAGTATCGAAGGTACCTGGGATTTGGGCACTTCTACACCATAAGGGGGGGAAATAGCTCCCATCAAAAAGCAAGCGGATCACTCCTTCCCCACCCCACTCCTTCCCCACAGTACCAGAAGCAGAGGCTGCGCTTTAGAGTTAGAGAGAGTGGGGGCACAAAATCTAGCCCCTAGGTAGCTAGCTGGCACTACCAGGAGCTTGTTCCTGAGAACAGCAAGACCTGAGATCCCAGGTGGCTGGAAAACTCAGACCTTGGACAGGGGAGTTGGGCTAAGAGAGGCAGTAGCAGTGCCCAGCATGCCCAGACTCAGTGGAAAATCTCAGGTGGAGGAGCAAGCATGGGCCAAGTCCCAAGCTCTGGGCAGCTGGCTAGGAACACGGGGGCTCACCCTGAAATCAGATAGACCAGAGACCACAGGAGGGTCCACAGAGAAGCCAAGAGACTCAAAAACTAGGCTCAGGCAAAAAACTGCTCACTAACTCCATACAAAGAGAATCAGATTACCTTACTCAGCCTTCTGGCAGATAAAACATAATGATGCCAATCAAGGCCAATCAAGAAATAAACAAGAAGACAAAGAAAAAAGCTAAAACACTTGATAACGTCTGCCCAGAAAAAAACCAGAAACCAGAGGAGGACAAACAATTAAAGACACCCAAAGCTTCCCCAAAAAATGAAAATGGGTCACAAGATCTTGAAGAGTTCAAATCTGAGATTATGAGAAAGATGGAAGAGATATGGCAAAAAAATAACACTTTAAAAGGCAGAATTTTGCAATTGGAAAGTGAGGCTCAGAAATCAAATGGATTGATAAGTAAATTTAAGACCAGAAATGACCAGCTAGAAGCTTTGAAGAACCAGATAGACCAGATTGAAAAGGAAAACCAGTCTCTAAAGGCTAGAATTGGGCAATTAGAAGCCAATGATCTCTCAAGACAGCAAGAACAAATAAAGCAAAGTCAAAAAACTGATAAAATAGGAGGAAATGTAAAATACCTCACTGAACAATTGACAGATCAAGAAAACAGGTCTAGAAGAGACAATTTGAGAATCATTGGTCTTCCTGAAAAAACCAGAAATTAATAGAAATTTGGACTCCATACATAATAAAAGAAATTATTCAGGAAAACTGCCCTGAAGTTCTACAACAAGAGGACAATATAGACATTGAAAGGATCCATAAATCACCTTCTACACTAGGCCCTAAAAAGACAACGCCCAGGAATATAATAGCCAAATTCAAGAGCTTCCAATTAAAAGAAAAAAATTTTACAAGAAGCCAGAAAGAGACACTTCAGATATCAAGGAGCACCAATCAGGACCAAACAGTACCTGGCAGCCTCCACACTAAAAGACCACAAGGCTTGGAATATGATGTTCAGAAAGGCAAAAGAACTGGGCCTACAACCAAGGATCACCTACCCATCAAAACTGACTATATACTTCAAGGGGAAATTATGGGCATTCAACAAGACAGAAGATTTCCAAGTATTTACACAGAAAAGTTCAGGACTAAATGGAAAGTTCAATATCCAACCACAAAAAAACAAAACAAACAAACAAAAAAAAACAAGAGAAACATGAAAAGGTAAATAAGAAACAGAGGGGGGAAAATGAAAATTCTTATTCTTAAATTTACCCCTTTAAGGGGCTTAATAAGATCTAATTATTTGTATTCCTATATGGAGAAATGATATATGTAATTTTCAAAAACTGTATTCACTATTATAGTAATTAGAAGAATTATTCATAGGGAGAGGTTGGAGCACAAAATGTTCTAAGATGAGATGGGGTGGGAAAAAAAGAGGGAGGGTGAATAGTAGATGGCATCAAGAGAAACTCGAATGAATAAGAAAAATAGGATATTCTATACCACACAAAGAGAGCATGGGAAGGGGAGGGATCAATACTATTATAAAAAGGAGAGGAAGAATACATTAACTGGTAATATTTAAACCTTACTCTAAGAGGAATTAACCCTCAGAGGGAAGAGTAGCTATATCCATTGGGATATAGTATTCTATCTAACCCTATGGAGAAAGTCAGAAGGGATCAACCAAGGGGAGCAGGGTAGTGGGGAGGTCAAAAAAGGGAGGGGAGGAGAGGAGGGAGGGAAGGAATTTATTAGACCTTAAAAAATAAAAAGAGAGGAATAATAAGGGAGGGGGTGGAAAGGGAAGTAAATCAAGGGAGATGACAAGGGGGACTTGTCTAAAACAAACCACTGGTTTAAAAGGAAATAGGGTAAGAAGAAGGGGTAGAAGTAGGAGAGGATACCAAAATGTTGGCAATTACACAACTGATAATTATAACTCTGAATGTGAATGGGATGAACTCTCCCATAAAAAGGAAGCAAATAGCAGAGTGGATTAGAAACCAAAAGCCTACAATATGTTGTCTACAGGAAACACATACGAGGAGGGTGGACATACAGAAGTTTAAGATGAAGGGCTGGAGCAAAACATTTTGGGCTTCAAATGAGAAAAAGAAGGCAGGAGTGGTAATCATGATCTCTGACAGAGCCAAAGTAAAAATAGATTTACTTAAAAGAGATAGGGAAGATAATTACATCCTGATAAAAGGCAGTATAGACAATGAGGAAATAACAATACTCAATGTGTATGCACCAAACAGTATAACATCCAAATTCCTAAAGGAGAAACTGGCAGAAATCAAGAAGGAAATATATAGTAAAACCATACTAGTGGGAGATCTAAATATTCCTCTTTCAGATTTAGATAAACCAAATAAAAAAATAAATAAGAAAGAGATGAGAGAGGTAAATGAAATCCTAGAAAAATTAGATTCAATAGATATGTGGAAAAAAATAAATAGGGACAAAAAGGAATACACCTTCTTTTCAGTTGTACATGGTACATTAAAAAAGATTGACCATGTAATAGGGCATAGAATCATTGCAATCAAATGAAAAAGAGCAGAAATAATAAATATAACCTTCTCAGATCATAATGCAATAAAATAATAATTACTAAGCCCACCTGGACAGGCAAATAAAAAACTAATTGGAAATTAAGTAATACGATTCTACAAAACCAGTTAAGTTAAAGAAGAAATCATAGAAAAATCAATAATTTCATTGAAGAGAATGACAATGATGAAACATTCTACCAAACTCTGTGGGATGCAGCTAAGATAGTACTCAGGTGGAAATTTATATCATTGAGAGAAGGCAAAGATCAGTGAACTGGACATGCAAATTAAAAAAAAAAACTAGAAAGGGAACAAATTAAAAGTCCTGAGCTAAACACCAAATTGGAGATTATAAAAATTAAAGGAGAAATCAATAAAATTGAAAGTAAAAGAACTATTAAATTAATAAATTAGACTAGAAGCTGTTACTTTGAAAAAACAGATAAAGTAGACAAAGTACTCGTCAATCTAATTTGAAAAAGAAAGAAGAAAACCAAATCATCAGTATTAAAGATGAAAAGGGAGGCTTCATCTCTAATGAAGAGGAAATCAAGGCAATCATTAAAAACTATTTTGCGCAATTATTTGTCAAAAATTTATAGCAATCTAGGTGAAATGGATGAATATTTACAAAATATAAATTGCCTAGATTAATAGTAGAAGAAATAGAATACTTAAATAATCCTATATCAGAAAAAGAAATTGAACAAGTCATCAAAGAACCCCTTAAGAAAAAGTTTCCAGGACCAGATGGATTCACAAGTGAATTCTATCAAACCTTTAAGGAACAACTAATTCCAATACTATACAAACTATTTGACATAATAAGTAAAGAAGGAGTTCTACCAAACTCTTTTTATGATACAAATATGGTACTGTTCCCAAAGCCAGGTAGATCAAAAACAGAGAAAGAAAACTACAGACCAATTTCCTTAATGATCATAGATGCAAAAATCTTAAACAGCAAGTGATAATGAAAGTTGTTCATTATGATCAGGTGGGATTTATACCAGGAATACAAGGATGGTTCAACATCAGGAAAACCATTAACAGAATTGACCATATCAACAAGCAAACCAACAAAAACCACATGATTATATCAATAGATGTTGAAAAGGCCTTTGACAACATACAACATCCATTCCTATTGAAAACACTAGAAAGTATAGGAATAGAAGGAGCTTTCCTAAAAATAATAAACAGTATATATCTAAAACCATCAACAAACATCATATGCAATGGGGATAAATTAGAAGCTTTCCCAATAAGATCAGGCATGAAACAAGGATGCCCATTATTGCCTCTATTATTTAACATTGTACTAGAAACACTAGCAGTAGCAATTAGAGAAGAAAAAGAAATTGAAGGTATTAAAATAGGCAATGAGGAGATTAAATTACCACTCTTTGCATATGACATGATGGTCTACTTAAGAAATCCTAGAGAATCAATTAAAAAGCTAATAGAAATAATCAACAACTTTAGCCAAGTTGCAGGATACAAATGTATTATATTTGCAAGGATTGGGTGTGATGGACCCTTAACTAGCTTTAATACTTTCCTTATATCTTTTAAGGAAAAAACAAACAAACAAACAAACAACATGCTCTGGCCAACAGGGGAATAATCAATAGGGACTCAGTTCTTTAAGAACTCAGGATGGAGTGACTACTTTGAATCCTTAACAGGTGTGTGGCAAACTTACTTCTTTGCAGAATATAGGGTCTTTTCAGAGCATGCAAAGATATTTCATGATTATTTTCTGTCTAATTCCTCCATGATAAATACAAAATAACATTTTCATTGACTGCTGAGCCAGAAGTGAGTGTGCATCCAAAATATTTTTAAAAGGAACTATTTTTCTCTCCTTGGTCATGTTTGAGTGAAAAATACTGTGGATCTTTGAGTAGAGAGAGAGGATCATCAGCATCATAGTCAGGTACTAGTGCATCTATTTATCCCTTCTCCAATATATGATTTGGAACACACAAACCCTATATTTCCTCTGCTCCTCTTTTTATTTGTTCTTTCCTGATCTTAAATGAATGAGCATTGTAGATCAAAGGTTCCATATTTTGATCTTGGGAGCTTCGAATATCAGAAGAGTCATTGAATGATCCAATGACAAGGCTCTATGGCAATGTCTATCAGTAAGCACAGTTGTGAAGACAAAGTAGTAGCCAGCTCTGATAAGGAATGAACTGGACTGAGACCATTTGGGGATTTTACCTAGCAGCTGGAATTTCTCTTTTTTTCTGCAAAAGCAGGGGCAGAAAAGGGGACCATCAGTTATGTCACATCCAGAAATACACATGTTGGGAGGAGTCTGTATAACAATGTCTTTAACTTTTAGCCTACTCTTCCAAGGGAAATGGTAGAGAGAGTATTTCCCAGTTTTGAGGTACATTTTTGTACTCTGTTCTTGCTATATCACTTCAGGAAATATCCTTTTGTAAATGTTAACTGATGTTTATTGGCTAATTGATATTGAAGAGAAGAAAAATAGTCAAATTAATATTGGGAAAATATTAACTAGCACTGCTCATAGATATTAGAAGAACTCATTGGATAGTGCCTTTATTTGTATACCCACAATACCAAGTATATAGTCAGTTCATAAAAATGATAATGATAATGAAAAACACCTCTCAATTCCTTCCTTCCATGTCTGCTACTCTGTAATTTGGGGTGAATCATTTAAACTACCTAGTGTTGTGGATAAAAGCAAGTACACTAAAGTTTGGGGGTGCTCTCCTTCCCTTCCTGAGTGATTGAGGGGTAAAAGGTGATTGAGGTAATAGGAGAAGAATGAAAGGGATGGCTGGGTTTAGGAAGGAATTAACAAGACGGTGTTAGGATGGTAAGGGTACAGGGTGAGGTGCTGAGGAGAGGCAGCTGGCACAGACTAGACACCCAGGCTAGAGACAGAGGATATTGGGGTAATAGGCTGAACCCTTCCAGGCAGGAAAGGTACTTCTACAGACACAAGGAATAGGGCCAGTCAGAAGTGGTTTGAATCTGACTTGAGGGCTTTCTTGTCAGTTTCTCAAGTCCTCAAAGGAGGAACCACAAGGCTCCTCCCTGTCAATGAAACTGAAGGGATTCAGGAGGAAGTGTTAGGTAACTACTTCCTCCCAAGATGGATGCCTCCAGTTTCCCTCAGAAAATAAAAAAAAAAAATTATTCCTTCTCCTTCACCCTTGCCTAATTTCTTCAACACAAAGATTCTCCAGAGGGTTTGATTAGGTAACAAAAGGATTTATTAATGTTCAGAGTTGGTCAAGAAGGAGTGAGGGGATTGGGGTTTCTGACAACTGTTGGGAGAAAACTCAAGATTGGGGAGAGTCACAGGAATGGGTTAGACTGAGAGAGAACCTGCTCTCTCAGCTTGGGAAGATTTAGCTACTTTAAGGTAGAGGGTTATACTAAAGGGATAGTTTGAATTCAAGGATGTCCTACTTGCCTATTGGGAAACTAAACCCACAAAGTCTTTCACTAAAAACCCAAAAGCCACCCTGCCTCCCAGAGCCCCCGGGAAAACAGGCAGGAAAAACAGGGAAATAATATAGAGAAGGTCAGGGAGAGGTCCAGAAAAATTAGCTAGGTACAAATTGTCCAAAGACAAGGCACAGGCCAAAGCAAACCGAAAGCCAAAATAGAGCTCTGGTTGATCCTTCCACTCTGTTCAAGCCTCAGGGACCAACTGAGCTTTCTCTCAGAATTCTAATGCTTAACTGCCAGAAGTTTTCAGTTGGCCCCCTGCAGGGCCAAAACCCTCTCTCTTGCATCTTTTGCATTACACTAGTTCTCAGTTTTTGCATTTGCAATATGATAGGGATGAACTAGGGGGCCTTTACATTAATTTTTCCAATTCTGGATGCATTGAGATATCTTGTTATTTTAAGCTTCTAATATTTTATTTAGATTTGCTGAACTGATATTTTATCTTTATTGTTTATTATTTGTTACCAGGGATAGTTCACTGTATATGAAAAGAGAATATATTTTAAAATAAATGTGATTTTTAAAAAAAGAGATTATTAAAAGTAAGAAACATTTTAAAATCATATTAGGTTCAGAATTCCTTTATATTAGATTTCAACCTTACTGCTTCAAGGTTATAAATTTTCAGCATGCTAGAACTCCTGAAGTTATTTTTATCATTTACTGTGGTTAAGAAATTCATTACTTTGTGGCCAGCTTAGAGATAGTTGTCTTTTGACCATTATTAGTCTTCTCCTTGGACATCAGATATATACACATACATACATACGGGGCTACCTTGATTATGTAATGAAGCACTAGAGAAAGAATTTTAGAGAATCTGAAAATTTTGTAAAATCTATTCATAGAAAACCACTAAAAATGTTCAAAATGGAAGTATTTCGTTTCCGGGTTAAGATGGCGGCAGAGAAAGAAGCAGCTCTTAACCTCTCCTTACCAAAACACACAAAACTCCTCAAGGGGACAAAAAACAAGTCCAGACGAACGGAGGAACCCCACAACAGGGCACAGCGTGGAAGGTACATGGAATCGAGGCATTTCCATGTTATAAAGGGGTGAAACAGCTCACACCAAATCCCAGGCTGAGCAACCACCCCATCCACACCCCCTCCACACACAACATCTAAAGCGCTGAAGCCAGCTAAAAAGAAATAGAGCAAGTTTGGGGCACCCATCAAGTCATTGGCAGCTCCGGGGCCTGTTCCTGAGAGCAGCAAGATTTAGGACCCCAATAAGCCAAAAAACGCATGCGAAATCTGAGCGGGGGAGCAGAGAGTGGACGCAGAGCGCGGGCTGAGAGCGCAGGCATGGCGGAGGCGTGGATGGAGGCAGACACAGCCAGGAACTAAAGCCTAAGTGGGGAACCAGTGTGGGCGGGTATACGACTGTGGAAGCAGCGCCCTGAGACTTGTAAAAGAACCTCCTGCAGAGGATCAAGCAAGGGGGTCCACCAGGGGGCTTGACCTTGGAAAAAACCAGAACTCAGACCTCAGGAGCCAATAGACCGCGGACAGACACTGAGCGCGAGGATAAATCTGAGAAGCTGTTGGGCTAACAATGGCTACTCAGTCTCAGGAAGTTCAGAAGAGAAAGAATAACAACAAGAAAAAGAGGTCTTTAACACTCGACAGCTTTTACACAGAGAAAATCCAGACAACCTAGCAAACAGAGGAGGAGAACAAACAAGCATCCGGACCCTCCTAAAATAAGGAAAACTCCTCACAAGCTATGGAAGAGTTCAAAACTGAGATTTTGAGGAAAATGGCAAGAAAATAACTGTTTAAAAGGTAGAATCATGCAATTGGAAAGTGAGGCTCAGAAATTGAACACCAGAAATGACCAGATTGAAAAGGAATACCAGAAGATTATGGCCAAAAACCAGAAGATTATGGCCGAAAACTGAAACATTATAGCCGAAAATCAATCCCTAAAGGCTAGAATTGAGCAAGTAGAAACTAATGATCTCTCAAGACAACAAGAACAAATAAAACAAAGCCAAAAGACTGAAAAAATAGAAGGAAACATGAAATATCTCAATGAGAGAGTGACAGACCAAGAAAACCAGTGTAGAAGAGAAAATTTGAGAATAATTGGTCTTCCAGAAAAACCAGAAATTAATAGAAACC